>NC_141605.1:21475459-21775459 GCF_047967505.1 Dipteris shenzhenensis
TGAGATGGTGGTGGAGGGGGAGGGGGAGAGGGGGAGGTGGAGATGAAGGGGGAGGGGGAGAGGGGGAGATGGTGGTGGAGGGGGAGGTGGAGAGGGGGAGGTGGAGATGAAGGGGGAGGGGGAAGGGGGAGGTGGTGGTGAAGGGGGAGGGGGAAGGGGGAGGTGGTGGTGGAGGGGGAGGGGGAGATGAAGGGGTAGGGGGAGGGGGGGAGGTGGTGGTGGAGGGGGAGGTGGAGATGAAGAGGGAGGGGGAGGGGGGAGGTGGTGGTGAAGGGGGAGGGGGAGGGGGGGAGGTGGTGGTGGAGGGGGAGGGGGGAGGTGGAAAAAAGAGGAAAAAACCTGAAAGACTGAAATCGAAAAGCAGGGAGAAGTGGTCACGTGAACGCTCTCCAAGTCTTTCTCGATGTAACGGGATTGTTGCGGAACAATGGACGGTGGGTGGAAGGCTAGGTCATCGCTGCGAGAAGGGCTCGATGTCACTTACATTGCGAGGATAGGAGTAAGGGGGTGGTCGATGGAGAGGGAGGAGTGTCTTGCGTGGGGCTCGGAATGAAGAAGAGAATGGAGGCAAAAAGTGAAAGATGAAGATAATGAGGGGGGTGGAGTAGGTTTTTATAGGATTGGATTTTAGGTTTAGGGTTTAGGTTTAGGGTTTAACCCTAAACTCTTCCTGAGTCATAACTCTTTATGGAGAGCTCGGTTTGGTTTTCTGTAAAAAGGTAAAATGATCAAAATTGAAAGCTCTACGCATCCATGTCCACTACCTAGCCTGATTGTAGATCATGTGGCTTCTATTTAAGAAATTAAGAAAATTTCTTAAGGTAGTAACCCCAAAGTGGATGTTTGGGGTTGATATGTTTGGCTAGACTTGGAAAAAAATTTACTCTCCTTGCCCTTGAGTGTTATGTTCGTGAAAGTTTGAAGTAGTGACTTGTTTTACACATACCTACGTATGTTTTACTCACTACTTGAGACGCTAGTCTCCCCGGCAGCGGCGCCAAATGTTGGCTCTTTCCTACTGCTTTCGTAGGAAGAGCTGGGTATTCTATGTTGCAGGGTTCCGAGGCTTTTTGTCACCTACAGATATATTGGGATTGTCGTTGTAGTATATGTGTAGCTTAGGACCTCGAGTCGTGTTCCGGTGAGAGACGTAGGCTTAAGTGTGGTAAGCAAACAAAGTGCAAGCATGTGTAAAAGGCACGTAAACCATCTTTGTTGAGGTAATGAAGGCTTTCGCCTTCATTGGGGGTTGTAGGGTTTAGGAGGAGTTTAAGGGTTTAGAAAGAGTTCCAGGGTTTAGAAAGAGATTCAGGGTTCAGAAGGAGGTTCCAGGGTTCAGAAAGAGTTCCAGGGTTCAGAAAGAGTTCCAAGGTTTAGAAGGAGTCCAGGGTTAGAAGGAGGATCCAAGGTTCAGAGTAGAGTACATGGTGGAGAACTCGTCTCCCTCGTAGATCATGGAGTTTAAGGGTTTAGGAAAGCATAGGAGTGGGAGAGGAAGAAGGTGTAAGAGCATGGGTGAAAGAAGAGAGAGGAGGAAGGAGGAGGAGGGAAGAGGAGGAGGGAGGGGGAGGAGAGAGGAGGAGGGGGAGGAGGGAGGAGGAGGAGGAGGAGGAGGAGGGAGGAGGAGGAGGAGAAGGAGGAAGGAGAAGGAGGGAGGAGGAGGAGGAGAAGGAGGAAGGAGGAGGAGGGAGGAGGAGAGAGAGAGGGTGGGTTGCAGGGTTGGAGGAGAGGGGAGAAGGGTTGCAAGGTTAGGACATGCTTTTGGACGTGCAGTGCAAGGAAGCATGGACACTTGAGACAAATGCTTGGAATACCAATGTAGACTCAACACAATGCCCCAAGAGTGTGGGCTTCATTCCATTATGGGGTATTTATACAAGTTGGAGAGCTTCTCTCTCTGCATGTAACACAAAGTCGTATCACAAAGTTGTAACACAAAGTTGTATCACAAAGTTGTAACACCTTCTCTCTCTACATGTAGAAGTTGTAACACAAAGTTGTAACACAAAGTTGTTACACAAAGTTGTAACACAAAGTTGTGTCACAAAGTCGTAACACATTCTCTCTCTTCATGTAGAAGTTGTAACACAAACTTGTAACACAAAGTTGTTACACAAAGTCGTAACATAAAGTTGTGTCTAGAAGTTGTAATACAAAGTTGTAACACAAAGTTGTATCACCTTCTCTTTCTTCATAAGTTCATGTTGGCACAGAGTCAACACTCATAAAAATCATAACTTGATGCGCATGCTAGAGGAATAGAAATGAACAACAAGGTGACTGAGTCAGACGAGGTATACAAGTCCACCTCTCGAATAATACAGAGATCTCTCACCAAGAATCATGATACATCGAGGCAAACTTGTAGCTCGAGCCCCTATCTCCACTCACACTCTCCTCTCCATGTCCCTATGATGATGCAAATGATGATCCCCTCCTCTTCACCCTCACCTCCATCCGGGTCCTCCTTGCTGTGGAAATCTCCTCACTTTGTCCCTATAGATTGTCCTCTTGTCTCCTTTAGCTATTCTGCCACTCCGTCTCTTAACGGCTATGGGGACTTTTTGACTTGCCAGCCTCTCTTGGTCGGTGTGATGTAACTACTCCATTGTGCACCTCCTAGTGCCTTTGATTGGTAGACCGGGTGAGATGATGTCCGTTGACATAACTTGTCCTTCTCCATGTGCACCACCATGTGCTTCGGTTGATCAAGTGACCATGTCCACTATGTGCTCTGGTCAACCAAGTGACCATGTTCACATGTGCACCATCATGTGCTCTAGTCGACCAATTGGTCATGCTCACTATGTGCTCAAGTCACCATGTTTCCCTGACCCCACCAAGTGGCCCTTGTCACATCACCTTGATTCCATATCAGCCTACTAAGTGGCCCTTGTACCATCACCTTGATGCCATGTGCCTAGTCACTTCTAGCTACTAACCTTGCATCATAGGTCTTGGGTCGTCTTTGTGTTGGAACCAAGCCACTACAACTAAGCTAAGCTAGGAAGCAAGAGCATGCTGAACTAAGACAAAGCTATGGAGGCACAAAGACAAAGAAATACATGATGAAGAAGCTAAACTATGCAGTCATAGACTCAAGCACAATTAGGCCACAAGATTGAGACTTGTCTTCATAAAGAGGCTTGAGAGCTTGCTGGATGATTTACTCATGCGAGAGACCTCACTTGTATAGAAGTGAAGTACAAAAGATACAACGTCACCCAACTATATGGGATAATAGGAAGTGCCACAAGCTACTACAATACTAGCACTCTAGGTGCCTATAGAAGAGGCAGTTCCTTGATATTGCCAACAAATCCCCCCTCAAGGAAATACCTCATACTATCAATGATAAATCATAGGCTCATGGTCTCTCATGCCAGTTTTTTTGGACAAGGATAAATCCAAGGCTCTAGTCTCTCATGTAGTAGAACATCCTTGGGTAGGTACAGAATATGGGATATACCAAGACTAACACACAAAAACATCATAGATACATCTGAGAGGTTCACACAGACAAGAAAATAAGATATCTTTGCATACTCATAATGGTTTCAAAAGGTTTACAGAGCCCTTTCTGGAAACATGATCTGATCAGGGTACCCTAGAAATAGAAATCCAAATTTCAGGAGCCCAATAGAAGCTCTAGCTTGTTCCACAATTCATGTGTAGTGGAACCAAAATCCAAGTGATGCACGACTTGATCAGCCAAGGTCGAACCGATGAGGGCAATAGCTTTGTTGTTGAGATGTTCCCAAGTTATTCGAGAACCCAGACATTCTTATTTTCTCTCCTTTAAAGACATTTCATCTGTGGCAGATGTACTTCAGGATGATGGCACACTTTTATCTTTTTCTATGGCTGCCAGCAAGTACGGTTTGGAAGCTCATTATCGTCCTTTATGGCATAGGATTTCAGCAATGCTTCAACCGTTTTTGCCGATACCTCGCTTGGAACTTCAGAATAGGCTTGAGGATTGGATTTTACACTCTTCCTCCTCTTCAGCCCGTCCCTTGAAGCTCTCACATATCACAATGTCATCACTGTATAAAGTGTTATTACTTCCGCCTTGGATTTCTGACAGAGCAAATACTGTTTGGCATATGGATCGCCCACTAAAGTGGTGGAGAAAACGGCTGCGTCTCCTTTGGCATTACAAAGTCCCTCTTCGGCAACAACTCTTCCTTTGGCGAGTCCTACTTGGCATTTTTCCATCTGGCCAGTTACTTGCACACAGACATATTGCTCCGGCTGTTTGTCACAGATGCTTACACCCTACTGAATCTGTGCGTCACATCTTTTGGTTCTGTCCACATACTTGTGACTTCATCGCTCTCATCCGACAGAGGCTTCGAGCGAGATTTCCTACTGTTACTTTTGGCAGGCTTTTCTGGTTGTTTGGTTTTCATCCAACTAGACAGGGTTTTGATTTATTTTTTGTATGGATACGCTACTGGGCACTATGGACTTTATGGATGGACAGAAATCATAGTCTTTGGTGATCCACTTTTTTCATCCTTTATTTTTTTCAAATGATCTCTACAGCAATCATTCTATGATTGTGTTCAGACTCGTTTGATTGATCAGGATGTGTATACAGCTTATACTGAGATCTTTAGTTGAGTAATAGTTACTCCATTTTCGAAGTAACTATGAATGTAATTATTTTACAGAAATAAAAGATTTCTTCTCACCACCAAAAAAAAAAAAAAAGTGTGTGAGAGGTGTGTAGAGAGAGTGAGATTTCGTGCTAGCCCTCGTGCTCCCATGCTACAGCTGCTTGTTTCTCCCTCAGTTTGACACCCTGTATTTTCCCCTTACCAAGTTCCATACTCCTCCTTTGATGAGAAGAAGCCGCAGCTTGTTTTGCCAGATGAGGAAGTTCGGACCAGAAAATTTATCCATAGTAGCAAATTGAGAAGACTCCATGAAATCTGAATATAGAACCTCAAGAACTGAAAAACAATTCATTTTGCAACACCTTGTGACAAATGTCGCAGCAAACAGATGCAGGTTTGGAAGTGTAGTTTCTTATCATTCGATGCAGGAACTAGGAAATGTCAAAATTGTCAAAATACGCCGCTTTGTCTTGCAAATCCTTAGAGTTTGAAATAGGCTGATAGCTTCAGACAATATTGTCAAAGAGTATACACATCTCTCATCCTAGCTTACCATAGAAAGAAAAGCAAGGGTGCTCTTCTCGCAAATATGAGCTCAGAGATACGCTTTCAATAGTGGAACCAATGTAGCAGGCCAACGATTTGTAGCAGACACCTTCAGTCGTAGACAACACCCATCATCTATGCTTGATTATCTGATGAAGAAGGAGAGCTATTACAAGTTATACATCAATTTCAACTTCCTGGATTGTTCTGTCTCGTATTGGTCATCATCGCTGGCTGCTATTTGATTCCATCAAAGGCATTGGAATTGATTGACCTCTCTTTTTTATGGTTGAACCTATCTTCTCCACATATGGAGGCACAAAGACAAAGAAATACGTGATGAAGAATCTAAACTACTCAGTCATAGACTCAAGCACAATTAGGCCACAAGATTGAGACTTGTGTTCATAGAGAGGCTTGAGAGCTTGCTGAAGGATTTATTCATGATAGAGAACTCACTTATATAGAAGTGAAGTACAAAAGATACAATGTCACACAACTATATGGGTTAATAGGAAGTGCCACATGGCAGCTCACACACAAACTACTACAAAACTAGCACTCTAGGTGCCTATATAGAAGAGGCAGTTCCTTGATACTCCCAACACTTTCTACCTTTGACCTTGAATATAGTTCGGTTCTCCCTTTCTCAGGTGGGGCTTGGATGGATAGTAATAGGTGAATCTTTACCTCGGTCCATCTCAGGGATCTCTCCTTTCCTTTTATGGCTGCTATCCTCATGCTCTTTGGATGATGTTTGTAACTCTCCTTACAAACCTGCACATGCCTCGATGTATACTTCATGGAAGATTCTAGAGAGCCTATCAGCATGGTACTTTTGGAGATATCGATGCACAGAGGCGGCCTGGTACGGTTCCCACGCCCACCCTGCACACACATTGGCCAATATGTGGATAGATATGTGGTACACACCTTGGTGGCCCTTTAGAGGAACATGAAGGGGCTGTCCCAGGCAGCCTCTATCACGAGGTCTTTGTTAGGAAGTGGAGTGGCTCTTCTCATAGTCCTGCATATGGTTGAGGTGGAACTTTCAGCCTCAACCTTGGATTTTTTCTAGCTCTCTTATAGGATCTTGATTCTGCCCTTCTAGGGTGTTTTCTCATGCCTTGCATGATGTACTTCTCCCTTCAGCTTTGCTCTTGGTTGCTCTTGGAGTTTGTTTCATACGCAATACAAGTCATATCTTTGGAATGGAAAAAATTGTTTCCACTGAACATAATCTCTATTTTCCTCAAAGGGGGACTGATATAGTCCTTGTTATTCTGTATGCTAACAGCATACTTCTTATGGGCAATAACAAGGATTTCGTTGCAGCAGTCTAGGTAGATTTGTCTTCCACATTTGATAGGACAAATTTGGGCTTATTACATTATTGCTAGGGCAGAAAAATGACGGGCATATTCATCTCTCAAACAAAATACATCAAGAAGATCCTTGAGAAGTTTGGTAGGCAGGATAGTAAACTATGGCAAGTCTCCTTGAGCCTCGTCTCAAGTTGAGCAAGTTTGATGAAGCAAAGCCTTTTGATGTCACTATATATCAGCAACCTTCATCTCCTGGTTTAGTAAAATGCAACCAACCATGTCACGTACATCTAATGAAGTTGCACATAGGAGTGCATGTGGTGAGGAAGTTGTTGGTCAGCAATGCTCATACACAAGAGGCTCCTACTTCCACTACGTATGACAGCCTGTCATGTATTGCCATTGCACATAATCAAGTGTTTCATGCTCAAATGAAACATATTAAAAATCATTATCATTACATTTGGGAGCGGATCGCATCAACCTCACTTATTGTTCCACATCAGGCGTGGCAGGATCTTCACAAAGGTCCTTTCTACTCTAAAACTTAATCTATTTCAGAAAGGTTTGTTTATTTTTATATTTTTATCACTACCCATAGGTTGCTTAGTTTTTCTCTGGAAGGAATATATTCAGCATCAAATGCAAGAAGAATTTTGAATTTCTACCCTGATGTAGTACCTTATTTTAGTGCACTCTCAAAACTAATAATTCTTACAAATTTTCAGGCATATATGCACTTAAACAATAGGTAATACGATCTTATCATTAGAGCTATGCCAATTATTAACTATATTGTCCCTTGAGAATAAAAAATTTCACCACAAATCACCTTCTCTGTAATTGAAGGAGGACAATAAATGAAGGTGTTTAGTTGGAACTGGTTACACAACTCTTGAGCAAAGTGAGCAGCATCCAAAGGGAGGCATAAGTTTACCAAGGCTGGCACACACAAGCAGATTTGAAAGAAAAATCATCTACCTTCATTGTATTCACTTTTAGGGGATATGTATACACCAATTCTTTGGTATCATATGCCTTCAATGATCTGAAGCAGCAGAAGTTTGCATATCACCAAGTAAAATTATTTACAAAACAGCCTTAAAGCATTTACAATATGTACCACACGGCAATTTTAGCAGTCAAATTACTATGACTTAATGGTATGGTGGTGGAAAAAAATGAGATAACACAGTACTCCCCCCTAGCACAACATTGTCTTCTCCTAGGCTTTCCCCTTAGGTCTTCTTCTCCCTTTCTTCCTATCCTGCTGTCTTGCCTCCCCTTGGTTCCTGCAGTCCCCCACTCTTTCTCCTTGTCCATTCTTCCTTCCCAATACCTGTCCTCTCAGTCCCTTGCTTCCTCCAATTCAGAAAGTAATTCCATTTCAGCCCCCAAGATCAACGACGTCATCCTCCCTATCAATCTCCTTAGCCAAACCCCTCCTCTTACATCCCATAGGACCATTACTACTTCCGTGATCCCGGCGATCCTCCATGTGCTTCCCTTTCAATAGCAATACACCCCCCTTTTTTTCTGGTTTTTGTGCTCCCTCAACCTATTGTACACCCCATTGCAATCCATCTTCTCAAGATATTGTACACCCCATTGTAATACATCTTTTTTCCTTGATTTTGTTTTTTTGTGCCACTGCTTAGGTTCTGTTTGTTAATGTTCCTTTTTGTTTTCCTCCCCCTTTTCCTTCAGCATTTATACTCCGCGATGGTCCCTCTTTATAAAGATATATTGTTAAAATACCCCCCCCACAGCCACCCCCCAAAAAAGCTACCATCTATTAGAAGATTAGAAAACAATACAAAGGTTCAGCTATCCATGAGACAATGACTGAAAAGGTGCTTGCTGTCTTGCAGCCTGATTCTAGGGATCCTAGCTCAATGTCTAGGGTATCCTGAAAGACAGCACAAACAGCAAATATGGAGGACTATACAACCAACGGATTCCTCAATTCATGAAAATGTAAAGATATCTACAGTCCATGCCTTGCAAAAACACTCTCACCTTTTGGCAAGACTTCAAGAACCCTCTATGCCTAGCTTCCAAATGGCTCCTAGGGTATAGATGATGTCATGTTAGATATTTACATCGTGCTTTCAAACATCCCCTACGTGCCATGCTCCAATGAGAGATTCCAAAAGTGTCAGGTTGGGAGGGGAAGAAACTGGATAACCCGGTTGATGACACACTCGCCATCTATTAGGTAGGCAGGAGAGTAGTGATTGCACGTTGCCTCTCACTTTGTTAGCCATGACACATAAAGGTGCATGGTGGAGAGGGAGAGAGAGAGGCCATGATAGGGAGAGATATAATAATACTCAAAGAGAGACATAATGAAATGGAAATGAAATAGCAAGAGCAATGAACAAAATGAAAGTGAAGGCACATGGTCAAGAAGGGAGAAAGACGTAATGAAATGGAAATGAAATGACTAAGCAATGAACAAATGAAAGTCCTCACATGTAGACCAAAGAGCTTGTAGGCTTGCTACTTGATTGATTTGACACTAGACAAGTACAGCTCTTATATAGAGCACACATACACATATGAACACCAATGCTTATGGGATAACTCCCAATGTGACACATGGCATCCATAGGACACACTAGACTAGAACTCACACTAGAACACACCAAGCTGACTCATCTTGCTAACACCCCCCCATGTAGGCAAGGTGAGTGACTACTGGAATGGAACCAAGGACAGAACATGGCAATGATAGTATCTACTACTCTGTGCAATGTCTGAACTTAGACATGGCTCTCATGCTAACTTAGAGGCTGAAGTCTAAGCATGGTTCAAATGTCAAACTAAGCACTCACATGGCTTTACGTCCCAAACATGACTCATAGGCTCATGTATCAACATGGATGCATGACCAGCTCAACGGTCTAGGAAACCAATGCACCAACATAATGGAACTCATATGCCAGGCCTAATAACTAGACCCTATCAATGCCAATACATGGCTCCCACAGAACATCCCCCTCTTGACTCCAAGGACTAACTAGGAACATGGAGCCACACACCATAAATATAAAACAAATACATCATTTTAGGAGGACTATCCAAGACAGAGAACCTTTATTGACTCTTTAAACATTCATTTTAGAGGGACTACTCAAGGCAAAGAACATTTATTACATAAGAGAAATCACAACACATATGGGTGGTTGTCCTCAACGAGGGTGATATGGGCAGTGAGTGCATGGTCGAGGTCTGGAATCTCCTCTGGTGTATCAGTAGAAAAAAGATTAGCATGGTGTCGTTCTTGTTCCTTCTCCTTCTTCTTGAAGCAGTATGCTTCAATATGACCCTTCCGTTTGCAATATCTGCATCTGATGTTCTTATTGGCTTGCCATTTTCTTGTAGAAATAAGAGCTTCTTCAGTGCCAAATGTAGGAGTAGATTCCTTTTCCTAGTTCCAACAGTCTTTCTCAATAAGAAGAGCGACCAAATCATCAAATGTAGTAGCTACAAGTCGTAGGACCTCAATGGTTTGCTCAAAGTGAGAAATACCTTGCATACTTTTGATTAGGACAGCCATCTTGTCCTCATCATCTAGAGGGTACTTCAAACTTGACAATTGTTCAACAAGAGAGTAAAATTTGGAGAGACGATTACCTAGCTCTTTATTTTCTTGCATTTTCATCTCATAAAACTTCAATTTCATACATGGTGGAGAAGGGAGAGAGAGAGAGGGTAGGCTAGGGAGAGAGATGATGATACCCAAAGAAAGACAATGAAATGGAAATGAAATGACTAAGCAATATACAAATGAAAGTACTCACATGTAGACCAAAGAGCTTGTAGCCTTGATACTTTATTGATTTGACACTAGACAAGTACCGCTCTTATATAGAGAGCACACACACATATGAACACCAATGCTTATGGGATAACTCCCAATGTGACACGTGGCATTCATAGAACACACTAAACTAGAACTCACACTAGAATACACCAAATTGACTCATCTTGACTCCATTCCCTAGCAGAAAGTACTCACATGTAGACCAAAGAGCTTGCAGGCTTGATACTTGATTGATTTTGCTCTTATATAGAGCACACACACACACATGAAATCCAATGCATATGGATAACTCCCAATGTGACACGTGGCATCCATAGGACACGCTAGACTAGGATAACTCCCAATGTGACACGTGGCATCCATAGGACACGCTAGACTAGAACTCACACTAGAACATACCAACTGACTCATCTTGACTCCATTTCCTAACACCCCCCCATGGAGGAAAGGTGACTGCTATTGGAACGGAACCAAGAACATGACAACGACAGTCATCGAACTGTGCAACAACGGTCTAGAACTAGACATGGCTCCCATGCTAATTCAAAGGCAAGTGAGCATGGCGCTCAGAGGCTAGTGAGCATAAAATAGACTCAGAGGCTCCCCTAGCATGGCTCAGAGGCTCATCATGCATGGATGCATGACCAACTTAGAGGTCTAGGAGACCAATGTACCAACATCCTAGAACTCGCATGCCAGGACTGATAAAATATACCTATCACATCCAGTACATGGCTCCCACAGTACATCCCTCTCCTGGCTTGAGGAACGAATGAGAGACATGGAGCCACACACCATAGAAAACGCATACATCATTTTGAAAGCACATGGTGGAATGGGAGAGAGAGAAAGAGTAGGCTAGGGAGGGAGGAAGTGATACTCAAAGAGATACATAATAAAATGAAAATGAAATGACTAGAGAAATGAACCAAAATGAAAGCACTCACATATAGACCAAAGAGCTTGTATCTTGATACTTGATTTACGTGACACTAGACAAGTACAACTCTTATATAAGAGCACACACCCACATATGAACACCTATGCATATGGGATAACTCCCAATGTGACACGTGGCATCCATAGGACACACTAGACTAGGGAACAAGCGTTTTTCGAGCGAAATCTTTCGAGCGTTCGAGCGAAGCAAAAAAAAAGCTTCCAACTATGTAAAAATATGATAAAAATAGATCAGAACAAAACATAGTTTCACTTAGAAATATGCAAAGTATTATAACAATGCCTATTTTATACACAAATCTTTACATGAATCTTTGGGAATGGTGAGTAACATAGTGGGATGGCTTTTGAAGAAACCCACATGTAGAGTAGACTTCTCTATGAAAATTCTCTTATGATCCTTCTTACAACTTTTACTTAATAGGGAGTGACATTGAAAACCCTCTCTCAGCACACCCAGTACCACGATGGAGAGTTATCAGAGCGGCTCCCTTACCTCAGGAGGAGACTTTTGATCCTATTCAGACAGACGCCTTCCAGACTCCAGAGGTGGATGTTGCTGTAGCCTCAAACACTACAGTTTCACATCAGGAGGGGCCTTTAGATCCACCAGCCCTAGTCACTTTGGTCCTTGAACCCTTGGTTTCTGACCACGAGGGGACTACAAGTACTTCTTCGCCGCAGATTCTTCCTGCCACAGTCAGGACAACCGAGAAAGTGCAAGGGCAGATGAGGGCACTAGATTCCTCTTCACCCCAGCCACAGGCCTCCTCAACCCCCAACTCCAGTTCTGCTGATAGAGGCCTGGCAGGTCCTTCTCCTCCATCTTCCACGAGTGTAGGTCTTCTTCGCACTCCTTGGCCAGACTTGCTTATCAGGAATTCTTTTTCGGAACTGGCGAATTCGGCAACTTTCATGGATGATGAGGAGTTTGTGCCCTCCACCTTAGGGGTCCCGGTCATTGGGATTCCTTCTGACAGGGCCTCCCTTTCAGCAGGTGTGGAGATCCTTTCACCGGTTGAGTTTCCTGCCCTCAGCAGGAGTGTTTCGACCCAGGGAAAGCTGGTCTCCTCTACTAGGTCGGGTAAGCCTTTCCATCCAGCATCCTCCCGTCGATGAGGATAGTCAACTGGAACATACAGGGCCTAGGCGGAGTTCCACACCATCGCCGTAGGCAGCTGATCCGGAACTAGCTTCATCCAGGCGTCATTGGAGGTGCTATTGATATCCTTCTTATCCAGGAACACAAGCTTGATGCCAGTGATTGCTCTAAATCTGGCAAACTACTTTCAGGACATACCTTCTGGTCGCCTGCTATGGGCACAAGGGGAGGTACTTGCATTTTGGTCTCTCTTTCTATTCTCCCCTTGGTTGCTGGTCATGGTATTATCTCCCCTTCTAGAGCTCAACGGATCATTATTTTGATTGGAGGGCGTAAGGTTGGTCTTCTCAATCTTTATGCTCCCAACAACAGAGGGGAGCGGATCTCCTTTTGGAAGGAGTTACTCTCTTGGGCCCCCATTGCAGATTCTTGGATCATTGGTGGCGACTTCAACATGGTTGAGTTGCCTTCAGACAAAAAGGGAGGCAGACAAGGTGGAATTCATTCTTTGGAGAGGGCAGCCTGGGATGCCTTTCTCTTTCAGTTCAGTGGCAGACACTTGGTTGGATGATGCCTTACATATTATGCCACAGTCACTCCTGTACTCTTGGTCGAACAGGAGAATACACATGCCCATTCATGCACGGATTGACAGATTTTATGTAGACAATTGGGCACTTGACAGAGGAGGATCTGTATGCATTTCTACTGGGGTTTCCACCTCAGATCATTTTCCAGTGGTGTTGCAGATTCTTGAGCCTCATCGGAGAGGACGCTATGCCAGTGTCAGGATTCCGGATGCTTTTTATGCAGAGGAGAGCCTCACGGAGGATATTTTACAGATTTGGCTTTCTCACATACAAGGTGGAGCTGTCCATCCATCTCAGGTAGCTGCATCCTTATCCGGAATTAGTGACTATTATCATTCAGTCGCTGATTCTAGGAGACGTGAGATTCTCAGATGTGAGATTGGTATACGCCAGCAGTTAGTGTCCCTTCAGAGGGAAGAGCAGAAGAGGCCCACAGATGCTTGGATTCAGGAGCGCCTTGCTGCAACAAGGGCTCATTTGCAGACTTTGTTGGATCAGAGAGCAGAGTATGCCTTTCATGCACGGGAATCCTTTTGGATTCAGATGGGTGGCAGGGTCAACAAACACTTTTTCTCTAATCATGGGCCCAGACATAGTAGAGATAGTGTTTCGCAGCTTGTTGACTATGATGGGGTGTTACAGTCAGATCCTATTGCTGTCATGCATGTAGCTTCAGATTTTTTTGCATCCTTTCTTACTGCAGATCCAGGCACACAGGCCATTGATGATGCCAGAGAGGTTATTTGGCAGTGTATACCTGTATTGGTGAAGGATGAGATGTATGTTTCTCTGGATGCACCTTTCACCAATGCAGAATTCAAGACTGCATTACTTGCCCTTCACAAGGGCAAGTGCCCAGGTTCAGATAGACTTACCCCCTCCTTTTTTATTACTTTTTGGGAGCAGATTGGTGATCACATTACATCAGCCCTACAGGGCGTGTAGGACTCTGGTGAGATGCCGGACTCGGTCTCATTCATCTCATCCCAAAGGGGGGTAATAGGAATCTTGTGTCTCAATGGAGACCCATCACTCTTTTGGGCACTTTTTACAAGATTCTGGCGAAAGCCATCAGTCTGCGGCTACAGGTTTTTCTTCCAGATTTAATTCATGACACGCAGACAGGGTTTGTGCATGGCAGAAGTATTTTCGATAATATTTTCTCATTTTGGGAGGCCTCAGAATGGGCCATGCAGAGCCGCCAGAGATTGGCCATTCTACTCTTGGACTTTGAGAAAGCTTACGACAGAGTAGACTGGGATTTCTTAGAGAGTACTCTATCTCGCTTTGGTTTTTCAGATGCATGGATTAGAGGAGTATCCTCTCTCTATAGATCAGCCCATAGCCAGTTGCTCATTGGGGGGGTAAGAGGGGACAGGTTTCAGATTTCCAGATCCGTCCGCCAGGGATGTCCTCTTGCCCCGTTTCTTTTTCTGTTTGTGGCGGAAGCTATGAGTATCTACATTAGATCTCAAGCTGATATTTATGGGCTGAGGCTTCCTATCCGCTGGAAAGAAGAGCTCTTGGATAGTGAGTTGGCAAATGACACGGCTGTTTTTTTGGATGCCTCCGCCAGGACCCTCACTTCCTTCCGGACAGCCTTGGATTTGTTTTGCACGGCTGCAGGTGCACACATTAATTGGCATAAATCCAGTGGTTTTTGGATTTGCGAGGATGACACCCCGGATTGGGGTAATGATATTGGCTTCACTTGGGTACAGAGGGGCTTCTCCGTCAGATATTTGGGCTGCCAGGTTGGGGTGGGCATCTCTCCCTCACAACAGTTTGCTCCGGTGTTGGAAAGCATCAGAAGAAAGCTCCTTTTCTGGAGCTCAGCCAAACATGACTTGGCCTCCAGGGTGGTGGTGGTTAACCAGGTTCTTCTAGCCACAGCATGGTTTGTATGCTCTTGTTTCTGCCACTCTAGGGATTGTATCACTCAGCTTAAGAGGCCTGTACGAAACTTTTTATGGAGTGGTCTAGATGGCACAACTGATGTTACAGCCAGGGTGGCTTGGGAGACCTTGATTCTTCCTACAAGAGAAGGGGGTTTGAATATCATCAACCCAGATCTACAGTGCAGAGCTTTACTCTGCAAGTTTGTTGTGAGAGGGCTTATGCCAGGACAAGAGCCTTGGAAGGATTTTTTTATCAAATGCATACAGTCTCGCACGCCCACTTCAGGACAGGATTGGACACACAGTACTAGATGGGTTTTCACCACAGCCCACCTCAGGTCTCCCTCTTCTCCTCTTATGGTCGCTATCCTGAAAGCATGGGCCAGCTTCAGGAGTACTCTTTGCGGGATTCCCCCATCCACCTGTGAAGAGATTGAAAGGCAGCCTATCATGTGGAATGATAGGATTTTGGATGAGCTTGGCAGACCACTTCCAAGTGGAGCAAGTGAGTGGCATATCATCTGTGTCTACCCACTCCTTTGGAAGGGCTGCCTCAATCTGCAAGATCCTCCCTGCACTCCCTCTGAGATGTCATGTCAACTGAGACTTGGTCTCCTCTGGAAGCCTGCGGAAAGCTTTCTAAGACCCCACAGAGGACATCTTGCTTGAGTCTGCTTTTCAGCCTATCAAGGTTGTAGGTTTTTTGGTGCAGGGATCTGATTCAAAGTGGTTCCTCGACCGAGACCCCCGGCTACTCTCCACCGGGTCTTGGAGGCTTTGGCTCTACGGGGAAGTTCCCATTAGGTATTTGCAGTGGGACCCTGGAGAGTGGGAGTGGATTGACGCAGGGCATCGAGAGAAGAGCATCCCTTTCTTTCGTTACACGGTCAGTAATGCCAAGAGATTTCAGCTCAGTAGTAGAGGTTGGAGACCTTCCAGAGTTCCTCATTGGGAGACATTTGATATCACTGCGGATCTGCACAGGTGCTTCTGGAGGAGACTCTGGAAATCCCACAGGAATAGAAAGATCACTCTCTTCTTTTGGCTTTCTATCCATGGTGGGATTGGGATGCGTCAATTTTACGAGCAAAAACCTATGAGCAAGTTTATACGAGCATGTTTTTCAAGAGATTTTAAAAATAGTATTTCTTTAGGAAACATGGTTTTTACACTTTTATTTTCATTAGAACTAGATCCCTTTATCATAAAAATATACAGACTAGTCACTCATTCATTTTTACATAACATAAATCTTCTTATTCATAGGCATCCCTTTGTACCCTTGTTATTACCTTAAGAAAGTATTGAAAAATAATTCATTTAAGAAACGTCCCTCATAATCACTCTCAACATAATAATAGTATACATAAATAATTACTTATTAAACACATTTATATCATATGGCAATATCTTTCAAGTGTTTTTATAGTATTAATAATAATATATTTATGGACATGTTTCTACAGAAGTTTAAATTACTGTAAATAAGTATTAACTTAGGCTTATATATCACTCTCATAAAATACATGTAATATTTAATACTATATATGCAAGGTTTTCCAAAATATAACCCCATAGATGTGCTCAAATGGGGTTTTCCGATCAATTTGAGTGGCTAAATGACTATATTTGGACATTGGATGTGAAAGTTATGTCACTTTAAAAAGTGCTGTCCAAGGTAGTTTCGCCAGCGAAACTACCTTGAAAGACCTTGTTCAAAGGGGTTTCGCTGGTGAAACTACCTTGATGGCTTGCTTCAATGAGTTTTCTTTGGAGAAACCCTTTCATGAAGATAGGGTGAGAGAGGTTTTTCAATGTCACCCCCTATTAATTAAAAAGTTGTAAGAAGGATCATAAGGGAATTTTCATAGAGAAGTGTACTCTACATGTGGGTTTCTTCAAAAGCCATCCCATTATGTTCTCACCATTCCCAAAGATTCACATAAATATTCGTGTATAAAATAGGCATTCCTATAATACTTTTCATATTTCTAAGTGAAACTATGTTTTCTTCTGATCCATTTTTGTCATATTTTTGCATAGTTGGAAGCTTTTTTTTTCCTTCGCTCGGACGCTCGGAAGATTTCGCTCGGAAAATGCTCGTCCCCGGTGGGATCGCAGTGAACCATTGGAGATCCAGGTTCGGAGCCAACCCTACTTGCCCTTGTTGCGTCTCTGCTTCGGAGACTATTCAGCATTGTTTATGGGATTGCAGACAGGCCAGGATGATTTTTTTTTGCAAAAGAAGACTTCTATTAAGTAAGAAAGAAACTCGCTAGAGCAAGCTCTGAGCGGAACTACAACATCATGAAATCATGAGGAAAAAATCAAACCCCCTCAAAGTGAGGTGGAAAACAACCAAGGCTGAGGCTGAAAGTGCTACCTCAACCCTGTAGGAGTCTCAGAGAAGAAAGGAGAATCCTTCCATTCCCTGAAGAAAGAAGCCCTCCTAGCTTAGGCTGCACGGGAATCTCCCTGCATACTCATCCAAATGGCCATCAAAGTATGTACAGTGTCTATCCAAATACTAGCCAAAGTATGCGAGGGATGAACCTGAGTACCCTCCATAGCCTCCGTGCATCTGGCTCTCCAGATATGCCAAGATGCTATGCTCGCTAAAATCTCCCAAGAAGTATCCACAAAGGCATGTACATCTGTAAAGAAAGGTGTGGTACCACATCCAACGAACAGGACTCAATCTGATGGCGGCCCGAGAGGAGTCAAGTCTCTCATAAAATACCTGAGGCCCTGTAAGAGAAAGCCAAGCCACAGAGCCCCATCTCATAAAGAATGGGGAGTGGGCAAAGTGACTGAAAATCCTGGCTACCCCCATCCAAATCATCCTCGTTTGTCTGCAATCCCATAAACAATGCTAAGTAGTCTCCGAAGCAGAGAGGCAACGAGGGCAAGTAGGGTCGGCTCCAAACCTGGATCTCCAAAGGTTCACTGCAATCCCACCATGGATAGAAAGCCAAAAGAATAGAGTGATCTTTCTCTTCCTGTGGGATTTCCAGAGTCTCCTCTAGAAGCACCTCTGCAGATCCGCAGTGATATCAAATGTCTCCCAATGAGGAACTCTGGAAGGTCTCCAACCTCTACTACTAAGCTGAAATCTCCTGGCATTACTGACCGTGTAACGAAAGAAGGGGATGCTCTTCTCTCGATGCCCTGCGTCAATCCACTCCCACTCTCCAGGGTCCCACTGCAAATACCTAATGGGAGCTCCCCCGTAGAGCCAAAGCCTCCAAGACCCGGTGGAGAGTAGCCGGGGGTCTGGGTCGAGCAACCACTCTGAATCAGATCCCTGCACCAAAAGACCTACAACCCTGATAGGCTGAAAATCAGATCTGAGCAATCTGCCACCATCCTGCATAGTAAAAACTAAAGCATCCTCCTGTGCATCTCGAAAGGCAAAACCTGAAGCGGAACACCGCCTCTCGTAAAAGTACCTGCCAAGTGGAGCAAGTGAGTGGCATATCATCTGTGTCTACCCACTCCTCTGGAAGGGCTGCCTCAATCTGCAAGATCCTCCCTGCACTCTCTCTGAGATGTCCTATCAACTGAGACTTGGTCTCCTCTGGAAGCCTGCGGAAAGCTTTCCAAGACCCCATAGATGATGCAGGTCCCCTCTCCCACCTGGACCACTGCATGTAGAGTGAGGCACCAAGTGGTCTGCCATGATCATCTAAAATATTGTCATTCCACATGATGGGTTTCCTATCAATCTCTTTACGAGAGGAAGGAGGAATCCTTTGAAAACACTGGCTAGGATATCAAAGGAGGGCTTCCCCACCAAGATACACATAGATCTATCTCTCCACTCCATGAGGATTTTGGTCAGGTTGTTCCGGGTTTCATCACACCATATTTGCATCGGGCAGTTTCAGGTTTCAGCACTCGTCTGCGAGATCTTCTCTTCATGGTTTCCTGTTATGACAAGGTCGTCCACATAAAGGACCACGATCATACACCTGCCTCCTTCTCTGAAGATATACAAATTTGCATCAAATGGGCTCCTCCTGAACCCGTTTTGCAGAAAGTAGGCATCAATTCGCTGGTACCATGCTCGTGGGGCCTGTTTCAGCCCGTAAAGTGCCTTCTTTAAATTGTAGACTTTACCTTCTGAATCGGGGATCTCAAAACCTGGTGGTTGTTCCACGTATACCTCCTCCTTGAGATCTCCATTCAGAAAGGCGGATTTCACATCCATCTGAAACACGGGCCAACTTCCCTGGGCAGCTAAAGCCAAAACACTACGAATTGTGGTTAGTCGAGCTGTGGGAGCAAAAGTATCTTGATAATCAAAACCATGTACCTGTGCAAATACCATTCCATATAGAGAGTGGTCAAGTGGAGGACATATCAAGAGAGGGCTGCATTTGCACCTTGTGCGATTCTTGGGAGATTGAGTCAAGGAGAGTTTCACTTTTAGGTGCTCGGTATACTATGAGATCAGAGGTTGATACCACAGTTTCCTATCTTACCAAGACCAGGGATGCTTGGAAGCCTTCATTCATGAGGCCATATGACACAGAAGGTTGCCAAGTGGCACAAGCATGGAATTAGCAAAGAACCTTAATGCTCTGCGTCCCCCACACAAGAGTCATTTTGGACTCATATGGGAGTTCGAGTCTATAAACACTTTTTGTCTCCTACTTTGGGCCCAACACATAGTAGAAAGAGTGTCTCGCAGCTGATTGACTCATACGGTTGTTGCCAAGTAAAGGGAGATAGCACTCCGCTCCGCATATGAGACACCCAAATCTATTAAACCACCTCTACGAGGCACACCACTGTAAATGAGTATCCAAAATCCTGATACTGGTAGAATGTGTTAGAATATGAAGCCAAGTTGAGTCAGTTTGGTGTGTTCTAGATTGAGTTCTAGTCTAGTGTGTCCTATGGATGCCATGTGTCACATTGGGAATTATCCCATATGCATATGTATTCATATGTGTGTGTGCGTCCTTATATAAGAGTTGTACTTGTCTAGTGTCAAATCAATCAAGTATCAAGGTACAAGCTCTTTGGTCTACATGTGAGTACTCTCATTTTTGTTCATTGCTCTTGTCATTTCATTTCCATTTTATTATGTCTCCTTTTGAGTATCACTTCCTCTCTCCCTAGCCTACCCTCTCTCTCGCCCTCTCTCCACCATGTTCCTTCCTGTCGTATCAGAGCCTCCCTTCCTACCTTCCCCTTCTTCATGCTCTACCTAGAGGATGAGAGAAGCCCGCAAATGGAAGCTCCTCTCTCCTCCATGATTGGGCTCCCTTTCACTCCTTAGCCTCACCTTCGGAGCTGACTTGGAGCTGATCTACCTCGCCCCATCAACTACCCCTTCTTGCCGAAATGCCTCACCAACGGCCACTTATTTTGCCTCGCCATCAGCCGCCTTTGTAGCTTTGCCTCCAACTGCTCCAGCCCGCTGCAAACAGGCCGTACAGTCCGTACAGACTGATCCGTATTGCACCAAGGCTGTACAAAGCCCGTACTAGTCATCGGGACTGGCGCCAACTGTTGCTGCTTCTGCCATTGTGCACAACAGATCCGTACCAGCCCTCCGTACTGTTCGCAATCCTATCAGTCTGCCCATACAGACTGCCCATCTACCTTTTTCAGCTGCTTCTTGCTTCAATTGGTGCGCCATTTCTGCTACTCATTGCCTCTCCAAATGCGCATGAACCACTAAGCTGAGCTGCCCTCACTTTGCTCCCGATTCGCGGGTGCCCCTGATTTGTTGGTGCTCACGAATCTGATTTGAGCTGCCCACAATTTGCATCTTCAACTAGGCAACTCCCTTGAGCACTTTCACTCATTTTTTTGAGCCTCTTCTGCGCATTCGGTGACTCTTCAATTGGCACATTAAGAGTCATGATGTGATCACCCTTGGTAGCTGCTCCTATGGCCTTCTCGACACATCATTCGAGGGAATCCTTGCCTGGTTCTTCACCGACATACCTCTTCGCATCAGGATGTGCACACTCTTGTGCAGTAGCTACTTCAGGCTCATGGGTTCTCTGCCCTTGCTATGCATGAAATGAATGAAATCTTTTATATTTTTTATGCTTGAGTTAAAGGTCCTCTGCCTTGGTTAGTCCTCCTAAAATGATGTTTTTCTTTTATATTTTTGGTGTGTGACTCCATGTTTCTAGTTAGTCCCTGGAGTCAAGAGGGGGATGTACTGTGGGAGCCATGTATTGGCATTGATAGGGTCTAGTTATCAGGCCTGGCATATGAGTTCCAGGATGTTGGTGCATCGGTCTTCTAGACCTCTGAGTTGTTCATGCATCCATGCTGAGACATGAGCCTCAGAGTCATGTTTGGGACGTAAAGCCATGTGAGTGCTCAGTCCGACCTTTGAACCATGCTCAAACTTCAGCCTCTAAGTTGGCATGGGAGCCATGTCTAGTTCAGACATTGCACAGTTTAGTAGTCCTGTCACAGTCATGTTCTATCCTTGGTTCCATTCCAGTAGTCTCTCACCTTGCCTTCATGGGGGGATGTTAGAATATGAAGCCAAGGTGTGTTCTAGTGTGTCCTAGATTGAGTTCTAGTCTAGTGTGTCTTATGGATGCCACATGTCACATTGGGAATTATCCCATATGCATAGGTGTTCATATGTGTGTGTGTGCTCTTATATAAAAGCTGTACTTGTCTAGTGTCAAATCAATCAAGTATCAAGGTACAAGCTACATCTGAGTACTCTCAGCTCTAGTCATTTCATTTCCATTTTATTATGTCTCCTTTTGAGTATCACGTCCTCTCTCCCTAGCCTACCCTCTTTCTATCCCTCTCTCCACCATGTTCCTTCAGAATGACCTCTCAAGCAAGGCTCAAAAAGAAAGGCATCCCAACATGCTCTCTTAAGAGAGTGAATGCCACCTTTCGTTTCTTCTTTTTGACTGAAGGCAACTATTAGGAAATGGAGTCAAGCTGAGTCAGTTTTGGTTTGTTCTAGTGAGTCGTAGTGTGAGTTTTAGTCTAGTGTATCCTATGGATGCCACGTGTCACATTGGGAGTTATCCGATATGCATTGGTAGTCATATGTGTGTGTGTGTGCTCTATAAAAGAGTTGTACTTGTCACTTTTCACATCAATCAAGTATCAAGCCTACAAGCTCTTTGGTCTACATATGTGAGTACTTTCATTTTGTTCATTGCTCTTGCTATTTCATTTCCATTTCATTATGTCTCTCTTTGAGTATCATTATCTCTCTCCCTAGCCTACCTCTCTCCATAGCCTATCGCTCCATCACCATAGCCTATCGCTCCATCGCCTCTCCTATAGTTCCGTTCGTAGCCAACCCGTCGTAGCTCCATTCGTTCATCAACTTCTCCGTCAAGGACTCTCTCTCCATCGCCTCTCGAGTCCAGCTCCTACTCCAGCTCGTTCCGTCTTGCTCCAGCTGCTCCTGCTTGCCATACCTGCTGCTATGCTTAGCCTACCTAGCCACCCCCCTCTCTGCTCCCTCCCTTTTTTTTTATTCACCCAAAAAAAAAAAAAAAAAACTCCTCACCATCTTAGCTTCTCCTTCTCCACCTCACGCTTCCACCCCGCCTCGCCACCACCTCGCACTGGACGTGCCTCCCATTATGGGGGGGGAGGCGGTGCTCCCGCTCCCGGTCGAACACTAAGACCAAAAAAAAAAAAAGAAAAAAAAAAAGGGGGTCCAAGAGAAATAGGGGACAAAGCCAAAAAAGACGACAACAACTCCACCAAAAAAAAGCAAACGACACAACTGAAATTGGAGGATGTGAACACACGTTACAACCGAAGTGGACTCGGGGTAGACAGCAAGGCAAAGGCAGGACCCGCCTCAGCTTCTACAACCTCTATCTCTACCTCAACCTCAGCTCCCGCTACAGTTTCAGTTTCGGTTTCAGCTCCAGAGTCAGCTCCCTCTATCTCTATCTCTACTTTGACTTCAGCCCCTGCTTTAGGCTCAACTCTAGTTCCAGTCTCAGCTCCCTCTACATCTACGATCAGTGACATACTCATGCCCATGGCACCGGTTGTTGTTCCCTTCCCCTCCTCTCCTATTACAGCTCTCGCACCGCTTATGACCCCTACTTCGGAGGTGTCATACACTGCTCCGCATTACGCTTCACTCTCTACTCTCCCTCTCAGTCAGCCCACGCTCCCACACCCCGTTGGGACTGCCTCATCCATTCCACTGTCATCTCCGTTCCTCACCCAGTTCACCTAGTCACCGTCCAGTTTCCAAACTCAGTCCCACACTTTCATGCCACAGTCACCACAGTTTCAGCATGGACATGGGTGGGCCGATACACCAGAGGCCCGTGAGACCTTGTTCATGGAGATACATAATTTTCGTGAGTGTGAGATGGAGTTGACTCGCTTTGCATGGGAGCAGGTCCGCTTCAACCAGGAGCAGAGCCGCATCATACAGGAGCAGACTAGGGCCATTCGAGAGTAGGCGGGTCTTATTCAGGGACTTAGACAGGATATCATACAGCTCCAACAGGAGGTCACAACCATACACACTGTCCCAGGGAGTACCCCGGTGGTCGAGGCACAGATTGCGAGCATGCAATCTACTATTGAGGAGACTTCCAGATGGGTTGACGTGGCCAAATGGGAACCCGCAAGGGTAACCGTTTCGGCTACCCTCATGGAGCAGCAGCAAAGAGCCAGTAAGGCTCTCAACATCAGAGTACGCAGAATCCCACGCACTGAGGCTACACTGATGGTAGATGTGATTGTGTTCGTGGCCGCTACCCTGGGTGTGGCTGAGCACAGGATAGATCGGGCATGGCGGGTGGGGAGGGATCCCAACCGAGAGCAACCCCTGATCATACGGTTCCATGACACTTAGGTACGGCTTTCAGCTCTATGATGCAGGTTAGTCCTTCGAGATCAGCCAGCGATCTCTATGGATGAGGACCTCACACCTCTACAGGATGAGGAGAGGCGCTCTTTGCTACAGTAGCGGGATCAAGCTCGGAAGGAGGGGAAGTGGGCAGTGGTACGAGAGGGACGACTTCTTACAGGCCCGTGTAGGGCACCTCTCCCCTCCCCTACATAGGGAAGCGGGGTCTATGAGACTCAGATATCCGAAACCCTGTCCTGCGCCATTTGGAACTGTAATGGTACCTTATGGTCAGAACCAGGGAACTTCTCGAAATCCTATACAGGCCGCGACATAGTCTTTTATACAGAGACACATTAGAGTCCAGAGCACCCTGGGACTCTAGTACTATACTGGAGTCACTTACAGAGGGTCTCATTCATCTTATTTCAAAGGTTTGGTTACATGAATTTTATATTCCAATGGAGACCCATCACAATGTTTGGAATATTTTACAAGATTCTAGCCAAAGCAGTCAATCTAGAGCACTCTATCATAGAGGAGCTGTACCAACGCTCTATCATGGTCGAGCACTCTGAGAAGGTCAAGAAGGAGCTGTACCAGAAGGCTTTCTAGATCTCTTCTTCTTTTTGGGACACTCCCTAGCAAAATGCCCAAAGGTTCTGCTAATCATGCATTGATCCTGTCTGCTCGTAATTTCTACTCTCTGTCGAAAAAAAGACCCAACTGGGCATTGTAGCATGCTATGGTCATCAGATATGTTTGGATCATCAACAATGACCCTAACTCTCTGATTTGATTGCCTCCGTTGTAGTAGAAGGAAACTTGACGAGGGAGGAATCTCAGTCACAACCCCGAACCGCTCTCTAATGAAGGCAAGAAGGTGATGATAAACTTGAGGAAGTCCGAGGAACCTAATGAAGAGGTAGGTGCCATGCCTATGCTCTTCTACTCGGTCAAAGACCAATGTGAAGGGAGCCAAAAAAATCCTAATGTAGCCCAGCTGCTGTAGAGGGCCAGCTTTGAGCAAGGTGCTCATAGCCTTTGGAGAATTGAAAACTGCATGGAAAAAACCTCGCCCCAACAAGCAAACATCTTTAAGTCAAGGGGTGATGCTGGTAGGTAAAGTTGCAAGCATCCAATCTTTGGCCTATAACCTGGAAGGATGAGATCCATAGATGACATGCAAAGAGTGTAGTAGATCTCGCAAGCTCTACATCCTTCTTAGGCTACTGCAACTCATCTTTTGAAAAAGTAACGGTTCTCACGGCGGCCGATGGAATCGGTCAAGGATTGGCTGAATGGGAGCCCATTTGTCAATCGAGGATAGAAGAGCCGTTTCAAACACTAAGAATCTGACAAATTCCTACTATGTGGAACGGCTAAAGGAGAAAGCGTAAGCTAAACTTTTTAATTTTTTCTCCATCTTTTTTGGAGGGGGTAGCTAAGGGAGGTAGAGGAAAAGAGGATGAGGGATGCGTATCAGTATGGGGGGGGAAGGAAGGGGGTCGGAGTAGGAGGGGGGAGAAAGGAGGTGGAGGAGTGGAGGAAGGGAGAGGGCAGTGTACATAGGGGAAAGGAGAAGGGGAGGAGTGTTACAATAGAGACACCCCACGTAGTTGCTATCTTCATGCATTGACCACATGTTGACCATGTGTCAACACATGTCAGCCATATGACATGAAGGGTTGACCACATGTCAATCATGCGTGACATGTGTCAACCACGGTTCATCCATGGGTTCATCTAGGAGCACCATATCCGAGGTGACCATGCATCGACACATGTCAACCATAGGTCAACCAGGAGTACCATGCCCAAGGTGATCTCATCGAAGAGCTTAGCACATGAAGCAGTCAGGAGTATTTGCTGTTGCACTTGGTGAAGATGTGTATAGTGGTTCAGTGGTTTAGTGGTGCACAGCTCACCTGCACATGGAGTATTTACACCACCCTGACTAGAAGAGGCTGGCGAGTCAAGGAGTCAGGAAGTCGCTGGAGCCATCAAGAGAGCCAGCAGGCCAACGGCTATCCTCAACAGCTAAGGAGATAAGAGGATGACCAATTAGGAGAAAGGAAAGAGATTCTTAGCAAAGAGGGGACCCACCAAGGCAAGGAGATGAGGATGAAGGAGAAGGTGGAAAGGGGATTCAACATGGAGCATTCGGCGTTCGGCATTGGAGCGGGAGAGAGGAGAGTGTGAGGAGAGATAGAGGCTGGAACTACGAGCTCGCCAAGGGGAGAGTGTGGAGATACCTGTATGTACCCCTCTGTTCACTATGGGGATAGACCTGTGTGTTCTTGTGACTTGTGACTTGTGACCTGTAGGTGTTGGTCGAGTGATATGTACTTCGGCCAACTTGGTAATTTTCTCATTCTTCCTATCTCTTTCCGATATGGGGATTGTTCACTAGTGTATGATGATGTTTCTTCTTATGCTCATGTTGTGTAGTTCTCATGTGACTGCCATTTAGCATAGTGCACTCGTACGTCGTCGTCGTCGTTCACTGCGGTATAGCCTATGGCACCTACACACCACTGCAACGTGCACTCCACGCGATCCACTGTATTAGAGCATTGCAACACTTGGGATTCTCACACCAGCGACCTTTGGCCTCCGGTAACACCTCCGAAAGGATAGGAACCCCCCTTCTCAAACAGTTTATGGCCATCACGGTGGGATGTTGGAATACTGAAAAGAAAGAGTAGAGTGGACACAAACTCAGAATACTTGCTTATAGAATGAAGAAGAAAGAGGTCCTTAAGTAGGCACCTCATACAAGGTCACTGACATCACTGATGACTTCAAAGCTCCTCAATCTGCTCCTAGATTCACTCAATCATCCTATGTGGCTTTTCCACCACCTAACTGTGCTTGTGGGCACCTAACTGTGCCTCTAGCACTCACACATAGAAACATAAGGTGTGCCTGAGGCATACACCTTGAGATATCCCAACAAACCCCCCCCAAGGAGATGCCTCAGGCTATGTCAAGGATACATCTAGTCTCATAGTTTCTCATGCCATCTCATGGTGGTCAAGGATAAATCTATGGCTAGGTTCTCATGCTAGCAAGGGTTTCCTTGGGTGTAAGGTAAACAGAAAGGGATACAAACAGACCTTCCAATGGTTATCTCTCCTACATGTACATGCACACAATGTCTGTAGGAGGTACCATGGAACAAACATACACATGGCCTACATCATAAGGTGACCAGAGGTGTTCACAAAACACAACACACAATAATTTATTTTCATTCATTTTGGAGGACTATCCAGGCTGAGTACCTTGACATAAAAAGAGTGATCTGGAGCATACATAGAGATAATTTAAAATGCATAATCTTCAAAGGATGCCTCATCTTGTGGAGGCTCATTAACTGTAAGTAGTTTGCATTTTCTGTCTTTGCTTTGGTTCTGCAGAACTTCTCACTATGGTTGTTTTTGCCACAGTGCTTACATGGATTAACTTTGAAGCAGTCCTTTGAAAGGTGATTTGTCTTTCCACAGTGATTGCAAGGAGAGTACTTGCCCTTCTGGAATTTCATAACATAAGCAGTGTCATTGCCTTTCCTTAACTCCATGTGTCTTTCTTCTTCTTGGAGAGCTGAGATAATGCCTTCAAGGTTTGGATTGGGAAGATTCTTCAAAGTGCTTACAATGTGATCAAAGCTTTCAGGCATACTCTTAAGTAGTACTGCCATAGCATCATCAGGGGTGATAGGAGAGTTGATAGAAGCTAACTGAGTCATAAGACTCCGCATATAGTTGACATGGGCAGCTAAAGTAGTATCACTTGCCATCTTTAATTCAAAGAAAGAGATTTTAAGTGATAGTTTAGAAATATGAGAGCTTGCACCAAAAATCAAATCTAGCTTCTGCCATGCTTCCGATGGAGACTCCAAGTCAGATATATGATGTATGTAATCATCACCCAAAGCTAAAGCAATTATACCATATGCTTTTTCTTCTCTTGCTGGATCTCTTGCCGGTCGTGTCGGAGCTGAAGATTCCCCAGCATTTGAGGCCGTAGAAGAAGCGGTAGGAGTAGATTTGACAAGTCCCCATAAGTTCTCCCGCATTAATGCAAATTTTACCTTCATTTGCCATGTATGGAACCCCTTTCCATTGAACTTCTCAAGATTATATATGGTAGCCATGAGAGGGTCTAACCCAGATATTGGGCAGTGTCTATCTCTCTTACAAGGCAAAAATAAGTGAAAGACTTCCAAAATATGAGCACTTAATGTAGCAAATAGTAGTGACTAGATTTCAAACAATGATGCTTCTTCTTACATGCTTCATAGAAGTGGATGAAATAAACATTTTCCAATCAAAACTAGGTCTAGCAAGTCAAAACAAAACTGAATCCACACTTGTACTGAAGTTATTGAAAGCTTCAAAAAACCAGAAATGCTAGAGTAGCATTTTATGTAGCATCATCTTCAAAAACTTGTCCAAAACTGTCAAAACTGAAAAGCTGAACTTGGAGGGCTTGTAGCTCACTCTTCAAAGCAAGGAAAAGAGGGCTTTCTGAAGCAAAAGAAAGCTCATATACCAGAGAAGGTCCAGCACAGAGGTTGGACGAAATGGTGCGCACTTTTGCCCGGGAGAGTTGCTACAGGCTGAAACTGAGTTTTGACGATTTCTCCCTCGTTACTGAACCAAATGACCTGAAAAATGGCTCAAAATCTTCGTCTTGAGGTCGCCCATCTACTCCTAAGAGGGCTCAGGCAATGGCGGAGTATGCAGGGAGTATTGAGCAACAGAAGAAATTCGCTGTTTGGAGAATGGCAGCCACCACAGACGTTTTTTCTTCAATTGCTTGCAGGTGGAAGTTCGCCCATACTAGAGGAGTTTCCAGCTCAGAGGGTTTGGGCAATGGCTGTTTGTAGATGGAGAACCAAGCTCTCAAAGATTTTGGGAAGAAAGAGGAAAATGGAGAAGAAGAAGATGAAGAAGAAGATGATGATGTGGCAGAAATGGGCTCAAGGGGGATCAAAGGGCTCTGATACCATGTTGGAATACTGAAAAGAAAGAGTAGAGTGGACACAAACTCAGAATACTTGCTTATAGAATGAAGAAGAAAGAGGTCCTTAAGTAGGCACCTCATACAAGGTCACTGACATCACTGATGACTTCAAAGCTCCTCAATCATCTCCTCAATCTGCTCCTAGATTCACTCAATCATCCTATGTGGCTTTTCCACCACCTAACTGTGCTTGTGGGCACCTAACTGTGCCTCTAGCACTCACACATAGAAACATAAGGTGTGCCTGAGGCATACACCTTGAGATATCCCAACATGGGACACTACTGGTGTTGAGTAGAAAGAGGGAAGAGGAGTTCTAGGGTCCTAGAGGAGAGATTTCTTATGCCGAGTAGTTCTGATACCCTTGAAGAAGCGAGTGAGAGAACTAAGAGGTACTTAAGGAGAGTGGAGAGGAGACTTCTGTGGCCGACCAAACTAGATGCAAAAAGCATTACGTGAGACAAAAGTTCGCAAAGTCCTCAGGAAGAGCACAAAGTGAACCTATTGGAGCTGTAGCTAGAGCAAGTAACTTCATCGAGACAACCTACAAGAGACCATTGCTGAAACCCTTTGAGCTGCAGACTCCTTGTGTACGGGCGACCTTCCAACTGCAAGCAATTAGAGAGTTCTCCTCTGTACACGCAACGCCAACACAAAGACTACTCGATGATCTATCGCGTAATGCCGCCTCTATGCTTGCCCTTTTGCAAATTCCTCTGAGCCCGAGCTGCATGACACTATAGGCAAGCTGCTGTTGAAATCTGAGCTCGTTTGGTCAAGAAATGGAGGCACAACAAACAAATGGCGACTTGGCGCAACATTGTGCCCTTCCTTGGTGGAGGACCTTCTTTGGTATAAGGCCTTTTTTCCTGCATAAAAATCCCCTTGAATAGAGCTACGAGCTGTGAGAATTGCACCCTCCAAGTTCAGGCCTCTGTTTTGGACAGTTTTGACAATGTTGTGAGTTTGATGCTACATTAGATGCTACTTTAGCATTTCTGATGTTTTAAAGTGTTGAATAGCATCAGTACAACTGTGGCTACAGCTTTCCTTTAAGTTGCTATACTTGGATTTGCTTGGAATACTTTCATTTAGCCACCTCTATGAAGCATGCAAGTTGAAGCATCATTTCCATTATGATTTGTAGTATGGAATTTGGTTACAAGTCTTTGCTACACTAAATGCTTGTACTTTGAAGTTTTTCAACTCAGAGGCTTTCACACATGGCAGGTGAAGGTTAAGTTTGCATTGATGAGGGAAAACCTCTGGGGGCTTGTCAAACCTGCTTCAACTCACCCCTCCAGATCCCAAGCCAGAGACTGGTGGATGCTTGCGGCTCTTCCCCCAGACCTCACTCCACGATTGTTAGATGTTCGTCTTTTGGGATGAGGTTCTTTCCAGGTTGTTTTTGACACTCCAGAGGCTGCGAGCACTGTGCTCAAGGCTGAGTTTTTACACCTGGGACACAGGAAGATCTTTTTTGAAGCCTTTCACATTGGTTTCGACCCAGTGGAGGCAGATAAGAAAATCTTGTAAAGAATAAGGGAGAGAGATAGGAGACTCAAGTTCAGCTTTCTTCACAACACACAAAAGAGAGAGGACACAAGGTTGGAGGGTGAAGCCTTTTTTCACTTTTGCACACAACAACAATACAATAGAAGAGGGAAATACCCTATATGTCAAAACCTAGAATACGTGGTTCATATGTGAACCCAAACCAAAAACATACGTGGTAGTCTAACTACACCACGAGTACAACTAACATAGGCGGTGACATAAATGATAGTCATCCAGGAGATATGTTGGGGATAGAGCTTGATATCTCAACACTCCCCCTCAAGCTCAAATCCATCTCACGTACACCAAGCAAGCTCCTAAATCTGCGAAGCTTCTCGGTACCCAATGCCTTCGTAAAGATATCAGCCACCTGCTCCTCAGTGCTGACATAGACAAGATCAATCTCACCAGCTAGAACCTTCTCTCTCACAAAGTGATAATGCACCTCAATGTGCTTCGTTCTAGCATGATAAACTGGGTTATTAGCAAGCATGATGCTGCTAATGTTGTCACAATGAATGACAACTGCTGCATGAACTGACTGTCCCATATCTGCAAGTAGCTTCCGTAACCAAGCTACCTCACATGCAGCCATTGCTGCACCCCTGTACTCAGCCTCTGTGCTCGACAAGGCAACTGTTGGCTGCTTCTTGCTGCTCCAACTGATGGCACCACTCCCAAGGGAAAACATAAAACCACTAGTAGATCTCCTGTCTGAGACACTACCAGCCCAGTCAGCATCTGTGTATCCATGTACCTGTAATGCACACCCAGCTTCATAAAACAGTCCATAATGCAATGTGGACTTCACATACCGCAGTATGCGCCTAGCCGCATCCAAATGTGGCTTCCTCGGTGCCTGCATAAACTGACTCACCAGCCCCACAGCATAGCTCAAATCTGGTCTGGTTATAGTCATGTAAATCAAGCTACCTACTATGCGCCTGTACATAGTAATATCTTCAAGAAGCTCACCTGTTTCTGCATTGAGCTTCACATTCTGCTCCAATGGAACAGAAATAGGCTTACAGCCTGTCATCCCATATTTGGACAGCATGTCCAAACCGTATTGCCTTTGCAACAGCCATATCCCACTCGGGGATCTAATAACCTCAATGCCCAAGAAGTAACGCAGCTCTCCCAAATCCTTCATCTCAAATTTCTGCTTCAACAGCAGCTTCACTTCATTAATGTCTGCATCACTATCACCTGTAATAATCAAGTCATCAACATAGATGACTATAAGCACAATCCCTCTGTTTGTCCTTTTCACATAAAGTGAAAAATCTGAATTGGAAATCTGAAATCCAATAGTGACAAGATATTGCCCTATCTTGTCTGACCATGCCCTCGGCGCCTGTTTTAAGCCATACAAGGCTTTGCGCAACCTGCATACAAAATCGGGGTGTGCATTATCCTCATAACCTTCTGGCTGCATCATATAAACCTCTTCCTGCAAGTCACCATGCAAGAAGGCATTTTTCACATCCATCTGATGCAAAGACCATCCCTTTGCAGCAGCCATAGCAATTACTGCTCTCACGGTTGCCATCCTTGCAACTGGGCTGAAAGTTTCCTCATAGTCAATTCCATATGTCTGTGCAAAACCTTTGGCAACCAATCTTGCCTTGTACCTGCTAACAGACCCATCAGCATTGTGCTTTACTTTGTAAACCCACTTGCAGCCAATAGCCTTCTTATCATGAGGCAAAGGCATCAAATCCCAAGTATGGTTTGCATCCAAGGCAGCCATCTCTTCATCCATAGCTGCTTCCCAATTTTTATGCCCTGCTGCATCCTCAAAACATGTGGGCTTTGGCTCCTCTAGAACCTTGACCATATAAGCATAGTGATGTGCTGTATACCCATCATATCTCAGCCTGTCAACTGGATACTTAATACGAGTGGACCTCCGTACAACTGGATCAGTTGCAGGAGTCTTTAAATCATGCCTGCTTTTCCTTGCACCAGGTGTAACAACAGAAGGAATCCCAAGTTCCTCATCAAGGCTCATTTCAGAGCCACTTGACTCTCCATCAACATGAGAGCTACCAGCAGACACATCAAACACTGGAGCATGGTCCACTTTTTCTTTTCCCTTATGTGATACCTGCACAACACTATCAGGACTACCATGTGACGATTCACTAGATCTCAATCTCCCTGTCCATGCATTAGATCCACTAGTAGAGGACTCTCTGGGTCCACTCAAGGCTTGAGATTGCTGCTCTGCATTTATTGCAGCATTCCCATTTCCTGCATCTGCATCTCCTACCATAACAGTTGGTGCATACCAGCTGCTCATTTCATCAAAAACAACATCTCTGCTCACTTGCATTTTGCGGGTGGAAGGGTTATAACAGCGATACCCTTTCTGGTGCTGAGCATATCCAATAAAGATGCATTTTTCTGCCTTTGGATCCAGCTTTGTTCTCTTCTCATCAGGAACATGAACATAAGCTATGCAACCAAATACCTTCAAGTGAGAAATATCTGGTTTTTGGCCTGTATACATTTCTTCAGGCGTCATGCCATGGACAGCTGCAGTGGGGGTTCTGTTCATAATATAAACAGCAGTTGCTACTGCTTCAGCCCAAAAATAATCAGGCATGTTTTTCTCATTTAGGATCGCCCGTCCTACTTCTGCAATATGCATGTTCTTCCTTTCTGCAACCCCATTCTGCTGAGGGGTAGACCTGCATGAGTACTTCCTTTGAATTCCCTGTTCTTTCAGATATTCACAAAATTCTTCTGAAAAGTACTCTCCCCCTCCATCAGATCTTAGCACTTTAATATGCACACCTTTCTCTTTTTCAACCATGGCCTTAAAAGCCTTGAAATGGCTGAACACTTCACTTTTGTGCTTCATAAAATAAATCCACACCTTCCTAGTGTAGTCATCAATAAACGTCACATAATAATGGCATCCACCAATAGAAGCAGCTTTGGTTGTCCAAACATCTAAATGGATCACTTCCAAAGGTCTTCTGCTCACCTTAGCATTTTTGGGAAATGCATGTCTGGCCTGCTTACCCATTTGGCATGCTTCACATACCTTTTGCATTCCCTCAACTCTGAATTTAGGCAAACCTGCAACAATGTTTTTCGTTTGCATAGATTTCAGCCTTTGTATATTCACGTGCCCAATGCGCTTGTGCCATATCTCAATATCTGCAATGACACCTCTCCCATGCGCAAACATAGCAGCTTTCACCTCAGGCATATCAACATCCAAGGTGAACATTCTTCCATTTTTGTTGCCTTTCGCAACCAAGCGGCATTTATTTTTCAGGTCTTCAACAAAGCATCCATCAGGATTAAATCTAACCTGCAGACCTTGCTCAACCATCTGGCCAACTGAAACCAGGTTCTTAGTGATTTTTGAAACATGAAGTACATCTGCCAAGTACTTCGTTTTGCCATCCTGCATAGCCAATGGCACTTTACCAACCTGCGTAATTGGGTGCGCAGTATCATCACCTGTTTCAACATAACCTGGCTTATCCAAATTTCTAACATCATGAAACCACTCACCATGACTGGTCATGTGGTTAGAGGCACCTGAATCAACATACCAAACATCATTGCAAGCTGCAGCATCTCCTGACATGGAGTTAACCATATGCTGCATCACAAAAAGGTGCTCATTTCTGTCGTCACCATGCCCACTTGATGATGCATAGTTGCTTTGCTGCAACTTCCCACTTTTGATGTCATTCTGTTTTTTATAGCATGTATTCTCCTTGTGTCCAGGCTTTCCACAATAATAGCATTCTGTGCTGCTATTTACTTGCTGGTTCCTTTGCCATGAACCACGGCCTCTTTGGCTCCCCCTGCCTCTAGAACTACCACGTCCTCCTCCATAGGACTGGTTTTCTTGTTGTTGCTGTTGGTTCTGATTTCCTGCACGGCCACCAGAACGGCCTCTTCCTCTACCCCTGCCTCTACCTGTATTCGAGTAGAAAGCAGTCTCTTGAGAAGTTGAGGTGGCTGAACCACCATTCCTTTGCTCTTCACTCAGCAAGAGAGCAATAAGCTCCTGAAAATCAGGAAATGTTTCACGGACTCCAATGGATGTCCGAAATTGTGCATAATCTTTCCCAAGACCATTCAAGGTCACGGACACTAAGTCCTCATCATCAACAGGTGCTCCAATGGAGGCAAGAGAATCTGCAAGGCCTTTCACCTTCAAGGAATACTCATTTATATTCAGATTTTTCCTTTGCACATTGTGCAACTCCTGCTTTAGCTGCATCTTTCGTGCTTTGGTATTTGTGCTATACAGCTTCACCAATGTATCCCATGCCTCCTTAGGCGTCTCTAGATCCTGTATATGCACAATCATAGAATCTGAAATGCTAACGGACAGCCAATACAGGCATTTTCTGGCTTTTTCATGCCATTCTTTAAAGGCCTTTAATTCAGCAGGAGTGGGAGCAGCACCCAAAACTGGTTCTGCAGTTTCACCACTGATGTAATCCCAAACTCCCTTTCCCATAAAGAAGTTTGTCATCCTGAACTTCCATGCTTGGAAGTTGTTCTTGTCAAGCTTCTCACTGACAATGGTAGACAGATTCTCAGACATTTTACAAATCACGAATTGCAACAGCAACCTGTAAACACAGCAAATGCCTCAGAAGGACAAATAGCAAAACTTCTGCAAAGAGCCTCACAGGGGCAGATCTGCAACACTGACGAAAGTGGTATTTCACCACACAGTCACTTCCTCGTGACGATTTTGCATCAACAGGCAACAGGCATGAATCTGCAACTCCCAATATCTCTGCACATAGGCACACGATGCAATTTCTGTGGCACCTTTCCACCGACTAGCCACGCGGTGGTCGCACAGCAAAAACAGGGCCTTTTTCTGAGTGCCTGCGAAGAACTTCCGCCTTCAAAACGGGCCCTGAAACGGCCTCAAATCAAAACGGGCCCTGAAGCATATACTGCGCTCTCGCCGCACCGCGAAGGGCCTCTCAATCTGAAGCAGTGCACTCCTGCACTTCTGGCTGTGCTACCTGCAAAGATTTGCTCCCAAACTCGAAGTAGGAAAGCAACACTGGTCCTCTTACCAGGACACCACAAACTTGGCTTTCTTTCTTGAGCTCCTTACCACGAACAAGGCTCTGATACCATGTAAAGAATAAGGGAGAGAGATAGGAGACTCAAGTTCAGCTTTCTTCACAACACACAAAAGAGAGAGGACACAAGGTTGGAGGGTGAAGCCTTTTTTCACTTTTGCACACAACAACAATACAATAGAAGAGGGAAATACCCTATATGTCAAAACCTAGAATACGTGGTTCATATGTGAACCCAAACCAAAAACATACGTGGTAGTCTAACTACACCACGAGTACAACTAACATAGGCGGTGACATAAATGATAGTCATCCAGGAGATATGTTGGGGATAGAGCTTGATATCTCAACAAATCTTCTCGCTCTTCATCAGATTCCCCGGGCTTCCCCAGGTTTACCATCGACTTCTTTCTGTTATTGGGGAGCATTTTGGTGCAGTTGCTGAGATCCCACCCCTCCCTGGGTTGCCATTGACTACTGCAGAGGCAACCAAGGCTGATGGGGTACCTAGAGTCAGGGTCCTTTGCAAGGATCCTAACCTCAAGATAAATCATGTTATGATCCAGCGCCCGGATGGTTCCTTTTTTCGCCAGAGAGTAGAGATTTCAGGCAGATAGGACCAGTGCAGGATTTGCAGAACCTCTGGACACTTTGCCAGGGATTGCCCCAGGAAGAAGAAAAGGCCCAAGAAGCCCTCTAGTACAGCTACCGCCCCATGGCCTCGACAGGGGGGACAGAGGGGTGGTATAGGTCCAGCACTTGCTCCTCGGCCTCAACAGAGGGGTGGTATAGGTCCAGCACCTGCTCCTCGACCTTCGCATGGCGGTCCTCCTCAGATTGGTGGTGGTACAGGTCCAGCACCTGCTCCTCGGCCTCGACAGGGGGGTGGTACATGTCCTTCACCTACTCCTCGACCCCCACCTACCTCAAGAGCATGCGACGCTCTCCAGTGGATTCCGACACGTGTGCAGATTCCTCCTTCAGTTCACGAGGATACTTTAGTGGACTCTGCTTCACCTCGAGCTGTCCCTCCAGTCTCACCTTGCACAGTTCGAGACGCTGCAGCTTCGACCTCCTCCCCGGTTGCAGCTTCTTCCCTAGATCCAGCGGTGCCAGATGCTCTTCTTAAGGCAGGAGAGGTCTGCGCGGCTGGGCAGACACAGGATAAATAGCATTCCTCACTTCCTCTCTTGGATAGGGGGAAGGCGATAGCTTACACTATTGATCCTCTTCCCTCACAAGCGATCTTTCGCACTTCGGTATCTGGCTTGCTCCACAGGAACTCGTTTTCAGCCTTGGCAGAGGGTTCAGATTTCCCAGAGGAGGAGTTTGTGCCCGCTACTTTTGGGGAGCCAGTGATTGGGTTTCCTGTTGACAGGGCTTCTTCTTCAGGTGCCAGGGTTCTTTCCCCTGTTGATTTTCCGCCACTTGGTTCCATCCCTCCCTCCTCGAGCAGGAGGTCTTCCCCTGTTGAGGGGTTTGTTTCCGCCACTAGGTCGGGTAAGGTGTTCCACTCTACATCCTCCCGTCGATGAGGATTATTAGTTGGAACATACAGGGCCTAGGTGGCGTTCCACATCGCCGCCGTAGACAGCTGATCCGGGATCAACTTCATCCAGGTGTTACTGGGGGTTCCATTGATATATTATTTATTCAAGAGCACAAGCTGGATTCTAGAGATTGTGCCAAGTCAGGGAAGTTGCTTTCTGGCCATACTTTTTGGTCGCCTGCCTTGGGCACCAGGGGGGTCACTTCTATTTCAGTTTCGCAGTCGGTTCTCCCCTTAGTTGTTGGGCACGGAGTCATTATTCCCTCTAGAGCTCAGTGGATTATTCTTTTGATTGGAGGGCGTAAGGTTGGTTTCCTTAACTTGTATGTCTCCAACATTAGAGGGGAACGTGTCCTTATGTGGAAGACTTTTCTCTCCTGGGCCCCCATTGTGGATTCATGGGTGATTGGAGGTGACTTTAACATGGTCGAGTTACCGTCAGACAAAAAAGGGGGTAGAGAAGGCGGACTTCACTCTTTGGAGAGAGCAGCTTGGGATGCCTTCCTTTTTCACTTCTGTGGCAGAGATACTTGGTGTGATGATGCCTTTCTTATTCAGCCACAGTCCCTCCTGTTCTCTTGGTCGAACAGGAGGCAGCAGATGCCTATTCATCCATGCATTGACAGATTCTATGTAGATGACTGGGCACTAGACAGAGGTGGATCGGTATGCATTGCTGCTGGGGTTTCTACTTCAGACCACTTTCCTATTGTGCTGGCTATCTCAGAGCCTCACTTGAGAGGCCGGTCTACCAGCATCAAGATTCCATATGCCTTTTACACAGAGGAGGACCTTACAGAGGCAACCCTGTAGATATGGGTTGCTCATGTCCAGGGTGGGCAGCCATATCCATCACATGTAGCCGTTGCCCTTTCTGGTATTAGCGACTTCTACCGCTCAGTTCCTTGTACCAGGAGATGAGATATTCTCAGACGTGAGATTGGTGTTCGCCAGCAGTTGGCAGCTTTGCAGAGGGAAGAGCAAAAACGGCCTTCAGATGCTTGGATTCAGGAGCGCCTTGCTGCAGCAAGGGCTCATCTGCAGTTATTGCTTGATCAGAGAGCAGACTATGCCTTTCATGCACGGGAGTCCTTCTGGATTCAGATGGGTGGTAGAGTCAATAAACACTTTTTCTCTACTCTTGGCCCTAGACATAGTAGAGAGAGTGTATCCCAGCTTATTGACTCACATGGGGTTTTACAGATAGAGCCTGATGATGTCTTACGCATAGCTTCAAATTTCTATGCCACCCTTCTTGCTGCTGATCCTGAGACACATGATAGAGAGGATGCTAGACAGGCTATTTGGCAGAGCATCCCTGTGTTGGTGAATCCGGGTGTGCATGTTCTACTCGACGCACCTTTCACCAACACAGAGTTCAGGACTACACTTTCAGCCCTTCACAAGGGCAAGTGCCGAGGTTCAGATGGCCTCACCCCGTCTTTTTTCATTGCATTTTGGGATATGATTGGAGACTATATTACTTCAGCCCTGCAGGCCATTTGGGACTCTGGCGAGATGCCTGGGTCGCTTACAGAGGGTCTCATCCACCTTATCCCAAAAGGAAGTAGCAGAAATTTAGTGTCCCAGTGGAGGCCTATCACACTTCTGGGGACTTGTTACAAGATTCTGGCCAAGGCTATCAGCCTCCGATTGTAGCCACTTCTCCCTGATCTCATTCATGACACTCAGACGGGATTTGTGCATGGCAGAAGCATTTTTTATAACATTTTTTCTTTCTGGGAAGCTTCAGAGTGGGCCATGCAGAGTGGCCAGAATCTTGCCATTCTACTTTTGGATTTTGAAAAAGCTTATGATAGAGTAGATTGGGGTTTTTTGGAGGGCACCCTTCTACGCTTTGGCTTTACTGATGCTTGGATTAGAGGTGTTTCCTCTTTGTACAGATCAGCCCACAGCCAGGTACTTATTGGTGGGGTAAGGGGTGAGAGATTTCAGATTTCGAGATCAGTCCGTCAGGGATGCCCCCTTGCTCCTTTCCTTTTTTTGTTCGTGGCCGAAGCTATGAGTATCTATGTTAGATCTCAAGCTGACATCTTTGGGCTGAGACTTCCCATCAGAAGGGAAGAGGAGCTACTTGACAGTGAGTTGGCTGATGACACAGCAGTTTACTTGGATGCCACTCCACAGACGCTCACTTCTTTCAGGACAGCATTGGATTTATTTTGCTTGGCGGCAGGGGCGCAGATAAATTGGCATAAATCCAATGGCTTTTCGATCAGTGATGAGGACACTCCAGTTTGGGGGCTTGACATAGGATTCACTTGGGTTCACAGGGGTGAGCCTATCAGATATTTGGGCTGCCAGGTCGGCTTGGATATTTCTACCATGCAGCAGTTTGCTCCCGTTTTGGAGAGCATCAGAAAGAAGCTTCTTTTTAAGAGCTCAGCCAAGCTGGATCTTGCCTCTAGAGTTGTGGTGGTCAACCAGGTCCTCTTGGCCACAGCCTGGTTTGTTTGTTCGTGTTGGTGCCATTCTAGGGACTGCATCATTCAGCTCAGAAGACCGATCAGAAACTTTATCTGGAGTGGGCTTGATGGCACAGCAGATGCCTTAGCCAGGGTGGCTTGGGAGACCCTCATCCTCCCTACACAGGAAGGGGGTCTCAATATTATTGATCCAGATTTACAGTGCAGAGCTTTACTTTGCAAGATGGTGGTGCGGGGACTTATGCCAGGGCAGGAACCTTGGAAGGACTTTCTTATCAGTAGCATACAGAGGTGCACACCTTCTTCAGGAGGAGACTGGATGAGCAGTGTTAGATGGATCTTCACCACAGCACACCTCAGATCACCTTCGTCCCCTCTTATGGTTGCCATTCTGAAAGCTTGGGCCAGTTTCAGAAGCACTCTTCGGAGGATTCCTCCTTCCTCTCGGGAAGAGATTGATAGGCAAGCCATCATGTGGAATGACAGTATTTTAGATGATCATGGCAGACCACTGGGTGCCTCACTCTACATGTAGTGGTCCAAGTGGGAGAGGGGACGTGCATCTTCTATGGGGTCTTGGAAAGCTTTCCGCAGGCTTCCAAAGGAGACCAAATCAAGGTTGACAGGACATCTCAGAGGGAGTGCAGGGAGGATCTTGCAGATTGAGGCAGCCCTTCCAGAGGTTTGGGTAGACATAGATGATATGCCACTCACTTTCTCCACTTGGGCAGGTACTTTTTCGAGAGGCGGGGTTCCGCTTCAGGTTTTGGCCTTTCGAGATGCACAGGAGGATGCTTTGGTTTTTAGTGTCCAAGATGGTGGCAGATTGCTCAGGTCCACAGAGGACATCTTGCTTGAGTCTGCTTTTCAGCCTATCAGGGTTGTAGGTCTTTTGATGTAGGGATCAGATTCAGAGTGGTTCCTAGACCCAGACCCCCGGCTACTCTCCATCGGGTCTTGGAGGCTCTGACTCTATGGGGGAGTTCCCATCAGGTATTTGCAGTGGGACTCCGGAGAGTGGGAGTGGATTGACGCAGGGCATCGAGAGAAGAGCATCCCCTTCTTTCGGTACACGGTCAGTAATGCCAGGAGATATCAGCTCAGTAGTAGAGGTTGGAGACCCTCCAGAGTTCCTCATTGGGAGACTTTTAATATTACTGCGGATCTGCAGAGGTGCTTCTGGAGGAGACTCTGGAAATCCCATAGGAATAGAAAGATCACTATGTTCTTTTGGCTTTCTATCCATGGAGGGATTGCAGTGAACCTTTGGAGGTCCAAGTTCGGAGCCGACCCTACATGCCCTCAATGCCTTTCTGCTTCGGAGTCTATTCAGCATTGCTTATGGGATTGCAGACAGGCGAGGATGTTTTGGATGGGAGTAGCCAGGATTTTCAGTCACTTTTCCCATTCCCCATTTTTTATGACATGGGGCTCGGTGGCTTGGCTTTCTCTTACAGGACCTCAAGTTTTCTATGAGAGAGTTGACTTCTCTCGGGCCATTTTGGTTCGACGTCATCGGATTGAGTCCTGTTCGTTGGATGTGGTACCACACCTTCCTTTTACAGCTGTACATGCCTCTGTGGATACTTCTTGGGAGATTCTAGCGAGCATAGCATCCTGGCATATCTGGAGAGCCAGATGCACAGAGGCTTTGGAGGGTACTCAGGTTCATCCCTCGCACACATTGGCTAGTATCTGAACAGACATCGTACATACTTTGATGGCCGTATGGACGGGTATGCAAGGAGCCTCCCGTGCAGCCTCAACTAGGAGGGCTTCTTTCTTCAGGGAATGGAAGGATTCTCCTTTCTTCTCTGAAACTACTACAGGGTTGAGGTGGCACTTTCAGCCTCAGCCTTGGTTGTTTTCCACCTCACTCTGAGGGGGTTTTTTATTTATCCTCATGATTTCATGATGTATTCCGCTTTGAGCTTGCTCTTGCGGGTTTTTTCTCCTACTTAATCGAAGTCTTTTTCTCGGAAAAAAAAACCTGCTTCAACTTCTTCTTCAACAGCCTCTAATGCTGGAGAATCCTCAGCTCCAACACGCCCGGCACGGGATCCTGCTAGAGAGGAGAAAGCCTATGGCATCATTGCTCTTGGCTTAGGAGATGACTATATTCATCACATTTCTAATTTGGAGTCTCCTTCTGAAGCTTGGCAGAAGCTTGATATTATTTTTGGTGCTAGCTCTCACATCTCAAAATTGTCACTTAAGATTACTTTCTTTGAATTGAAGATGGCTAGTGACACTCCTTTGGCTACCCATGTCAATCACATGCAGAGTCTCATGACTCAACTTGCTTCTATCAACACTCCAATCACTACAGATGATGCAATGGCAGTGTTGCTTAAAAGTATGCCTGAAGGAATGTGGGTAGAGACCTTGGTCTAAGATTTGTGGGAATCCTTGGGAGTGGTAAAAAGGCAACATGAGGTGGCTAATTAAGGTGACGTGGTATGACACAAAACTGGGTGTTTGGTTTTGGTCACGTCTCAACCCACAAATTGAAGAAGAGAGAAGAGATTTAGGCATTAGATGAAGCTTAAAGAGACACTTATTCTCTATCTTCTCAAATCAAAACAAAGATATAGACGTCAAAGGTGAGGTTGTACTCTAGCATTAGAAATAAGAAAGGTTGAGGGAAAGCATTGATTTGAGCTAATCCGTCAGCCCCAAAAGTAAGGGCGCGCCGTTGTTGGAAGAACATCTTTTGACTTAACACAATGTGAACTGATGTGAAAGGCGTGAATCGATAGGACTGATTTGGCTGAATGGGACGGTTGGGATGAAACATAGATCTCAAAAAGACGAAGATTCTGATATCAGTTTCATTTAAAACGGAGCTTGGAATAGAAAGTTATGACGGTTTTACGAAAGGTTCTCAAAACTACTCCAAACAACAAACCCGACCACTCAGACAACAATAACTTTTATTCTACTAAATGGAAAAAATATCTGAATACATCAGTAGATAGATCTTGAAAAGACAAAGATTCTGATATAACTTTCATTCAAAACGGAGCTTGAAGTAGAAAGTTATGACCATTTTACGGAAACGGAAGATTGTCAAAACTGTCCATACCCGACTGCAGTTATGGAAAGGGCAATGATCTCCTTTAGCAAAGAAGTAGCTTCCCAGATACATGGCAAATTGAGGTCGCCCAGGGGAGTAGAGAATACCCTTAACACAGATCTAGAAATGACTCACTCATGTGGGTATACTAAGCTTTGGAGCGAGGAGAGAGGAGTTGGAAAGGGGATGAGGAAAAGGAAGCATGAACTTTATTCAAAACATCAAAAGCAAGAAGAGGGATACAAAGTAACAGCCTAATGCTCTAGGGAGAAGGGAAAAGATAGGCAAAGCTAGATACAAGTGATGGCATAACTATGAAGGGAAGAACCAGATGCTAGAGAGGGAAGAGAGAGGTCTCTTTTATAGAGCAATTCTCACCCTCCTTCACCTTGTTACATTTTCAGCCAATAAATTTCTTCACCCCCTGGTGACATAAGGACATGGGTCACCATCAAATGTCCTTTTGGGCACATTTTGACAAGTGTCCCATCACAAGATCCTCATGACTCTTTAAAAATTGAGAAAGTCAAGAGTCTTTCCCCTTGGAGTCCATAGGGACCCTCTCTTTTCCATATGTCAATATCCTCCATATACCACCTTGGAATTCTAGAAGGATTCCTCTTGACTTTACACTCTTCCACACTCCTCCACATGCCCTCCATGTGCTTGGCATGTGCTCTCCATATTATTTTAGTACATTATGGAGGCCATGCAATCATCTGGCCCACTAAAAATACATGACTCATTCCGATTTTCCGAATTATAAAGCAAATAATATATCTCTTAAACCATTCTATCCCTATACCAAAGTATTTATAATTCATACCCGTGGTATTTACAATGATGCACTCCACTCATAATGACATTTGCAATCATTTTCACTAATTATTCTAATTAGTGCCAAACCCACATTAATGATTACATGAAATAAATTAGTCGACATCAAAAGATTGACAAGCCGCAACGAGAGTAGCCGCAAAGAGCTGTCTCCCGCCACCACCTTCTCCATCACGCTTCTTGGTTCTTTCTCTCCATGGCTAGCTTTGTCACCTTGCAGGCCCCACAAATCCTCCCACAGATTTCAAAACAAAATATCATTTTTTGTTGTCACATCTTCCCCCCCCCAGCAGATCCCCATGCTTGGCATGGGGGTCTGCTGGCCATGGTATCCACGGATAAAAAACTTTTAACCGGTACTCATTGGCATGTCCAGGGACCTCTTGACCATTTGCATCTTCCAAAAGATAAGTGTTATTTTTGAAGGGACCTTCCCAACGGCGGCGGAGTTTCTTATCTAGCCGCTTCTCTACATGACCATCAAGCTTCACGACCAAGCTTCCTTCTTTGAGTTCTGGCTTCTTCTTCTTCTTGGTAAGAGCATCATACCTTGCTTTGCGACGTTGTTGTACTGCCTCCAAATGTTAAAGTGCTTGAAGCCGCTTCTCATCCAAGGTCTCCAGCTGTACTAGACGTTGGGCATGTGTTTCTTCTTCGTTACACAATCGAGAAAAAGACGTGCGAAGGCTTGCGATTTCCAATTCTATTGGCAAGATGGCCTCCACTCCATAAACTAGCTGAAAAGGTGTGAAACTAAGAAAGAGCTTATGAGTGGTTCTATAAGCCCACAAAACCTCAAGTATATGCACATCCCACTTCCTTTTCATGGTGTCTACTAGCTTAGACAAGGACCCACAAAGCAAACCATTAGTTTTTTCCACAAGACCATTGCATTGGGGATAATATGGAGTTGATACGACATGATTTATTTTCAATTTGTGCACCAAAGATTCAATCAAGTCATTCCTAAAAGACCTCCTTCCATCTGTAAGGATTTACAAAGTGCAACCAAAACGGGCACATATAAACTCCTTGAGAAATGATGCCACCGTTGTTGCTTTGTTGTTGACAGTAGCTTTTGCTTCTGCCCATCTAGTTGCATAATCAATTGCAACTAATATATAATACTTCCCTTGTGAAGAACGAGGAAGGGGGCCAACAAAATCCAAACCCCACCTCTCAAATGGACCATATGCTGGAATGGGATTCAAGGGCCAAGGAACCAATTGCTTGCATCCATATGCTTGGCATACCTCACAACTTTGGCACCACTCATGGATATCTTTGTTGAGTCGGGGCCAATAATACCCTGTGTTAAGGATCTTTCGAGTAGTGCTGACTGAAGCAAAGTGACCTGAACATTCATGACACAGCTCCATAATCCTTTTAGATTCTTCCAAGCTCACTACCCTCCTAAGAACCTTATCTTTACCTTGCTTGTATAGAACATCCCCAAGGATTATATAAGGACGAGCCTTCCTTGTGAGCCTCTGCTTTTGTTGAGGGGTCAATCCATGAGGAAAATCTCCTTTATCCAAGTAATATTGAACATCTTGGAGCTCTGGCCAACCTGTATCTATCAATGCAAGAGTAGCTTCAGTGAAAGAAGCCATAGCTTTAGTAGCCATCTCATCAGCTTGATGATTATCTTTTCTTTGAATATGCACAAACTTGCAAAACTCAAAAGCTTCCTTTAACTCCATCACTCTTTTATAAAGATCTTGTAGATTAGGACTCCGTTCCTTATAAACACCTTTCATTTGCCTAATGACCAGTTGAGAGTCTCCTTTAACCTCTACCTCTTTCACTCCTTCCTTTAGACAATCTTCTAATCCACAGATCAATGCATTGTACTCAACCACATTATTTGATATTGCTTCAGGAAATTGCCTACCCTTGGCCCATACCTCTTTTCCTTCTGGATCAAATAGAATTATCCCCCCAGCCCCACATTTTCTAAAAGGGCTAAAGGCTCCATCAAAATGCAGCTTGAAAGCTGTTGGCGGGGTCTCCAACTCTTCATCTAAGTCTTCCTTTGCCTTTGTTACTTCTTCTTCCTCCTTACCTGTAAGCAAATCTTCCAGAGAAGCTCTAGTGGTGCTTTCTGTAATAAAAGTGAAAGAGAACTCTTGAAGCTCACAAATCCACTTAGCAAACTTTCTAGCAGGATTGGATTTGCGAACCAAAAATTGTAAAGCAGGTTGAGACATAAGGAAGAAAAAAGGGCGAGGCAGCAATATTCATGTACTTGATCTTGGAATTGGGTCTGTCTGTGCAGAGCATTGAATTTGGTAATGATGTACATGTAGAAGTTTTATACTCTAAATGGATTGATTTGCCATCAGCAAGACCTCTTCTGGATGATGCATTTTGCTTTGAGCTTGTCCGGGGTAAAGACTTCTAGGGTTGAGGGAGTACATGGTGTCTTGTGTTTGGGGAAGGGGGCGAGAATATGGAAGAGATTGCACCAGTAATAAAGGCAGTATAGTGCTCTATCTTTTTTGCAATCATCTTTTTGGTGCCTCCATGGAGGAGTTCACTTCAGTTTACAAGGCTGAAAGAGCAAAGTGTTGCTTGCAATGGGGAGAAATCCACACATGAGAGTGATACAGTGTGAGTGGTGTGGAGAGTGTGGTCACGGGAAGAACAGATGCATTGAAGTCCAGTTATGTGTGATCCGACTCCGTGCCAGAGTGCAGAGAGCTCTAAAAGTGCTTGCCCGCAGGAAAAAGAATGCTCTTCGAATGCAGAGTGAGCTTCTTCAGTAGTGTATTTGCTGTTGCTTTCCAGTTTTACTGTGGTTGAGATAGGCCAGAATGTGGTAGTTGAAGGACTCCCAATCATATTCTTAGGCTCTTCTTGCATGCCAAGTTGCCTTAATCTTTGGATTTTCCATTCTTTCTCCCTGGCCACGTTGACAGCATCTTCAAAACTATCCAGATTCTTCAGCTCCACCTTCAAATGGAGTGAAGGCTTCAGGCTAGCTATGAAACGATCACACTTGATCATTTGAGGTGGTAACTCTGGAACAAGAGCTTCACACCATAAACTCCATAACCTCCCAAACTGAATAAGATACTGATTCACATCCTGCTCTTCCTCTTGCCTCATCTTGCACAGCTCTTTCCAAACTTCATTAGGGCTCCTGGCTTGTGCAAACCGTGCCAGGAAAGCTGCTCTCACCACTGTATACTCTGGATTTTGCTGCCGAGGATGAGCAGTCCTGAACGTAGCAACTTGAGTCTGCAGCCATGCTTTTGCATCTCCCTGCAAGCAATAATTCAGGATCTGAAACAAAATCTCAGGGGTTGCCTATCTTTCATAAGTGCTGTAAATTCCATCTTTTACAGGAATCTTACTGCATTCTTATATGGCATACCCTAGTACTCTGGGAAGTCCTGTAGAGGATGGGGATACATGAGTAATGTGAAGTGCTGGAACTGTGGAGAGTGGGGACATATCAGCCCTCACTGTGATAAACCAGCAAGAGTAGGTGAAGAAGTTTATCCCGTAATGCAAAAGACAAATGATAGGTGAGGAGACTTCAATGTGGAAGTGAAAGATCTAAATCAGCACCAGTGGAGTCAAATGGGAAGATAAAGGAAAGGGGAAGGCAATCAACCTGATCAAAGTGGAGACTAGTCCAAAGATCATGCCAGTGGCAAAGAGAACAAGGAGTGCCATAGGAGAAAATGGACCCTCTGCAAAAAAAGGGAAGCATGTGGAGTTTGATCTCAGCCCTCAGTCTCCTAAAAATAACAGTCGGAGGCCCAGGAAACATTACAAAACTTCAGATTTGCATATTGGTCAGCAGACCTATTTTTAAGAAATTGAGGACACACAGAGAACTTTTGCCTGTGCTGAGAGAGGAATTAAATAAGTTGCTCAAGGCTAGGCTGATATATCCAGTGGAGCATTCAGATTGGGACAGTCTAGTGGTAATCACTCCTAAGCACACAGGAGGATGGAGAGTATGGATTGATTACAAACCTCTCAATGCGGTAACAAAAACAATCATTATCCTCTTCCTTTTATTGATGATATATTGGATAGAATGGCAGGGTATGAGAAATACAATGTGTGTGATGGATATTCTGGATACTTTCAAATTTCAATTGCAGAGGAAGATCAAATCAAAACTACATTCATCACACCCTAGGGTTGCTTTTGTTACAGAGTAGTGCCATTTGGATTGAAGAATGCACCGGCATGGTATCAGGAGAATACTGATGAAGTGTTAGCCCCTTTCATTGATAAATTTGTGAGAGCATTTCTGGATGATATATGTGTGTACAGTTCCATGAGAGAGCATGCATGGAGGCTGGATCAAGTGTTCCACAGAATGGATGAAGCAGAAGGACAATTCAATCCACGGAAGTGTCATTTAGGATGCTCCAAAGTGAAGTTATTGGGACATATAGTATCTCAAAATGGCATTGAGCCTCTAATCCAGAGAAAGTGAAAGCCCTTATCTTACTTCCAGCTCCCTCTACATCTAAACAGTTACAGACTTTTGTGCAGAAAGTGAAGTATATGACAAGATTTATACATTTAGTCTCTCAGCTGTTCTATCCTTTGTAACAAGCTATGAAAGAAGAACCTCTGCAATGGAGTGAAGATTGTGAAGCAGTGTTCAATAGAGTGAAGAAGTGTTGGGAGAGATTGCTTGTGTGAAAGCTCCAGATTTCTCTCAGACCTTTTATGTGAACCCTTCATTTGGACTAGATGCTGTGGGAGCTATCTTATTGTAGAAAGGGGAGGAGTCCCGTTACATGAGGCATGTGTATTATGCTAGCAGAGTTAAGACAGAAGTAGAGAGGAGATATACAGAGGCAAAGCTGATTCAGTCCAGCTTGGTGTATGCTTGTAGGAAGTTCAGGGCATATCTTATCTCGAAGCCATTTGTGGTTTTGACTTGCTACCTTTTATTGCCTCAACTTGTTAATAAATCAACACTTTCCCGAATCACGATGAAGTGGTTGGTTAAGCTACAAGAATATACTTTCCCATTTCTAGTAGAGAGCACTTCCAGAGCCACACTGGCAGATCTGTTAACATACCAAGAGGTCCCATTCTGGTGAAGGAAGTGGAAAAGAAGATAAGCATGTTATTATTCCAAGAGCATCTATCTTGCATTTTGATGGCTCATACAGGAAGAGTTTACATCAAGCTAAAGGAGGCTATGTGATTACTGATTCAGATAGTAGGCTGATTTAGAAAAAGGGAGTTCATTTGGAAGCTGGAAGCAATAATGAGGCGGAGTATGCGGCATTATATGAGGGGTTACTGGTTGCACTTAAGCTGAAAATTCAGAAGATAATGATCAAGGGAGATTCTCTACTTGTTGTTAAACAGGTCTTGGGAAGTTGGCAAGCAAGAAACCCAAGGTTGAGAAGGTATCTAGCCAAAGTTAGAAGGCTGCTTCAACAATTTACAGCATGGGATATCCAGCATGTGTGAAGGGAGGATAATCAAATGGCACATGAATTAGCTCAGGAGATGAGTGATCAAGATCCAGTGATAGCAAGGCTTGAAGATCCTTTGTACAAAGGGAGAGAATTCCTGGCTCATATAGTGGATTTCTTACTTACTGGACATCTACAGTAGGATCTTAAGAAGAGTAAGAAATATCACTTCATACGCAAGAGCAGACAGTATATGATGATTGATGATGAGCTTTACATGAGAGGGGCTAATCAGATTTTGAGGAGTGTGCCCTGGAGAGAAGAAATATATTATATATTGTCATCCAGTCATGAAGGAGCTTGTGAAGGACACTATGCTTTTAAGATTACACTGCAGAAAATACTTCTGGAGGGTTATGTGTGGCCTTCAATACAGAAGGATGTCCATCACTGGTGTAGATCCTACCATGAATGTCAGAGGATGGGAAAAAGAATTCTTAAAATGGAGCCGAGAAATATTATGTTGGTTTGTGATATTTTTGAGAGATGGGGAATAGATGTAGTTAGTCCTCTACCCAGAACTGCCAGAGGGAAATGTTATATGTTGACAGCAATGGAGTACTTATCAAAATGGGCAGAGGTGAAGGCAGTGAAAAGAGTGGACAGAAAAGGGGCTGCTGATTTTATATATGAACACATATGCTGCAGATTTGGAATTCCCCTCGAGTTACTTTCAGATAATGGTCCGAAATTCAGAGGAGAAGTGATGGATTACTTGTGCAGTAAGTTGAATATATATCATAAGTACATCACTCCATATTACCCTCAGTGTAACGGGTTGAATGAGAATTTTAATGGAGATTTCAAATTGATGATGACTAAGATGACGGGAAGCCACACCAAAAACTGGGATTTGGAGATGAATCGAGTTTTGTGGGCATATAGGGTAGCGGTGAAGCACAACACTCAATTCTCTCCATTTCATTTGATATATGGGAAAGAAGCAATACTGCCATTAGATGTGGAGATACCAGCTTTAAAATTTTTCGTTGAAGAAGGATATGAGCCTGTAGACAGTTACAGAGAGAGATTACTGGCACTGTAGGTGATCCAATTAGACAGGGATTTGGCTTTTGAGCATTATGCCAGAGTGCAAATGCGGAGGCAAGAGCTGGAAAATGCAAAAATTAAGAAAAAAAAATCGAAGATGAAGACTTGGTTCTTAGATACAATAGCAAACTGGATAGTACTTTTCATACTGCTTTTCACACCAAGTGGGAAGGTCCATACAGTGTGGAGAAGAAATTTGAAAATGGAACTTATCAATTGACTTATTTAAATGGTAAGAAACATAAAAAGAGAGTCAATGGTGTCCGGTTGAAGAAATACTTTGCACGGTTGATGGTAGCACTGAAAGAGGAGGATCATGAAGATAATGAGCTATGGCAGAACCGGTGGAAGTCAGTGCAAAGTGAAGAGGAAGAAAATTTGGATCTTTCATCTCTTTTCGGCTCACTACTGGACATGAATGTCACAGCAAAAGAAGGGGGTTGCTAGAGATGTGTGGATAAAAATATAAATATGTTTTCCACTTGTTGCATGCTGATGGGTAGGTGCATAGCTATGTATATAGCTAGTTGATGGTGGCTTTGAGCTATGCATACTCTCATAAAAGATTCTACACTGATGTAGATAATTTCTTGAGAAGGTAGATACTTTACGGGGACTTTTGGGAAGTGATGAGTTGAAGTGTAGGTGCACCAGACAATCTAGAGCATGGTATCCAGAGTGTGACAATGTTGATTGTGGTTGTCTTGTAAACCGATTGATTCGGGATTGTATTCATCATATGTGGATGGTCGGTGCACCAGAACAATCCAGAGCATGGTATCCAGAGTGTGACAATGTTGATTGTGGTTGTCTTGTAAACCGATTGAGTCGGGATTGTATTCATCATATGTGGATGGTCGGTGGGCAATTAGATGCTAAGCGTTTGTGGCATGCATTGGTGTGCCTAAGGTTGGAATGTGGATAGAGGCCTTGGTCTAAGATTTGTGGGAATCCTTGCGAGTGATAAAAAGGCAACATGAGGTGGCTAATTAAGGTGATGTGGCTTATATCAAGGAAGACAAGCCATGCATGCAACGTGCTACGTGATGGAAGAAGAGTTTTCTAGATGGTGAGTTGGAGTTACGTGGAAAAGGTGGTTGGATAATGATCCGGAAGGGAGTGCACGTCGCTACTGTGTGGGCTAGGAGGATCTGTGATGAAGGGGAGGGAGTTCACGGGAGGGAAGGTGCTAGTGGAGAGGTCGACGGTGGCTAGTGTGGAGGGCTTCATGGTCTTGGGTGATGGGATCGCGACAGGGTGGAGGACAGATACGAGGGAGACAAAGAGAGCACGAGAGCTCTGAGGGAATCATAGGCTCACAGCACAGGAGGAGGTGAGCTAAGAGGCAACGAGGAGATAGCTGGGATGATACGTGAGCTCAGGGACGGGGAACTTCGGGTGTTGCTGTGGATCTTCATGTGAAAGGGAAGAGAAGGAGTCCGTGAACTTGGGTGAACTGGACAGACAGTTGCTGGTGTGGAAGCTTATCGTGGGCCGGGCTGCTGGTCGTTGAGGGAAAGGGAGTTCGGTGAGGAGGAGGACTACGTGGGAGAAACAGTTTGGAGAGCTGGAGCGGGACTACCTATTGAAGCCACTATCGAGTCGGCCATCTTTTTGGGCTGTGTGTTAAGGAAAGGGAGCTTGGCTGCCTGGTAGAGGCCTAAGATGCCACCTTGGCTCGCTGAAATGCTTCATGGAGGTCGTAAACTGGTTGAGTGGAGCTCATTGGTCAAGTCAAGGAGGTGGCGCTATGTTGTTGATTGGAGCTCTTGTGTGTAGCTCGCGTTTTAGAGGGGACGGTATACCTGACGTGAACGATGGGAGGTGGAGGTCTACACTGAATTTGATGGCGGTTTGGTTGGCTCGAGTCTATGCTGGTTCGGCCGTTTGCTTGCGTAGGTCCATGAACTAAGGAGTACTAAGGTGGCTTTTGATGAGTCTGAGGCGCAGTTCTAAAAATAAATGTACCAAAGATAGATGGCTCCTTTGAAGGAAGTCTCGTTGATGAGCATGTGTTAGTAGTGGCTAGATCCCATATACTCACGGTGTTCTAGTGTGGGCTTCTCTCATAAGATATTGGTTGTCGGTTATGCTGAGAAGGCAGATGGTGTCTTGCTTTTGCATTGAGCTTATGATAATTCTCGGAGGCAATGGTTTGTTGACAGAAGATGTCTAGGTCCCTATGAACAATCTTGTGTGAGACTAGAAAAACTGAAAAGAATGATAATTTTAGTGTAAATAGAAAAATGTTTTTGGTCTTTGAGATGAACCCCAGGGTGGAGGCAATCATTGTACCATGACATGTGCAGTATGAAACAATATACAATGAAGTTACAGAGGAGGGGTGGATTCTTATCCTACAGATAACTGATGAGATAGCTGCAAGATTGGGGTTTCCCAAGAACCAGTGGCCGAGAAATCTATTTTATGAAATAGATATGATACCAAAATATGAATTTTTCTAAGACTAGAGTGTAGATATCCTATTAGAGTGATTTGAGTGTGGGATTTGATTCTATAGATATTCTTGTGGAAGGAGATAGAGGGATACCAGTAGAGGAGTTACTAGAGAAAATGAAAAAAACCAAAAAATGTATTTTTGTTTAGAGGTAGAATCACAGTATGATACAGTGTGCTTCAACTAGGACTTTCAGTTTGAAGAAATCCTCAACTTTGAAGCACAAGGTGTGTGGCACCTACTCTTGTATGTAAATGATGAAGAGTGGCAGGGTATTGTGTTACTAGCAATGGAAGACCTCCAGGAAGAAATTCTCTGGATGAGTCTTTGTACAGATGTTGAGTTTGATGAGTGGATATAAATACCAAAAAAACAGAAAATTGTATATTCATTACCCGATCTTGGAATTGGGTCTGTCTATGCAGAGCATTGAATTTGGTAATGTTGCATATGTAGAAGTTTTATACTGTAAATGGATTGATTTGCCATTAGCAGGACCTCTTTTGGATGATGTGTTTTGCATTGAGCTTGTCCAGGGTGAAGAGTTCCAGAGTTAAAGGAGTATATGGTGTTTGGTGTTTGGGGAAGGGGGTGAGAATATGGAAGAGATTGCAGTAGTTATAAAGGCAATATAGTGCTCTATCTTTTTTGCAATCAACAGTGTGTGTTTTCCCACGAGACACAATCCATTCTTGAAGAGGCACATGCTGGCATAGGTGGAGGGCATATGGCCTCAGATGCTACGGATCGGACGATCATGCACACTGGGTTCTCGTGGCCCAAGCATTTCCGCGACTGCCATGCTCATGTGACCCGATGTGTATCATGTCAAAGAGTAGGCCCCAAGCCTACAAGACGCGGGTACCTTCCTCCCAAACCATTCACTCCAATGCCTCCCTTCTATCGTTGGAGATTGGATTTCATTGGGCCTATCTCTCTTGCCACACACCGAGGGAATAAGTATGGTCTACTTGCCACCGACTATGGAACCAAACGGTGATTGCAAAAAAGATAGAGCACTATACTGCCTTTATAACTATTACAATCTCTTCCATATATTCACCCCTACTCCAAACACCAGACACCATAGACCCCCTCAAACTTGTAAGTCTTCATCCCAGACAAGTTCAAGCAAAACACATCATCCAAAAGTGATCTTGCTGATGGCAATGGCAGATTGATCCACTCAGAGTATAAATTTTCTACATGTGCATCATTACCAAATTCAATGCTCTACACAAACGGGCCCAATTCCAAGATCAAGTACATGAATATACAGTTTCCTGTTTTTTATTTATATCCACTCATCAAACTCAACATCAGTACAAAGACTCATCCAGAGAATTTCTTCTGGAAGGTCTTCCATTGCTGGTAACACAACACCCTGCCACTCTTCATCATTTATATACAACAGTAGGTGCCACACACCTAGTGCTTTGAAGTTGAGGATTTCTTCAAACTGAAAGTTTCAGCTGAACCACACTGTATCATATTGTGATTCTACCTCTAAGAAAAAATATATTTTTTTATTTTTTTCATTTCCTCCAAAAACTCCTCTACTGTATCACTCTATCTTCTTTCACAAAAATATCTACAGAATCAAACCCATACTCAAATGACTCTGATATAATATCTACACTCTAGTCTTAAAAAAATTTCATATTCTTGTATCATATCTATCTCATAAAATAGATCTCTCGGCCACTGGCTCCTGGGAAACTCCAATCTTGCAGCTATCTCATCTATTATCTGTAGAATAAGAATCCACCGCTCCTCTGTCACTTCATTGCATATTTCTTCATATTGCACATGTCGAGATACAATAATACCCTCCACCCTGTGGTTCATCTCGAGTACCAGAAACATTTTAGTTACTTCAAGGTTATAAATCTCCTCAGCTCTTCTGGTCTCACACAAGACTGTTCATAGGAACTTAGACATCTTCTATCAGCAAACCATTGTCTTCGAGAATTATCACAACCTCAATGCAAGAGCAAGACACCATCTGCCTTCTCAACATGACCAACTACTGATATCTTGTGAGGGAAGCTCACACTAGAACTCCGTGAGTATATGGGATCTAGGCAATGCTAACACATGCTCATCAACGAGACTTCCTTCAAAGAAGTCATCTATTTTTGCTACCATTTGCTTTAGAACTGCGCCTCAAACTATATACCAAATTCACAAGGTGCTAGCTATGACCAGCAAGCAACTCATTGCTTCAACCAAGCTTCCAGCCTTAGATTTCTTACTTGCCTCCTTTCACACTATCATAACCATGCACTTATTTCTCGCCTAGCTTCCACCCATCAGCTTTTGTCTTGCATGACAATCATGGTTCTCGGTTCCTTTCCTGCTCACAGAGTACTCGAAGCTCATGAACTTCCGGCTTCCATCATCCGTCACCTCCAATCCTTATAGAAGCGTCGCCTCTCAAGAGCTCTCTCTCTTGTTGTTCTCTTGTTCACCTAGCTCCCTTCCAAAAACTCCAGCCAGCCCAAAGTCATCCTCCACTAAGTCCAATCACCGTCTCTTCTTGCGCGATCCTGGACCTCCATCTGCTCTTCGTTGCGCCTCTTCGTAGCTTCTTTTTCTCCACCGACCACCAGTAGTAGCCCCTGGTCTCTCCTCGGCCACTATACACCAAGCTTGTAGTCGCGATCCCCCAGCTACACTCAAGGAACTCTCTTGCAGTGTTGCAGCCTCACTGTCATGGAATTCCCTTACTCCTCAAGCTCCCGTCCTTCTTCCTCTATCACGATCCCCTTTCAGCTTTGGGTGTCGGCCTTTTCTCTCCCATTTCCCTCCTTGCTATTCGCTCATGTATGTGTCCTTCCGCCCTCAGAAGCTTGCCACCCCGTTGGCTTTCATCCACCCAAGCCCATGCAGTCGCAATAGCCTTCCCCAGCTCCTATCCCGGTGTCTTCTCTATGTACGCAATCCCCTTTTCAGCTCCTACCCCAGTGTCCTCTCTGTGTACGCAATCCCCAACCTCCAGCCCGTCACCTCTATCTCTCGTTGCCCCCGTCTGCTCAACCTCAAGCTCTCCTGTCCCAAGCTTCCATCGACCTTCCACCGCTCCTCTTAATCCACCAAAAGCTCTCGCGAGTCCAGCCACCATTTCCTTTTTTCTGCCCCCTTCTTCCCTACTCAGCATCTCCCCGGTGTAGGCCTTCCCTCCCAAGCTTCGCCCTTTCTGCTGTTCACTTATGCACCTCCTTGCTCGTCAACCCCCCTGCCTCTCCTTCTGAGACCCTCCAAGCCTTATCTCTCCAAACTCCCCCCTAGCTCCACTTGAAGTCTCGATCCCTCACCGTCTTCCATTTTCCTTTCAAAGTAGTGGCCCCCTTTACAAGTCCCTAAGCTCTCCCAAAATAACAGTCAAGCTCTCCCGCTGGATCTCTGCTTGCCACAGCAACCATCCTCACGTACGTGATCCCGTTCTTTCTCCAGAAGCTTCTCTTTCTTTTTTCACGTAGCATGCATGGCTTATCTTCTTCTTTTTTTAAACACGTCATCCCATGCTTTTTAACCCCTCTCAAAGGTTTTCTTAAACCTTAGGTCCATTAATCCCAAACCTTAGGCTTTAAGCACATCCTCATTCACGACCTTCAAGCAAAACCTTGGGTGCTTGATTGCCGCATATGATCACACATTCATGAAGGCCACAACCCAAGATATAATTGCTCACAGGACTTACAAATCAGGAACCACTCATGGCAAGATAAACATAACTCAGGACAACAATGAAAGACATGCCATCCTACACCAAATGCTCTGGAGTGCATGATGCACCCACACTGCTCTATCATCATATCCTAAGAGTCCTTGCAAAGTATCTACCTTCTCAAGAAAATATCTACACCAGTGTAGAGTCTTTTATGAGAGTGTCCATAGCTCAAAGCCACCATCAACTAGCTATGTACATAGCTATGCACCTACCCATTAGCATCCAACAAGCGGAAAACATATTTACATTTTATCCACACATCTCTAGCAACCCCTTTCTTCTATTGTGACATTCATGTCCAGCAGTGAGCCAAAAAGAGATGAAAGATCCAAATTTTTGTCTTCTTCACTTTGCACTGACTTCCACCGGTTCTGCCACAACTCATTATCTTCATGATCCTCCTCTTTCAGTACTACCATCAACCATGCAAAGTATTTCTTCAATTGGACACCATTGACCCTCTTCTTATGTTTTTTACCATCTAAACTAGTTAATTGATAAGTTCCATTTTCAAATTTCTTCTCCACTCTGTATGGACCTTCCCACTTGGTTTGAAAAGCAGTATGATAAGTACTATCTAGTTTGCTATTGTAGCTGAGAACTAGGTCTCCATCTTCGATTTCCTTTTTCTTAATTTTTGCATTTTTCAATTCTTGCCTCCATGTTTGTACTTTGGCATAATGCTCAAAAGCCAAATCCCTGTTTAACTTCATCACCTGCAGTGCCAGTAATTCCTTCCTGTAACTGTCTACAGGCTCGTACCCTTCTTCAACCAAAAATTTTAAAGCTGGTATTTCCACATCCAATGGCAGTATTGCTTCTTTCCCATATACCAAATGAAATGGAGAAAATGCTGTGCTTCACCGCTACCCTGTATGCCCACAAGACTTGATTCATCTCCAAGTGTCAGTTTTAGGTATGGCTTCCTGTCATTTTAGTCATCATCAATTTGAAATCTCCATTAAAATTCTCATTTAACCCATTACAGGGTAATATGGAGTGATGTACTAATGATTTATATTCAGCTTACTGCACAAGTAATCCGTCACTTCTCCGCTGAATCCTGGACCATTATCTGAAAGTAACTCCAGGGGAATTCCATATCTGCAGCATATGTCCCTTTGCTGTCCACTCTTTTTACTGCCTTCACCTCTGCCCATTTTGATAAATACTCCACTGCGGTCAACCTATAACATTTCCCTCTGGCAATTCAGGGTAGAGGACCAACTGCATCTATTCCCCATCTCTCAAAAATATCATAAACTAGCATAATATTTCTCGGCTCCATTTTAAGAAGTCCTTTTCCCATCCTCTGACATTCATGGCAGGATCTACACCAATGCTGCACATCCTTCTGTATTGAAGGCCACACATAACCCTCCAGAAGTATTTTCTGCAGTGTAATCTTAAAAGCATAGTGTCCTCCACAAGCTCCTTCATGACTGGATGACAGTATATAATATATTTCTTCTCTCCAGGGCACTCTCCTCAAAATCTGATCAGCCCCTTTCATGTAAAGCTCATCATCAATCATCATATACTGTCTGCTCTTGCATATGAAGTGATATTTCTGACTCTTTTTAAGCTCCTGAGGTAGATGTCTAGTAAGTAAGAAATCCACTATCTGAACTAGGAATTCTCTCCCTCTGTACAGTGGACCTTCAAGCCTTGCTATCATTGGATCTTGATCACTTATCTCCTGAGCAAATTCATGTGCCATTTGATTATCCTCCCTTCGCACATGCTGGATATTCCATGCTGTAAATTGTTGAAGTAGCCTTCTTACTTTGGCTAGATACCTCTCAACCTCGAGTTTCTTGGCCAACTTCCCAGGACCTGTTTAACAACAAGTAGAGAATCTCCCTTGATCATTATCTTCTGAATTTTCAGCTTAAGTGCAGTCAGTAATCCCTCATATAATGCTGCATACTCCGCCTCATTATTGCTACCAGCTTCCAGATGAACTCCTTCTTTCTGAATCAGCTTGCTCTCTAATTCAGTAATCACATAGCCTCCTTTAGCTTGATGTAAACTCTTCTTGTATGAGCCATCAAAATGCAAGATAGATTCTCCTGGAATGATAGCATGCTCCTCTTTATATATCTTCTTCTCCACTTCCTTCACCAAAATGGGACCCTCTTTGTATGTTAATAGATCTGCCAGTGTGGCTCTGGAAGTGCTCGCCACCAGAAATGAGTAAGTATATTCTTGCAGCTCAACCAACCAATTCATCATACTTCGAGAAAGTGTTGAATTATTAACAAGCTGAGGCAATAAAGGATAGCAAGTCAAAACCACAAATGGCTTCGAGATAAGATATGCCATGAACTTCCTGCAAGCATACACCAAGCTTGACAGAATCAGCTCTGCCTCTGTGTATCTCCTCTCTGCTTTTGTTTTCAATCTGCTAGCATAATATACAGGATTCATGTAACGGGACTCCTCCCCTTTTTGCTATAAGATGGCTCCCACAACATCTGGTCCAAATGAAGGATTCACATAAAAGGTCTGAGAGAAATCTGGAGCTTTCACACAAGCAATCTCTCCCAACACTTCCTTCAATCTATTCAACACTGCTTCACAATCTTCACTCCATTGTAGAGATTCTTCTTTCATAGCTTGTTGCAAAGGATACAACAGCTGAGAGACTAAATGTATAAATTTTGTCATATACTTCACTTTCTGCACAAAAGTCTGCAACTGTTTAGATGTAGAAGGAGCTGGAAGTAAAATAAGGGCTTTCAGCTTCTCTGGATCAGGCTCAATGCCATTTTGAGATACTATATGTCCCAATAACTTCACTTTGGAGCATCCCAAATGACACTTCCATGGATTGAATTGTCCTCGTGCTTCATCCATTCTGTGGAACACTTGATCCAGCCCCCATGCATGCTCTCTCTTGGAACTGTACACGCATATATTATCCAGAAATGATCTCACAAATTTATCAATGAAAGGGGCTAACACTTCATCAGTATTCTCCTGATACCATGCCGGTGCATTCTTCAATCCAAAAGACACTACTCTGTAACAAAAACAACCCCAAGGTGTGATGAATGTAGTTTTGATTTGATCTTCCTCTGCAATTGAAATTTGAAAGTATCCAGAATATCCATCACACAGACTGTATTTCTCATACCCTACAACTCTATCCAATATATCATCAATAAAAGGAAGGGGATAATGATTGCTTTTTGTTACCGCATTGAGAGGTTTGTAATCAATGCATACTCTCCATCCTCCTGTGTGCTTAGGAATCATTACCACTAGACTGCCCCAATCTGAATGCTCCACTAGATATATCAGCCCAGCCTTGAGCAACTTATTTAACTCCTCTCTCAGCACAGGTAAAAGCTCTCTGTGTGTCCTCAATTTGTGAAAAATAGGCGTGCTACCTTCTTTTAGCTCAATGTGCATTGGCTCACATCTGAAACCTCGGATCTCTTCATGTGAGGTAATAAACAGCTGAGGATATTGATGAATGACCTTCATATACTCCTCCTCCTCCATTTCTTCCAGACTAGAATCCAGCATGGACAGCAATATCTCTTCTCTCTCTGTCTGGGAAGGTGGGGGTTGCATCAAGTTATCCATATCTTCAAGCTTACTCTCCTCCTTAGCTTCTTGTATCTCTGCTGCCTGCAATTCATATGCATCATACTCCCTCAACAAAAATGATACTTGCCTCTCCTCCTCCTCCTTAGCTTCTTGTATCTCTGCTGCCCGCAATTCATATGCATCATACTCCCTCAACAGAAATGATACTTGCCCCTCCTCCTCAGATGTAGTACTTTCTTCTTCTGTCTCTCTATCGGACTCCTCTTCCATGCTTGTTTCTTCCGGTTCTTCTTCTATTTCTTGTCTACTGCTCATATCAAATTTCTTGGCCTTTTCCTTCTTATTATGCACTATAATTGTACCCATCTTCCAATTTTGTATTGCTCCCACCTGTCTAAGCCAAGGTCTGCCCAAAATCAGCGGGTATGCTCCCAAACCAGCAGGCAGAATGTGGCAATTAATGCAACATGATACTCCAAAAGCATCCACTACTACTCCCGCGCATATACCTAGACACTTCACCTTCGCATGGTTTGCCAATTGGAGCCTAAAATCTGAATGTGCATTCAATTTTAGCCTCAAGCTCTCCATACATGCCTAAGTGATGACACTTATCTGTGCACCGCCATCAACATATGCCTCTCCAACACTCATACCTCCACACCATGCATCCACTGCAGGGCATAAATCTCTTCCACAGACATCATCTCCATCTCTCCTCTTGTAGGTTCCTGCTCATTACTTTTTCTGGGATTAGCTAACTTCTTCCATTCTCTCTTGAGCTTTGGGCATAACCAAGTAATTGTGCAAAAGTTATATTGGCTGTCCTCCCCTTCAAATCATTCATCAGTGTGTATTCCTCTTGTCCTTGACCCATATACAAATCTGAAATTTTGTAATGTTTCATGGGCCTCCGACTCTTCTTTTTAGGAGATTGAGGGCTGAGATCAAACTTCACATGCTTCCCTTTTTTGTAGAGGGTCCATTTTCTCCTATTGCACTCCTTGTTCTCTTTGCCACTCGCATGATCTCCGGAATAGTCTCCACCCTGATCAGGTTGATTGCCTTCCCCTTTCCTTTATCTTCCCATTTGACTCCACTGGTAGAGGGCTGATTCAAATCCTTCACTTCCACATTAAAGTCTCCTGACCTGTCATTTGTCTTCTGCATTACAGGATAAACTTCTCCACCTACTCTTGCTGGTTTATCACAGTGAGGGCTGATATGTCCCCACTCTCCACAGTTCCAGCACTTCATATTGCTCATGTATCCCCGTCCTCTACCTATTCCAATTGAATTTCCTTCGACTTCTATTAAGTAAGAAAGAAACCCGCTAGAGCAAGCTCTGTGCGGAAATACACCATGCTAAGCATGTAATAAAAACACCTCAGAGGAATGAGGTAGAAAGAAACCAAGGCTGAGGCTGAAAATGCCATCTCAACCCTATAGAAGTCTCAGCAAAAAAGGGAGAGTCTCTCCAATCTCTGAGAAAAGTAACTCTCCTGGAGGAGGCTGCTCGAGATGATCCTTGCATGGTCGCCCAAATGGCCATCAGTGTGTGTATCGTATCTGTCCAAGTACTGGCCAAGATCTGAGAAGGGTGAACCTGAGAACCCTCCAAAGCCTCAGTGCATCTGGCTCTCCAAATGTGCCATGCTGCAATGCTAGCTAGGATCTCCCATGGAGAGTCCTCGACCAAGGAGTGAGCAGCCCTGAAAAGAGTGGCCGGAACATCCTCTAGAGAGCACGACTCCACAAGGTGTCGTCGGATGTGAAGAGCCCAAGAGGAGTCAAGTCTCTCAAAAAATACCTAGGGCCCTGAAAGAGTAAGCCAAGCCACTGATCCCTAGGTCATATAGAAAGGTAGGCGAACAAAAGTGCTGAAAAGTCTTGCAATCCCCTTCCATATGATTCTCGCCTGTCTGCAATCCCATAGACAATGTTGTATTGTCTCCAAAGCAGAAAGGCAGCGAGGGTAAGAAGGGTCAGCTCCGAACTTGGATCTCCAATGGTTCACTGCTATCCCACCATGAATAGAAAGCCAAAAGAAGAGAGTGATTTTTCTATTCTGGTGGGATTTCCAGAGCCTCTGCCAAAAAGTTCTCTGCAAGTCAGCAGAAATCTAAAAGTTCTCCCAATGATGAGCTCTGGTAGGCTTCCAACCCCTAGAGCTGAGCTGGAATTTCCTGGCATTACTGACCATGTAACAAAAGAAGGGGATGCCCTTCTCTCGGTGCCCTTCCTCTATCCATTCCCATTCCCCAGGGTCCCACTGCAAAAACTTGATTGGGACACCTCCATAGAGCCACAGCCTCCATGAGCCAAGGGCGAGGAGAAGCGGGTCAGGATCCAGGTACCACTGTGAAAGAGAGCCATGCTCCATGAAACCCACTATCCTGGCTGGCTGAAACGGTACCTCCAACAAGATACCGTCTGTGGATCTAGACAGCCTGCCCCCCGAAGAAACATCAAATACTAAGGAATCCTCATGTGGGTCAAGAAAAGCAATCACCTGTAAAGGAACTCCCAATCTGGAAAATGCCCCCATTCAGGTGGAGCAAGTAAGAGGCATGTCATCTGTGTCCACCCAATCCAAGGGCAAGGCTGCATCAATCTGTTGGACTCTCCCTGCACTCCCTCTGAGATTAAGAACCATCTGGGCCTGTTGGTTTGCAGGAAGCTTCCTAAAGGCTTTCCATGCTCCCATTGTAGATGCAGGGCCCCTTTCCCATCTTGGCCACTGCATGTAAGGAGAAGCTCCAAGTGGTCTGCCAAGCTCATCCAAAATCCTGTCATTCCACATGATAAACTGCCTTTCAATCTCTTCATGGGTGGATGGGGGAATCCTGCGAAGAGTACTCCTGAAGCTGGTCCATCCTTTCAGCATAGCAACCATAAGAGGGGAAGAGGGAGACCTGAGGTGGGCTGTGGTGAAAACCCATCTAGTACTGTGTGTCCAATCCTCTCCTGAAGTGGGCATGCGAGACTGTATGCATCTGATAAAAAAATCCTTCCAAGGCTCTTGTCCTGGCATAAGCCCTCTCACAACGAACTTGCAGAGTAAAGCTCTGCACTGTAGATCTGGGTCGATGATATTCAAACCCCCTTCTCTTGTAGGAAGAATTAAGGTCTCCCAAGCCACCCTGGCTCTAGCATCAGTTGTGCCATCTAGACCACTCCATAAAAAGTTTCGTACAGGCCTCTTAAGCTGAGTGATATAATCCCTAGAGTGGCAACAACAAGAGCATACAAACCATGCTGTGGCTAGAAGAACCTGGTTAACCACCACCATCCTGGAGGCCAAGTCAAGTTTGGCTGAGCTCCAGAAAAGGAGCTTTCTTCTAATGCTTTCCAACACCGGAGCAAACTGTTGTGAGGGAGAGATGCCCACCCCAATGTGGCAGCCCAAATATCTGACGGAGAAGCCCCTCTGTACCCAAGTGAAGCCAATATCATTACCCCAATCCGGGGTGTCATCCTCGCAAATCCAAAAACCACTGGATTTATGCCAATTAATGTGTGCACCTGCAGCCGTGCAAAACAAATCCAAGGCTGTCTGGAAGGAAGTGAGTGTCCTGGGGGAGGCATCCAAAAAAACAGCCGTGTCATCTGCCAACTCACTATCCAGCAGCTCTTCTTCCCGACGGATAGGAAGCCTTAGCCCATAAATATCAGCTTGAGATCTAATGTAGATACTCATAGCTTCCGCCACAAACAAGAAAAGAAACGGGGCAAGAGGACAAGGATACTCCTCTAATCCATGCATCTGAAAAACCAAAGCGAGATAGAGTACCCTCTAAAAAATCCCAGTCTATTCGTCGTAAGCTTTCTCAAAGTCCAAGAGTAGAATGGCCAATCTTTTGCGGCTCTGCATGGCCCATTCTGAGGCCTCCCAAAATGAGAAGATATTATCAAAAATACTTCTGCCATGCACAAACCCTGTCTACGTGTCATGAATCAAATCTGGAAAAAAAACCTATAGCCGCAGACTCATGGCTTTCGCCAGAATCTTGTAAAAAGTGCCCAAAAGAGTGATGGGTCTCCATTGAGATACAAGATTCCTAATACCCCCCTTTGGGATTAGATGAATGAGACCATCTGTAAGTGAGTCCGACATCTCACCAGAGTCCCACACGCCCTGCAGAGCTGATGTAATATGATCACCAATCTGCTTTCAAAAAGTAATAAAAAAGGAGGGGTTAAGTCCATCTGAACCTGGGCACTTGCCCTTGTGAAGGGCAAGTAATGCAGTCTTGAATTTTGCATTGGTGAAAGGTGCATCCACAGAAACATATATCTCATCCTTCACCAATACAGGGATACGCTGCCAAATAACCTCTCTGGCATCATCAATGGCCTGTGTGCCTGGATCTACAGTAAGAAGGGATGCAAAAAAATATGAAGCTACACGCATGATAGCATCAGGATCTGACTGTAACACCCTGTCTGAGTCAACAAGCTGCGAAACACTATCTCTACTATGTCTGGGCCCATGAGTAGAGAAAAAGTGTTTGTTGACGCTGCCACCCATCTGAATCCAAAAGGATTCCCGTGCATGAAAGGCATACTCTGCTCTCTGATCCAACAATGTCTGCAAATGAGCCCTTGCTGCAGCAAGGTGCTCCTGAATCCAAGCATCTGTGGGCCTCTTCTGCTCTTCCCTCTAAAGGAACGCTAGCTGCTGGCGTATACCAATCTCACGTCTCCTAGAATCAGCGAATGTATGATAATAGTCACTAATTCCGGATAAGGCTGCAGCTACTTGAGATGGATGGACAGCTCCACCCTGTATGTGAGAAACCCAAATCTGTAAAATGTCCTCCGTGAGGCTCTCCTCTGCATAAAAATCATCCGGAATTTTGACACTGGCAGAGCGTCCTCTCCGATGAGGCTCAAGAATCTGCAACACCACTGGAGAATGATCTGAGATGGAAACAAAAGTAGAAATGCATACAGATCCTCCCCTGTCAAGTGCCCAATCGTCTACATAAAATCTGTCAATCCGTGCATGAATGGGCATGTGTATTCTCCTGTTTGACCAAGAGTACAGGAGTGACTGTGGCATAATATGAAAGGCATCATCCAACCAAGTGTCTCTGCCACTGAACTGAAAGAGAAAGGCATCCCAGGCTGCCCTCTCCAAAGAATGAATTCCACCCTGTCTGCCTCCCCTTTTGTCTGAAGGCAACTCAACCATGTTGAAGTCGCCACCAATGATCCAAGAATCTGCAATGGGGGCCCAAGAGAGTAACTCCTTCCAAAAGGAGATCCGCTCCCCTCTGTTGTTGGGAGCATAAAGATTGAGAAGACCAATCTTACGCCCTCCAATCAAAATAATGATCCATTGAGCTCTAGAAGGGGAGATAATACCATGACCAGCAACCAAGGGGAGAATAGAAAGAGAGACCGAAATGCAAGTACCTCCCCTTGTGCCCATAGTAGGCGACCAGAAGGTATGTCCTGAAAGCAGTTTGCCAGACTTAGAGCAATCACTGGCATCCAGCTTGTGTTCCTGGATAAAAAGAATATCAATAGCACCTCCAGTGACGCCTGGATGAAGCTGGTTCTAGATCAGTTGCCTACGGCGACAGTGTGAAACTCCGCCTAGGCCCTGTATGTTCCAGCTGACTATCCTCATTGACAGGAGGATGCTGGATGGAAAGGCTTACCCGACCTAGTAGAGGAGACCAGCTTCCCCTGGGCTGAAACACTCCTGTTGAGGGCAGGAAACTCAACAAGTGAAAGGATCCCCACACCTGCTGAAAGGGAGGCCCTGTCAGAAGGAATCCCAATGACTGGGACCCCTAAGGTGGACGGCACAAACTCCTCATCATCCATGAAAGTCGCCGAATCTGCTAGTGCGGAAAAAGAATTCCTGATAAGCAAGTCTGGCCGAGGAGTACGAAGAAGACCTTCACTCGTGGAAGATGGAGGAGAAGGACCTGCCAAGCCTCTATCAGCAGAATTGGAGCTGGGGGTTGAGGAGGCCTGTGGCTGGGGTGAAGAGGAATCAGGAGCCCTCATCTGCGCCTGCACTTTCTCGGTTGTCCTGACTGTGGCAGGAACAGTCTGCGGGGAAGAAGTACTTGTAGTCCCCTCGTGGTCAGAAACCAAGGGGTCAGAGACCAAAGTGACTAGGGCTGGTGGATCTAAAGGCCCCCCCTGATGTGGAAGTGTAGTGTCTAGGGTTGCAGCAACATCCACCTCTAGAGTCTGGAAGGCGTCTATCTGAACAGGACCAAAAGTCTCCTCCTGAGGTAAGGGAGCCGCTCTGATAGCTCTCCATCATGGTACTGGGTGTGTTGCGGGCATTGGGCGCCTTGCTGCCCTTTGTGGTCCTGGTGTGCGCAAAGCAGGGCGCCTTGGTTCTCTTGGTGGTCCTGGAGTGCGTGGTACAGGGTGTTGGGGAGGTGCAGTCGTGGTAGTACGTGAAGGAGCCGCACCAGAAGACCTCTTGGGTCTTTTTCTCTTCCTTAAGAAGTCTCTAGCAAAGTGCCCAAGAGTCCTGCAAATCCTGCACTGGTCCTGTCTACCTGAAATCTCGACTCTCTGTCGAAAGAGAGAGCCGTCTGGATGCTGAAGCATAATGTGGTCATCTGAGATGTTAGGGTCAGAGACAATAACCCTAACACGAGGCACCCCGTCTGCCTTGACTGCCTTTGCCGAGGAAGAAGGCATGCCAGGAAGGGAGGGGATCTCCGTGACCACTCCGAATGTGGCTCCGATAGTGGCAAGCAGTCGATGGTAGACCTGAGGAAGACCAGGAAACCTAATGAACAGTGATGTGACCTGCCTGTCCTCCTCGACCGAATCGAAGCCCAAGGTGTAGGGCAAAAGAAAGATCCTCCTCGAACCCAAAGCCATGGGGATTAGCTTTGAGAACAAGGGCTGTGGACTCGTGGGAGTCGAAAACCACTTGGAAGAATCCACGTCCCGAAAGTCGAATATCCTGGAGGTGAGGGGCGAGGTCTCCTGGTAACGCCGCCAGCATCCAGTCTCTAGCCTGTAATCTAGAAGGGTGTGACCCAAAGATGCGAGCGAAAAGTGATGTGGAGCCCTCTAATTCCACATCTTTCTTGAGTTGCTGCAGCTCATCTTCTAAAAAAATGATGGTTCTCGTGGCCGGTGGAGGTGGACGGAGATTGGCTGAATGGGGATCCATTCGCCAATCGATGTGAAAAGGCCGATTCCAACCCTTAAAAAGCTCCATCCGTGAAACTACTGCCCAGGACGCCCTGAACGCGGGTGCAGGAAGAAGGAGAAAGAGAGGGTAGGAGAGAGGGGAAGGGAAGGGAAAGAGAGGGGCAGGAAGAAGGAGAAAGAGAGGGGAGGAGAGAGGGGAGACGGAGGTAGGCTGAGGGGGAGGCGTGGGGAGCTGAGTTAGGAAGGAAGGGGGCGGGGAGGGAGAGGGAGGACGTTTTTTTTTTTTTTTGGGTACTCTCTTTTTTTTTTTTTTTTTTCCGGGGGGGTCACCTTGGGAGGGAGAGCAGCGGGGGGGGGGAGAGTGTGGGGGAGGGAGGGGGGGCGGGGGAGGAGAAGGGGGCGGGGGGGCTGGCGGGGGAGAGGGAGGGCGGAGGAGAAGGGGGTAGCGGGGGGGGATAGGGAGGGCGAAGGAGGGGGGCGGGGGAGGAGAGGGGGGCGGGGGGGCTGGCAGGGGAGAGGGAGGGCGGAGGAGAAGGGGGCAGCGGGGAGGGGGGCAGCAGGGGAGGGGAGAGGAGAAAGGGGCAGCGGGGGGGAGTGGCGAGGGAGAGGGAGGACGGGGGAGGGGATGGGGGAGGAGAACGGGGGCGGGGGGGCTGACGGGTGGGGGAGAGGTTGGGCGGGGAGGGAGAGGTAGGGGGTATCGAGGGGGGGAGAGGGAGGGCGGGGAGGAGGAAGGGGAGAGGGAGGGTGAGGGAGGAGGGAGAGGGGGCTGGCGAGAGGGGAGGGAGAGGAGGAGCAGCGAGGGGGGGAGAGGGGGGGGCAGCGAGGGAGAGGGAGAGGGAGAGGGGGCTGGCTGAGAGAGGGAGAGGGAGAGGGAGAGGGGGCTGGCTGAGAGAGGGAGAGGGGGGGAAGTAGCTCACGGGGAGGAGCAGCAGCTCGATCCACAGAGTGAAACGATGGACCGGCAAGGATGATTTGGATGGGAGTAGCCAGGATTTTCAGTCACTTTGCCCACTCCCTATTCTTTATGACATGGGGCTCAGTGGCTTGGATTTCTCTTACAGGGCCTCAGGTATTCTATGAGAGCCCTCTCCGGACATTTTGGTTTGACGTCATCAGATTGAGTCTTGTTCGTTAGATGTGGTACCACACCTTCCTTTTACAGCTGTACATGCCTCTGTGGATACTCCTTGGGAGATTCTAGCGAGCATAGCATCTTGGCATATCTAGAGAGCCAGATGCACAGAGGCTTTGGAGGGTACTCAGGTTCATCCCTCGCACACATTGGCTAGTATCTGGACAGACATCTGGACAGACACCGTACATAATTTGATGGCCGTATGGACGAGTATGCAGGGAGACTCCCGTGCAGCCTCAGCTAGGAGGGCTTCTTTCTTCAGGGAATGGAAGGATTCTCCTTTCTTTTCTAAGACTACTATAGGGTTGAGGTGGCACTTTCAACCTCAGCCTTGGTTATTTTCCACCTCACTCTGAGGGGGTTTTATTTATCCTCATGATTTCATGATGTATTACGCTTTGAGCTTGCTCTCACGGGTTTTTTCTCTTACTTAATAGAAGTCTCTTTCTTGAAAAAAAAAAAATTTTTGCCCTTGCATCTTGTGCCTGCAACTTGACCCACATGTGTCATGCATGTTCCTCTCTACACATCATTGATATGAGTGGCCATAGATGTGATTTGAAGAAGACAGCTACACCCCTTGGACTTCAGTGTCTCTCCTCAGTGTCTTCCTGTAAGATGATTCCCATGTGCATCCTCCTACTGTAGGTAGACCTCTCTCTGGACTCTCATGTGTCATTACATGTGGTTATTTGTGATAACATATATTTCAAACTGTTACACAACCCATGGAGAAAGAGACTCACTTGTTTTGATAAGAGCTGCATTTTTTCATGTTCTCCATGCTGATCAAAATGCGGAAGACAATATGTTGCAAATATATTGTGACGAGCTTGAAATGCTATGCTAGTTTGGACTAGCTTCTCCCTCATTAAAATCAATCCATATATAAGGAGGATAATAATTCCCAAAAGAATTGCAGGATTTCCTAACCATTGTAAGAATACTTTGAAAACTGCTGGTGTATCCTGATAAAAAGCAATATTGTGTCATATGGAAATGATATCTCTAGTTCTACCATCACTTTTTAATACAAAATCTTGTGTTTTTTTTTCACTAAGAATTTAATACAACATCTAATATTAGCATGATTTGAGTTTTCAACAACGAAAAGTATCTGATTTAATATGATATTAAACATAGGTTCCAACATTCCCAAAATTCAACAAAGTTATATGACGCATATCATAAGGCATGGTAGAATAGAAAAGTTAAAATTTTTTAATAAGGTTCCCGACCTGAAATTGCAAAACTCTCAGGATGCTGCTCCTCCCCATACACCCCTTGCTGCCCTCTCTCAGCCCCTGACTGCCTGCCCTCTCCACCCCTCCCTCCTCCCTCCCCTCAGTCCCCCTCCTTCCCTGCCTCTCCTCTCCTGCCTCCCTCAGCTCCCTCCCCGCCTCCCTTCCCCCGCCCCTACCCCCGCTTCCCTCAGGCCCTACCCCCACCTTCCCTCAGCCCCTTCCCCTGCCTCCTAACCCCACCCCTATCCCCACCTCCATCAGTCCCCCTCTCCGCTTCTCTACCCCCACCCCTACCCCCGCCTCCTTCAGCCCCTCTCCCCTCCTCCCTACCCCCGCCCCTAGCCTCACCCCTCCTCCCTCAGCCCCTCTCCCTGCCTCCCTTCCCGTGCCCCTCTCTATCCCTTCCGCTCAGTCTCTTCAGCCCCCCGCCCCCCGCCCCCCGCCTCCTAGCATCTCTACTCCTCCTCTCTCTACTCCTACCCCCTTTCCTAGCCTCTCCCCCCCTCCAAAATCCTAGCCTCTCTCCCCCTCCTTCATCCTTCTTCTTCCCCCTCTCTCCCCTCAGCCTTCACCCTCTCCTCCCTGTTCTCTATCCTAGCAACATTTTTACAGACGGAGCTCAACAGTGTTCGAGTTGGCCTTCCCACCTCGATCGACGATGAGTTTTTGGAAGGTGGAAGCAGAGAAGCAGTGATCACTCGCTACTTCTTCACTCGCTTTGGGCATTTCTACATCACGAAAGGTATCCATCCTGCTCTAAATGCTCTATTTTTTTTTTTTTTCAAGAAAGAGACTTCTATTAAGTAAGAAAAAGAACCCGCGAGAGCAAGCTCAAAGCGTAATACATCATGAAATCATGAGGATAAATTAAAAAACCCCCTCAGAGTGAGGTGGAAAACAACCAAGGCTGAGGCTGAAAGTGCCACCTCAACCCTATAGTAGTCTCAGAGAAGAAAGGAGAATCCTTCCATTCCCTGAAGAAAGAAGCCCTCCTAGCTGAGGCTGCACGGGAGTCTCCCTGCATACCCGTCCATACGGCCATCAAAGTATGTACGGTGTCTGTCCAGATACTAGCCAATGTGTGCGAGGGATGAACCTGAGTACCCTCCAAAGCCTCTGTGCATCTGGCTCTCCAGATATGCCAGGATGCTATGCTCGCTAGAATCTCCCAAGAAGTATCCAACACAGAGGCATGTACAGCTGTAAAAGGAAGGTGTGGTGCCACATCCAACGAACAGGACTCAGTCTGATGACGTCGAACCGAAATGGCCCGAGAGGAGTCAAATCTCCCATAGAATACCTGAGGCCCTGTAAGAGAAAGCCAAGCCACTGAGCCCCATGTCATAAAGAATGGGGAGTGGGCAAAGTGACTAAAAATCCTAGCTACCCCCATCCAAATCATCCTCACCTGTCTGCAATCCCATAAGCAATGCTGAATAGTCTCCGAAGCAGAGAGGCATCGAGGGAAAGTAGGGTCGGCTCCTAACCTGGACCTCCAAAGGTTCACTGCAATCCCACCATGGATAGAGAGCCAAAAGAAGATAGTGATCTTTCTATTCCTGTGGGATTTCCAGAGTCTCCTCCAGAAGCACCTCTGCAGATCCGCAGTGATATCAAATGTCTCCCAATGAGGAACTCTGGAAGGTCTCCAACCTCTAATACTGAGCTGAAATCTCCTGGCATTACTGACCGTGTAACGAAAGAAGGGGATGCTCTTCTCTCGATGCCCTGCATCAATCCACTCCCACTCTCCGGGGTCCCACTTCAAATACCTGATGGGAACTCCCCCATAGAGCCAGAGCCTCCAAGACCTGGTGGAGAGTAGCCTGGGGTCTGGGCCTAGGAACCACTTTGAATCTGATCCCTGCACCAAATGACCTACAACCCTGATAGGCTGAAAAGCAGACTCAAGCAAGATGTCCTCTGTGGACCTGAGCAATCTGCCACCATCCTGGACACTAAAAACTAAAGCAACCTCTTGTGAATCTCGAAAGGCCAAAACCTGAAGCGGAACACTGCCTCTCGTAAAAGTACCTTCCCAAGTGGAGGAAGTGAGTGGCATATCATCTGTGTCTACCCAAACCTCTGGAAGGGCTGCCTCAATCTGCAAGATCCTCCCTGCACTCCCTCTAAGATGTCCTGTCAACCTTGATTTGGTCTCCTCTGGAAGCCTGCGGAAAGCTTTCCAAGACCCCATAGATGATGCAGGTCCCCTCTCCCACCTGGACCACTGCATGTAGAGTGAGGCACCCAGTGGTCTGCCACGATCATCTAAAATACTGTCATTCCACGTGATGGGTTCCCTATCAATATCTTCACGAGAGGAAGAAGGAATCCTCCGAAGAGTGCTTCTGAAACTGGACCAAGCTTTCAGAATGGCAACATGAGAGGGGACGAAGGTGATCTGAGGTGTGCTGTGGTGAAGATCCACCTAATACTGCTCATCCAGTCTCCTCCTGAAGAAGGTGTGCACCTCTGTATGCTGCTAATAAGAAAGTCCTTCCACGGTTCCTGCCCTGGCATAAGTCCCCGCACCACCATCTTGCAAAGTAAAGCTCTGCACTGTAAATCTAAATCAATAATATTGAGACCCCCTTCCTGTGTAGGGAGGATGAGGGTCTCCCAAGCCACCTTGGCTAAGGCATCTGTTGTGCCATCAAGCCCACTCCAAGGAAAATTTCTGATCGGTCTTCTGAATGATGCAGTCCCTAGAACGGCAACAGCATGAACAAACAAACCAGACCATGGCCAAGAGGACCTGGTTGACCACCACAACTCTAGAGGCAAGATCCAACTTGGCTGAGCTTCAAAAAAGAAGCTTCCTCCTGATGCTCTCCAAAACGGGAGCAAACTACTGCGTGGAAGAAATATCCAAGCCGACCTGGCAGCCCAAATACCTGATAGGCACACCCCTCTGAACCCAAGTGAATCCTATGTCAAGCCTCCAAACTAGAGTGTCCTCATCACTGATCCAAAAGCCATTGGATTTATGCCAATTTATCTGTGCCCCTGCCGCCAAGCAAAATAAATCCAATGCTGTCCTGAAAGAAGTGAGCGTCCGTGGAGTGGCATCCAAGTAAACTGTTGTGTCATCTGCCTGTTGGAAGGCTGAAAGGAAAGCAAAGAGTGGACACAAACTCAGAATACTTGCATTACTTGCTTGTAGAATGAAGAAGAGTGAGGTCCTTAAGTAGGCACCTCATACATGCTCACTGACATCACTAATGACCTCAGAGCTCCACAATCATCTCCTCAATCTGCTCCTAGATTCTCTCAATCATCCTATGTGGCTCTCCACCACCCAACTGTGCTTGTGGGCACCTAACTGTGCCTCTAGCACTCACACATAGAAACATAAGGTGTGCCTGAGGCATACACCTTGAGATATCCCAACAAACCCCCCCTCAAAGAAATGCCTTAGGCTATGTCAAGGATACATCTAGTCTCATAGTTTCTCATGCCATCTCATGTGGTCAAGGATAAATCTATGGCTAGGTTCTCATGCTAGCAAGGGTTCCCTTGGGTGTAAGGTAAACAAAAGGAATACGAAAAGACCTTCCAATGGTTATCTCCCCTGCATGTACATGCACACAATGTCTGCAGGAGGTACCATGGAGCAAAACATACACATGGCCTACATCATAAGGTGACCAGAGGTGTTTACAAAACTCACAAAACACAAGAGAATCGGAGGGACTGTGGCTGAATAAGAAAGGCATCGTCCAACCAAGTATCTCTGCCACAGAAGTGATAAAGGAAGGCATTCATAACTGCTCTCTCCAAAGAGTGAAGTCCGCCTTCTCTACCCCCTTTTTTGTCTGACGGTAACTCAACCATGTTAAAGTCACCTCCAATTACCCATGAATCCACAATGGGGGCCCAGGAGAGAAAATCCTTCCACCTAAGGACACGTTCCCCTCTAGTGTTGGAGGCATATAGGTTAAGGAAACCAACCTTACGCCCTCCAATAAAAAGAATAATCCACTGAGCTTTAGAGGGAATAATGACTCCGTGTCTAACAGCTAAGGGGAGAACCGACTGTGAAACTGAAATAGAAGTGCCTCCCCTGGTGCCCAAGGCAGGCGACCAAAAAGTATGGCCAGAAAGCAACTTGCCGGACTTGGCACAATCTCTAGAATCCAGTTTGTGCTCTTGAATAAATAAGATATCAATGGAACCCCCAGTAACACCTAGATGAAGCTGATCCCGGATCAGCTGTCTACGGCAGCGATGTGGGACGCCACCTAGGCCTTATATGTTCCAACTAATAATCCTCATCGACGGGAGGATGTAGAGTGGAACACCTTACCCGACCTAGTGGCGGAAACAAAGCCCTCAACAGGGGAATACCTCCCGCTCGAGGAGGGAGGAATGGAACCAAGTGGCGGAAAATCAACAGGGGAAAGAACCTTGCCGCCTGAAGAAGCCCTATCAATAGGAAACCCAATCACTGGCTCCCCAAAAGTAGCGGGCACAAACTCCTCCTCTGGGAAATATGAACCATCTGCCAGGGCTGAAAATGAGTTCATGTGAAGCAAGCCAGACACCGGAGTGTGAAGGATCCCTTCTGAGGAAAGAGGATCAATAGTGTAAACCATCCCCTTCCCCCTATCCAAGGGAGGAAGTGAAGACTGCTCTCTATCCTGTGTCTGCCCAGCCGCGGAGACCCTACTGAGGGGGCAGGCTAGGGAGAGGAGAGGGAGAGGAAGAAGAGGCAGGAAGGAGGCGGGTTGAGGGGCGGGAGGGTGCGGGCTGAGAGGAGAGGGAGAGGAGGGAGAGGAGGGAGAGGAGGGGGAGGAAGGGGGCGGCGGCAGGCTGAGAGGGAGAGGAGAGGGAGAGGAAGGAGAGGGAGGGACGAGCTGAGAGGAAGGGAGGGGGCGGCGCAGGCTGAGAGGAAGAGGAGAGGGAGAGGCAGGGAGGGGGCGGCGCAGGCAGAGAGGGAGAGGAGAGGGAGAGGAAGGAGCGGGGTGAGAGGCAGGGAGGGGGCGGAGGTGCAGGCTGAGAGGGGGAGGAGAGGGAGCGGGCTGAAGGGAAGGGGGCGGGCTGAAGGGGGAGGAGGAGAAGGGAGGGAGGGGCTGAGGGAGGGGGAGGGGCTGAGGGAAAGGGAGAGAGGGAGGGACGGGCTGAGGGAGAGGGTGCAGCAAGGGAGCGGGGAGGAGCAGCAGCTAAGCTCTATTCACTATCACTTAGTATGATTTTGCATCCCTATTTTATTCAACATTCGAGACACTGTACGAAATCGCACACGCAGAGGCACACACACATGTACTTGTGGACCTCACCTCACCTACCTCTTGCACCAGTGGCGGGCTGCAACACCTGGACTTCTCCCACCACCTTTCCATTATTCCTCTTCTCCTCACCGTCCACCTTCCGCTCCTATGGTTCCCCACTTGAGATCAGCTTCACTGGCTCTTACTTCAGCCCCATCATCTTCAGTCTCTGTTGCATCCGTCTCTGTCGCCTCTCCCTCTGCTGTCTCCACTCCCACTCTTGCTACACCTACATCTGCAGGACATGTTTATGAGCCATCCCCTCTTGGGCTAGCCTCCAGAGCTTTGTCATCCATTTGTCATGTAGGAGTTGCCTTTCCATCCATTCCCTTCGAGGCAGAATTTGATTTCCCTGATGATGTTCTTCCGGTCATTCCTCTACCCTCCTCAGGTCTCACCCATGGCATGACATGACCACTTACCTTCCCCACAGTCATGACCATTCCCGCCCCAATCATCACATCAGTGTCAGTAGGTTGCACAAATACGCACATCGCCCCCACAGCACAGGCAGGATGGTAAATCGTCAGTAGTTATGGCAGCAGGGACCTCTGCCATGGGATCTAATGGTAGAGAGGCATCAAAGCGACACAGGTTACTGAACTTAACTCTTACTTTGGGAACCACTAATGACACGAAGACACCACCCTGGGTGTCTCGGCAACTGACACATGATCAGACTATGGAGGATGTTGAATAGGACCCTCTTGAAACTCTACCTGGTGAAGTTATTTTTGCTGGGGGTAAGTTACCATTTTAAGCTGATTGTCCTCCATTGCCTTAGAATGATATGTTAGATATATACTTCGCATCCTCCTCAAGAGAGCTCTTCACCCATGAGGCACAGATACAGAAATAGAGCCAAGATCACAAACAACTTCTGTATGCACTAAAGCGGAAGCGGTCTCTTGTTTGCATGGAGCAAGAGGACCTGGATCAGACTTTCACACTTCCCTTGCAAGAGACCCTCGCTTGTAACAAGAAAGTATCCCGAGCTCCGAGTTGTTATCTAGACATTGACACACTCGCTCCAGTGGCAGCTCTGGAGGACACAGAAGAGGAAGGAGGAATGAAAGCAGCTTTCGAGGGATATGGCGAACTCATCGACATGACTAACTGCATGACCTATCGGGACAGGTATGCATGGCCAAAAGATTGCTTCACATGGCTCAGTGCATCATAGATGACAACTTCATTCAGATGGGTGCCTCCCGCTTCAATACTACGGATCAGGTTTGCAAGCTACTGTCACAGAAGCAACACCTCCGCTTGGAACATGAAAAGAAGGTAGCAAACATGCTTAAAGAACGGGATACAACCTTACAGGTGAAGGAAGCGGAGTGGGGAACAACTCTATAGGCAAGGGAGGCTGAGTGGAAAGCTCAGCAAGACGAGCTTCAACAATGTCTTGGGGCGAAGGAGGCAGAGTGGGCAGCCAGCAAGGAGGCTTTGGAGGACAATCATTCAGCCCAATAGACTGAGATCCAAAGGAAACTTGCAGCCCTACAGGACAGATACATCTCACTGGTAGAGGAAAAGCATACCATTGATCAACAGGTGGAGGTGTTGCAGAGTTAGATGAAGCAGATTCTCGAGGAGAAGGACCGTCTCCAAGTTTCAAATTCCAAGTTGTAGGAGGACGACTTCCATGGGCTGCAAACTGAAAATTCTGCACTCAAATCTAAATATGATCATTACAGGTCTGGATACCACCAATATAAATCCAAGCACGAAGGCATCCGCAACCTCATGGACACAGTTGAGGAGGAGGCGAAGACCAACCCTGGGACATCCGCACACCCACCACACCCAATCCCTCCGTGACCTTCATCCAGCAAGCAGTAGCTCATGGATATTTCACTTCGGCATTTCTTTTTCCCAGCTCTGTGCAATTGGATTCTGCAGTTCTCATGTAAATAAAGGAATTTTGGAGCTGTATGGCCATGAGCCAGTTTTATTTCAGTTTTGGAGTTGTATGGCCATGAGGCAGTTTTATTTCAGTTTTGGAGTTATATGACCATGAGTGAGTTGTATTTCAGTTTTGGAGTTGTATGGCCATGAGCCTGTTTTATTTCAGTTTTGGAGTTGTAAGGCCATGAGCCATTTCTTTTTCAGTTTTAGGGATGTCAGCAGACTCAAGGTCACTTTCTTATGAACAATTTATACTTAAAGTTTTCTCACATAGAACCTCAGTCATTCACCGGGACGGTGAATGATAGTGGCGGGGGATCTGTTGTACTCTGGGTCTCGGTCACGGACTCCCACCAAGAGTCACACCTGGGTCACATCATGGTCACCTGAGCAACATGCCAAGGTTGTTAGGACCTTGGTCACACCTAGTCGCACCGTGTTCACATGTGTTCACATCTTGGTCACTCTGGAGCAAACAATACATGACTTGGACATGACTTGACAGTACATGACTTCTTTTTTTTTCAAGAAAATTACTTCATTAAGTATGAATGAAAACTACGAGAGCAAGCTCAAATGTGGGAGTACACCATGAAATGCATGAGGAAAAAACAGCTCAAAATGAGCTAATAAAAAACCAAGGCGGAGGCTGAAAATGCCATCTCAACCCTAAGGGAGACTCGGATAAGAAAGGAGATCCTCTCCAAACTCTGAAAAAAGTAACTCTTCCGGCAGTGGTTGCTCTGGAGGATCCCTGCATGCTCACCCATATGGCCATCAGAGTGGCATATTTGGAGAGCTAGGTGTACAGAGGCAATCGAGGGTATGAGGGGGGAAAGAGGAGAGGAGGAGTGGAGGAGAGAGGCGGGGGGGGGGGGGGGAGGGTGGGGGGGAGCAGTAGGTAGGAGGGAGGGGAGGGAGGAGGCAGCGCGCGGGGGAGGAGGCAGAGCGCAAGGGGAGGATGCAGCAGCATGGGGGGGCTACAGCAGCGACGGAGGGGAGGTGGGGGGTAGGGGGAGGGGAGGGAGGAGGCGGGGGGAGCAGCAGGTAGGAGGGAGGGGAGCGGAGAGGCTGCGTGCGGGGGGAAGGAGGCAGCGCGTAGGGGGGACTGCAACAGCGAGGGAGGGGAGTCGGGGGAGGAGGCAGGGGGAGCAGTAGGTAGGAGGGAGGGGAGGGAAGAGGATGTGCACGGAGGGGTTGCAGCAATGAGGGAGGGGTGTCGGCGGGGGGAGCAGAAGGTAGAGGGGAGGGGAGGGAGGAGAAGCAAGGAGGGGAGGCAGGGGGCAGCAAGGAGGGGAGCAGGAAGGAGGGCAGCAGGAGCAGCAGCAGTGTGAAAAAAAAAAAAGGATTCACTTGGATTCAAAGGGGTGTTTCCATCAAGTATCTAGGATGCCAGGTTACCGTGGGCATCTCTCCACCACAACAGTTTGCTCTCGTGTTGGAGAGCATCAGGAGGAAACTCATTTTTTGGAGTTCTTCCAGACTTGACCTTGCATCCAGAGTAGTGGTTGTGAACCATGTATTATTGGCTATTGCCTGGTTTGTTTGCTCATGTTGGTGCAGATCTTGAGGTTGTATCTCTCAGCTCATGAGAACTATAAGGAACTTCCTCTGGAGTGGGTTAGATGGCACCTCAAATGTTGTAGCCAAGGTGGCTTGCGAGACCCTCATTCTCCCCACAGGGGAGAGAGGTCTCAATATTATTGATCCAAACTTGCAGTGTATGGCCTTGATCTACAAGTTTGCAGTGAGAAGATTGATGCCTGGACAGGAGCCTTGGAAAGTATTTTTTTTACACAGCATTCAGTCTTGTACACCTTCTCACGGGGGAGATTGGATGGACAGATTTTTACTTTAGCCCATTTTAGATCTCCCTCTTTCCCTCTCATGGCTTTCATTACGAAAGCTTGGGGTAGCTTCAGAGAAACTCTTTGGAGAGTTACACCCTCCTCTCGCAAAGAAATAGACAAGTAGCCAGTCATCTGGAATGAATCTATATTGGATGAGCATGGCATTACTAGGAGTGTCACATTATATACAGTGGTCTAGATGGGAGAGGGGACCTACTTCCACTATAGGTGACTGAAAGGCTTTAGAAAGCTTCCAAATAATCAGAGATTGCTATCAGTTGGCCACCTCAGAGGGAGTGCAGTTAGGATTAGAGGCAGTCATACCAGTAGAGTGGATAGATACAAATGACATGCCAATCACAGAGTCCACTTGGTTGGGAGCTTTCATGGGGGGACGGGTATTCCTTTATAGGTTATTGCCTTGCGAGATGCACATGAGGAGACCCTTGTCTTTGATGTTCAGTCAAGAGGCATATAGTGGGACCCAAGGGAGTGGGAATGGATTGATGAAGGGCACCGAGAGAAGAGCATCCCCTTCTTTCATTACATAGTCAGAAATCCCAAGAGATTTCAGTTTAGCAGTGGAGGTTAGAGGCCCTCCAGAGCTCCTCGTTGGGATAGTTTTCTCATTTCTATAGAGGTGCAAAAAAACTTTCGGAGGAGGCTCTACAAATCCCTCAGAAATAGAAAGATCACTCTCTTCTTTTGGCTTTCTATTCATGGAGGGATTGCAGTGAACCTGTGGAGATTCAGGTTTGGGATTTTGACCCTACTTGTCCTCGATGCCACACAAAAGGTGAGTCAGTTGAGCATTGTCAGTGGGAGTGCGGACAGGCGAGGACGATTTGGAACGGTGTTGCCAGGATTCATAGAGCACCCTTCTTCATGACGTGGGGATCAATGGCATGGTTATCTATTACTAGACCTCATGTGTTTTTCAAGGGACATGACTCAGACTCAGCCTTCATAATACGATGACAATCTGTGGAGTCATGCTCTCTCCAGGATGTTCCCTTCACTCCTTTCATAGCTGCTCATGCCTCGGTAGACACATCTTGGGAGATTCTGGCTAGCATTGCAGCTTAGAATATTTGGAGGGCCAGATATACGGAGGCGATGGAGGGTTCATAGGTTCACCCTTCCCAGTCTATGGCCAGTATATGAAATGATACTACACACACTAATGGCCATCTGCGCGAGCATGCAGGGATCCTCCAGAGTAGCTACAGGCAAGACAGAGACTTTTTTCAAAGTTTGGAGAGGATCTTCGATCTTCTCTGAGTCTTCTTCAGGGTTGAGGTGGCATTTTCAGCCTCCACCTTGGATTTTAGTTAGTTCTTTTTGAGCTATTTTTTTTCTCATGCATTACATGATGTACTCCCGCATTTGAGCTTGCTCTTGCGGCTTTCATTCATACTTAATGAAGTAATATTTTTGAATTTAAAAAAAACATAGGTTCCCGAATTTCCAAAATCCAACAAAATTAGATGACACATATAACAAAGTTAGGTGATAGTTGTGTCAGGCAGGAACCTATCTTTGCTCATTGTTGTGCCAATGGGCCATTGCCCTTGTTTTTCCAGAGAATGTTGCTAGGTCTCTGATCCCTTGATGGGCAGTAGAGAGAAACTTAGTTGAGAATGTCCATCAATGGATCATAGATGAAGAAGTATTTATCTTTGTGAATCTACTAGAGGGCTTCAAGGCTCATATCACCACACTTGAAGTACCAAATGACTACGTGCTTTACGTCTTTGAGTACCACAGACCACGAGTACTTGGAAGACCACAGACCACATGCATTTATGAGTGGAAGCCAAGCTGTCCACCATCCAGGGAGCCGCAATGCAGTGGTAAAGAGTAGAGTAGTTTTCAGCTGGATGACTTGGTGCCACTGTTGAAGGGTGGGTCAAGACACTTGTGACAGTATTTACCACTGGCCTACGACAGATTTTGTGAGGAGTTCATCTTCTAGAATCCATACAAACTATGGACATACTTTGATATTCAAACAAGAATCTTGTGAAAATGTGCCCTAGACTCCTGAAGCAGAGGCAGATATGAGGTAGACGCGCGTGGAGGTCAGAAGATACAAGCAGCCAAGCGATTTCTCCTCCCCATCTCCCCCTCCCTGATGCCCTCTCCCTCTCCTCCCTACTCCCCACCTCCTTCCCTCAACCCCCCATAGGTCCTCATTCTCCCCTCCTCCTTTCCTTAGCCTCTCGGCCCTCGTATTTCATCTCTCTCCCTCCCCCCTCTCTGCACCCCTACATGTCCAATATCTCCTCCGCCCCACTCTCTACCCCCCGCCTCACTTATCACCCTCCTGCCTATCCGTCTCTCCCCTTCCTCACACTCAACCCCCCGCCTCACTTGTCAACCCCCAACTAGCCCCTCACCTCACTCTCATCCCCTCACCGCCTGCTGCTAACATGTCCATGTCTTCTCCTTTCAAACCCCCCTCTTTGCCCCTCAGCCTCTCCTCACTCCTCCCAAGCTCTTTCAAACCCTTCCTTGTCCTATTCCCTCTCATCCGAGCCCCTATCAACGTCTCCTTCTATCCTCTCCTCTTGGTCTCCTTTCTTCCAGACTCGTCAGTATGATGGACAGAGCTTTGTTTGTGGTTGAGTCGGCTTCTCACCCGTGATTGACGAATGGATACCCGTTCAGCCAATCCTCGACTACTTTCACCCACTGCTGCAAGAACCTATACTTTTTAAAAGACAAGTTGTAGTAGCTTCAAAAGGATGTAGAGCCTGAACGCTCCACCACTCTTTTTGTGTGCATTCATGTGTCCCACCCTTCCAAATCATAGGTCAGGGCCTGGATGCTTTTGGTCTTACCTGAAGACCTCACTCCCCACCTTTTTAATGTAAATGTATTAAGGCGTGGTTTCTTCTAGGTGGTTTTTGATTCTCCTGAGGTCGTGAGTATACTACTTAAGGCTAACCCTTTGGCACTTGGCTCCAAGAGAATTTTCCTTTCATCCTTCACATTGGGTTTCAATCTTGTAGAGGAGGATAGACAAGTCAATTCTATCTTTACCAGATTCCCCGATCTTCCACATGTTTATCATCGACTTCTTGCCATGATCGGAGCTACTTTTGTTTTATTCTCACTGATATCCCCCCTCTTCCTTGTTTGCCTCCTTCTGCAGCAGAGGAGATCAAGTCTGATGGGTGCCTAGATTTAGGGTCATCATGTTTGACCCTAAATTCATAGATAACCATATTATGCTTCAACGTCTGGATGGCTTGCTTTTTTGGCAAGACTCTTCTTGGGTTCTCTCCATACGACGGCATGTAGTTGAGTCATGCTCTCTAGATGATGTACTATTTTCACACTTCAGGTTCGGGCATGCTTTTGTCAAATTTTCTTGGGAGATACTAGCAAGTGTTTCAGCATGGAACACCTAGAGAGCTAGATGAAAAGAGGCCTTGGATGGATCCTAGGTCCACCCCTCTCACAATTCGGCTTGGACAAATATTATTCATACACTGATGGCTGTTTTGAGGAGCATGCGGGGGACCTCACGAGCAACTTAAATTCCTTACGGAAGGGAGGGCCCCCCCTTTTTTTTTGGAGTCCACATTAGGGTTGAGATCGCACTTTCAGCATCAACCTTGCTTTATTTCTTGTTCACTCGAAGAGCTTTGTATTGCCCCTTTCTAGGGTTTTCTCTTTTCATGCTTGCATGATGTATTTCCACCCTGATCTTTCTCTCGTGGGTTTAGTTAATACTTGAAAGAAGTAGTTTTCTTGGAAAAAATGAAATTTTCCCCCTATATTTCATGAAAGCATAAGGTGCCCAATGCAGTTATTTGACAACCTAACAATAACCCTCCTATTGACCAGTACGGTGAATGATAGCTGCGGGGCAGCTCTTTTGGGGGATCTAAAAGGTCACATTTACCGGTACAAAGATGACTTGAGACCTCGATTTTAGGAAACCTTGTACAAGGGATGACCTTGTATGACATTTTACAATGACATAAAAATATTGGACATAAAGTAGTCTTCACTATTTTTCTATGTAATAGTGCCTGGGTGTCCATATAATTTTATTTGCAGCTAAGTACAACCAAGTTCATTGCTCTTCAATGTTTATGTTGCAATTACCTCTCACTCTTGCATCTACAGAGCTAAGGACTTTGACTAGAGGAGACCATGTACAAGAGATGAAATGTGACCTAATAGTGCAAGGATGACGCCAACAACGACCTTGCTACTTTAACAAGCCAAGTGAAGACGTGATGCCACCGACCTTGCTACCTTAATAAGCCAAGTGAAAATCAGATAACGGATCTCTACTAATAGCACATTGCCCAATCCTTATACCAAAGAGCATCTCCCAAGCAATGGGCTAGCATTTCCAAGTCTCTTGCCCGACAACAATGGCAAGTTCCATCTCTCCTCATCTGCTCCAGCCATTGTCACCAAGCTGTAAATATTCCAAAGTCAAAGCATAAGTTTGGATCAGAGGGGTGGCCTCCCTTTACAGATCAGCCCACATCCAGGTTTTGATTGGAGGGGTAAGGGGTGACAAGTTTCAGATTTTTAGATCAGTTCGTCAAGGATGCCCTTTAGCCCCCTTCCTCTTTCTTTTTGTGGCAGAAGCTATGAGTATCTTCCTTAGATCTCAGGCTGAGCTTTTTGGGCTGAGATTGCCCTTGAGGAAGGAGCAGAAGCTTTTTGAATGTGAGTTGGCTGATGACACTGCTATTTTTATTGAGGCCTCCTTGCAGTCACTTGATTCTTTCGGGACAGCCTTGGATATTTTTTGCTCAGCTGCAGGGGCACACATTAACTGGCATAAATCCTTTGGCTTTTGGATCAGTGATGAGGACACTCCAGGCTGGGGAGTTGACATTGGTTTTTCCTGGATTCAGAGGGGTGATCCTATCAGGTATTTGGGATGCCAGGTAGGATTGGACATCTCTCCAGCACAGCACTTTGCCCCAGTACTAGAAAGTATAAGGAAAAAGCTCCTTTTCTGGAGCTCTGCCAAACGCGACCTTGCATCTAGAGTTGTGGTAGTGAACCAGGTTCTCTTGGCCACCTCCTGGTTTGTGTGTTCTTGCTGGTGCCGGTCTAGGGATTGCATCACTCAGCTCATCAGACCAGTCAGGAATTTTTTATGGAGTGGACTTGATGGCACAGCAGATGTTGCAGCAAGGGTGGCCTAGGAGACCATTATTCTCCCTACATGTGAAGAGGGCCTTAATGTCATTGACCCGGACTTGCAGTGCATGGCATTGCTTTGTAAGGTGGTGGTGAGGGGACTCATGCCTGGGCACGAACCTTGGAAGGATTTCTTTTTTGGACGCATTCAGGCTTGCACACCAACCTTGGGAGATGATTGGGTGGACAGCCCTCGCTGGATTTTCGCTTCAGCTCCTCTCAGATCTCCTGCCTCTCCTCTCATGACTCCCATCCTGAAAGCTTGGGGGAGCTTCAGGAACACTCTTCGAAGGATTCCACCTTCTACCGTCGAAGAGATTGATAGGAAGCTGATCATTTGGAATGATAGTATTCTTGACGAGCATGCTAGACCACTGGGCACTTCCCATTACATGCAGTGGTCTAAATGGAAGAGAGGCCCCGCCTACACAGTAGACACTTGGAAATCTTTTATCAGGCTACCTGAGGATCAGAGACTGCAGTCCGTGGATCACCTCAGAGGGGTAGCACGCAGGATTTAGCAGATAGATGCAGCCATCCCGGTGGAATGGACAGTTGACTTGCCTATTACTTCCACCACTTGGATGGGGGCTTTTTCGAGGACATCAGTTCCTTTACAGGTGATCGCTCTCCGAGGTCTCGGGGAAGATGCACTGGTCTTTGATGTTGGGGATGGAGGTTTACTTTCTACCTCAAAGGATGGCATTCTTCTTGAGGTTGCCTTTCAGCCTGTTAGGATTGCTGGTTTTGTGGACCATGGAGCGGGCTTGCAGTGGTACTTAGACCCCGATCCTCTGCTCTTGGCCTTGGGATCGTGGAGGTTGTGGTTATATGGAGGTGCACCTATCAGGTGCTTGCAGTGGGACCCAGGAGAGTGGGAGTGGATAGAGCATGGGCACCGAGAGAGGGGGATTCCCTTCTTTCGTTTCACGGTTGGTAATGCCAGGAGATTTCAGCTGAACAGTAGGGGTTGGATTCCCTCCAGAGCCCCCCATTGGGAAAGCTTCTTCATCACCGCAGATTTGCGTAGAAATTTCTGGAGGCGGCTCTGGAAATCCCTCAGAAATAGAAAGATCACTCTTTTCTTTTGGCTTTCTATTCATGGAGGGATTGCAGTGAACCTATGGAGATCACAATTTGGGGCTGATCCCACTTGTCCTCGTTGTCATTCTGCAGAGTCGTCACTGCGACATTGCCTTTGGGACTGCAGTCAGGCGAGGACTATTTGGAAAGGGGTTGCTGGGATACTCAGCATCTTTCACACTTCCCCTTTCTTCATGACTTGGGGCTCGGTCGCATGGTTATCTCTTACCGGGCCCCAGGTGTTTTATGAGGGCGAGCCTTCTTCTTGGGCACTCTCGGTCCGCCGGCAGGTTATAGAGCCCTGCTCTCTGGAGGATGTACCACTTACTCCCTTCAGAGCTTCTCATGTTTCAGTGGACACCTCTTGGGAGATTTTGGCTAGCATTTCCTCTTGGCACATTTGGAGAGTCAGATGTACTGAGGCCTTGGATGGCACCTAGATACACCCATCACAGGTGTTCATGGGTATTTGGACTGACACGGTTCACACTTTGATAGCCATATGGGCTAGCATGCAGGGCTCTTCACGGGCAGCCTCTTCTAGAAGAACTATATTTCTTCGAGTTTGGAGGGGTTCTCCCTTTTTCTTGGAGGTTTCTACCGGATTGAGATGGCACTATCAGCCTCAATCCTTTCTTTTTGGCTCTTGAGCTTTTCGTGCATTGCATGATGTATCCCGTATGGAGCTTGCTCTAACAGGTTTTCTTTAATACTTAATAGAAGTCTCTTTTTGCCAAAAAAAAAAGAAGCATAAGTTGACCATTTATTGACCATAATTAACGAGTTCTTCATTTAATTAATTATGTTCAAAGAGCCACTTTCATTTGGTCAAAGTCGTGACTCTGGTCAAAGATACTTAACCTCGATTAAGTAAGCCTAACCTCGGTGAGGAAGATCTATAGCTTCGGCCAAGATGGTTACCCACGGTTAACGAAGCAATTAAAGTGTTGACTTTGGTTAGAGAGTGTTGACTTCGGTCAACGAGACTAGGCTTACACCAAGAGGGTTAACCTCGTTAACCAAGGTGCGCCAACTTCGGTTGGAGAGACTTGGCCGCAATTAAGGCGCTTTGACTGTCGGTCAATGCTCTTAATTATGACCAAGAGGGTTAGCCTTGGTCGACCAGAGAAACTGTTCTGTGTCTATGTGTTATGTTTGCCTGGTGGGGATGCCCACGGTGAATAGGATTAGTCAAGAGATTATTATTTCGCATGCAAAGCGCTAACAATTAATGGGTGCCATGGTTATGCACTTTACTTAATTGTTACAGGTATAAGAAAGGTTCTAGACTTGGGCATTGCAGAGCCTTGCAATGAGCGAATAGGAGTTATTCGCGTGACCAAGTGCTTAGAAGACCCCATAAGACCTTACCCATGGACATGGGATTAGAATTAGGCCACAAATTAGACGAGTGGTAGCTTGCCAAAAGAATGAGCCTTGAGCTCCTTTGTATTTGGATTCATGTTCTAAATTTTGTAGCAAAGCTCTACACTAAACTCTGCAACAGATTATCTCTCTTGAATAAAATTCCTTCGGAGACAGTACAGCACTGCCTTTGGGATTGCAAACAGGCGAGAATCATATGGAAGGGGATTGCAAGACTTTTCAACACTTTTGTTCGCCTCCCCTTCTATATGACCTGGGGATTAGTGGCTTGGCTCACTCTTTCAGGGCCCCAGGTTTTCTTCGAGAGACATGACTTGTCTTGGGCTCTACACATCCGACGACATCTTTTGGAGTTGTGCTCTTTAGAGGATGTTCCGGCCACTCTCTTCAGGGCTGCTCATTCCTCGGTTGACTCTCCATGGGAGGTTTTAGCTAGCATTGCAGCATGGCACATTTGGAGAGCTAGATGCACTGAGACCATGGAGGGTTTTCAGGTTCACCCTTCTCAGATCTTGGCCAGTACTTGGACAGATACGGTACACACTCTGATGGCCGTTTGGGCAACCATGCAAGGATCCTCTCGAGCAGCCTCCTCTAGGAGAGTTACTTTTCTCAGGGATTGGAGAGACTCTCCCTTTCTTGCTGAGACTCCTACAGGGTTGAGTTGGCATTTTCAGCCTTAGCCTTGGTTTCTTTCTACCTCATTTTTCTGAGGTGTTTTTTTACATGCTTAGCATGATGTATTTCCGCTCAGAGCTTGCTCTAACAAGTTTCTTTCTTACTTAATAGAAGTCTCTTTTTTGCAACCAAAAAAAAAAAAAAAAAGGACATGTTGTCCTGGGCCCTAGTGTGTTTGCAGAGAGAGAGAGAGAGAGGGGGAGAGAGCAAGAGAGAGTGTCTTGCAGTAATTTGACATCTTCAGAAAGTAGAAGATTGCATTGGTTTTACAACCATGGCCAATGAAGAAGGCCTATATGGGCCACCAGCCAGAAGCAGTTGAAATCTTCATTGGATAGAGGCTAGTCTATTGTAGGGACCTTAAGGGGCACCTACTGCTCCAACCAATGTTGCTTTTATAATCATCTACCAATGAGGATGGTATAAGAAGCAAACTGCCTTTTTTGTCATCCTCTCTAAATGCCCAATCTCGGATGGCCAAAACCACTCCCTTAGGTCCCATCACAGCTGACATAGTGGAGTGCACTTCCTTATCCATAAAAGCCATTGAAAAAACTCCTCTATATGGTTTGATATCACTTTGATTCCTTGTCACTCAAATGAATCCAAAGCTCCCTCATCCCTTGGATCTCTACCTCTTGGTTCTTACTCTACCTAGCCTTGTTGCAAAAATGAGTTTCATTAAGTATGAACTATTGGAATATGAAGCCAAAGTGAGTCAAAAATGTGTGTTCTAGGTGGTCTAGGTGGTGTTTTATAGTCTAGTGAGTCCTAGACGTGCCACATGTCATATTGGGAGATATCCCATAGACATTGTGACTTTCTAGAGTCTAGTGTCACACTATATAGTGTTGTACTTGTCTATTGTCTATCACAACAGTCAACATCAAGCTATCAATACATTATGAGTATTTTGGTTATTGCCTTGCACTTATACTTTCTTTCCTTTCCATTATGCCTTTCATTATGCTTTCCATATTTCCATTCCGTTCCTAGCTAGCTTCCATGTCTCTTCATGAACAAAATAGGCATCCCTGCAATCAAACCTCTTCTCTGTTCTTCCATGGCAGCCACCTGGGCACCAGCTCTACTCTCATCACCATTCGTTGCCATGTCCCATAAGCCTTTGCCAACCAAAATATTCTGGCAGAAGGGGCACAGCTCTGTAGCCTGTTGGGCTGTCTCGACACCACTGGAGTAATCTCAGTTGGTGTGGGGTTGGGGTGGTTTGGAGTCTGTACTGCCGACTCCGGGGGGTGTTTAGAGTACCCATCATGTATGTGTATAACTCCCCAGGAGTGGGAGGGTGTCCCAAAATGTTATATAACTCCCGAAAAAGGGCATCCTGAAGATCAGGCGAGGCGGAAGAGCTTCCTGGCCACATGATGAACTGAAGAAAAGAAAAGAAGAAGATTACCCTCGAGCATGCTCTCTTTCCATCATGCAAAAGAAAAAGTAGAGTGACAGCCTGACATTGAGCAAGCATTTACAGACTCCTCCATTCTTTGAATTAGAGTGACAAAACCACAAAGCATAGTCGGGTCCATCCAACTTATCTGCTTTTGTCATGGTACCAAAATTCTCATTGAGAGACATGATTGCAAGCTCAAGAATGAAGGCAAATGTACCTGCAAATAAAATGCAACTGAAAGGAAACTAACTGCTATGCAATCACTGCAATGGCATACACTAACAATGGCTGCTCTGAAATAGCAGAGAATCTGCCCAAAACACAATCCCTTCCAGGATGCAAAATGAAATCAAGCAATATATTTCTGCCCCAAAAATATCCTGAATCACAGCCAAACATTGGCTCAAAATGCAATGTCAAACACGGGCTCAAATTGCAATGTACTTCTATCCCAAAATCAGCTTGAATCTCAGCCAAACACTGGCTCACAATGCGATAGCAGTTTCTTGCTCAATAGGCATCCAAAAATGCATACACCTACATCCAATACATGGCTTCAAGATGCACAACACTTGAGCTGAAATAACCTCAAATGCACCTGTATGTCGAGCCAGAAGACCTGTGAGCAAAGGAATGCACTTACTGGAGCAATGCCCACACAAAAAGAGCACCCACAAAGAGATATACGGACAGGAGCTGGCTGTGCGGGATTCTGTACAGTTGTAGGGTCTATACAGTGGGTAGACCGTACAGATTCGGTACAGTTGTACGGACTGTACAAAACTGTACGACGGGCTGTACGGCAAGCTGCAAATACAAATGGAGGGCTGCTGTAGGGCCAAAATGAGCAGCTGGCCAACAGCAGGTATGGGAGCAGGTACGGGAACAGTACGGTGAACAGTGAGCTGAGGGAGCTGAGCTCTCAAGGTCTCATGAACTGTGGGTGAGCAAAAGAGCAGTCACCTAGCAATAGAACCTTATTCTCCGTGACAGAAGTGTGACAGGAGGATGCGGGAGAGCGGGAAGCAGGTAGGCTGGATCGACTAGCTCTGATACCACATGTAGGAACAAAGTGGAGATAGATTGTGAACACGAGAGAAAGAAGTGAAACACAAGTGAACTCCAACTGAAATGTTCAAACAAATAAAGTACAAGTACTTGGTATATATAGTCCAAGTACTAAAACACAAAATAGACTAAGTCCTAATCTATCCTACACCACCATATCATTGTATATCTCTACAAATATAGCATTGATGCCTACAATTTGAGGAGAATCTAGAGCCTTACTAGGGGTGGCTATATCCAAGGCTATATTAGATGCAACACTAGATGCAACCTGAGGAATTGCATTGGGGTTGTTAAAAGGTCTGATAGGAGCGGGGTTGGGAAAGAGAAGCCACTTTCACTCAAATAGAAACCCATTGAGGGCTAGGAGAGGTACAGGAAGTGCAGTTGGTGCCGAGTGATGAGGCATTGCCAAAGGTATACTTGTGGAGTACAAGAAAGAGCCGCACAGCACAAACACTACGAGCCAATAGCGAGCTGCTGTGCTAAGCTGCTTCTCCTTGCCTAGCAGCCCGCCTCCGCCTCCCTTGCCACTCGTTGTCCGCCCCCCCGCAACTCCTCCCATCGCCCCTCCCCCCCCCCGCGTCTCCTTTTGCCCCCCCTACCTCCTTCCCCTCCTGCGCCTCTTCCTACCCCCCCGTGCCTCCTTCTCCAACCCCCACGATCTTTCCTGCTCCCCCACTTCTCCCCCGAATGCTCTCCGCCCCCCGTCTGCACCTCCTCCTCCTCCACTGCCGCGCCTTTTCCTTCAACCCTGCTCCTTCTCCATCCGCTGCCCCCCCACCAAGATTCCGTCCCGCCTCTACGCCCTCCACCTCTGCTCCCTCCTACCCGTATACTCTCCTCTCCTCCCCCATCGTCTTGTCTCCCCCCACCCTTCCTTTCTTCCTCCCTTCCTGCGGCATTTCCTACCTGCCACTTTTGCTTCTTGACCATCTTCTAAGCGTTCTTCCTTCCCCTTTTTCCACCCCTCCTTTTCCTCTCAAGTAGCTTCGGGTTTTTTGGCCTACGCCTCGGAGAAGTAAACTTGGTGGGGACACTTGTCTGGCCAGAAGGGCTCAAATGGCAACACCTTCGAATCCCAAAGCCATCAAGATTATCCTTTCTCCAGCAAATAAGCAACAGGTGCAGCGTATAGTTCAGTCCCTCCAGGACAAGGCAATTGTAGGCAGAATTATGGGCCTCACACCCACAAGGTGACAGGTGCAAGAGTGGATCCAGGCGAGCGGCACTAGAGGGTGACCACATTCAGGTATCTATGGAAGAGGGATCTTTCTCATCCAGCTGAGCTCCCCCAATACTGGAGCAGAGTCCCATCCTCCTTGGCCCATGTTTGGTGTACCTCTTTCCTTGGTACCATGGCTTTACAATGGAGGACATGGACACGACACACCATGTTCCCCATTTTCTCGTTACGCTCCGCTTCCCAGGGCTCCAAAAGAAGTATAGAGCCATCCTCCCCTCCATTGGTTGGGCATTTGGCACCATGCTCAAGTCTCCGCCAGATTTGGCCGCTTCAGTGGGTGGTAGTAGATGATGGGGTCCCCAGAATCAAACTGGTGGTTGAGAGCCCAGAGTCCCTCCCAGAGTTGATCCTCCTAGAGACCCTCGAAGGGGGCACACTTCATCAGCGAGTGGATATTTCTGGGTTACTAGGCCAGTGTCTTCGTTGTTTTGCAAACAGATGGGTCACCTAGCCAAAGATTACGTTCGCAGACAAGGCCGAGCTCCTTCCCCCACCCCACAGAGCAAGTAGAGTTAGCAGGCCAAAGCCCAGCACCCCCCCAGATAGGAGCAGTAGGAGTCTTAGACCCCCTGGGTGACCCCTTCAAAAGGGGACTCAACCCAAGTTAAAAAGAAAATGAAACCGAGCAAACAAGGCTGCAAGCGTCGCAGGAAAAGGACTAGATGCAGAGAGAGTGACAGGGGTTTTGAGAGGCACCTGCGAAGAAGCAGCAGCAGAAGCCCTTATGTGGAGATCCACCTCCCCTAGTGGAAGGTCCACTGCCTAGCCAGAGGATCCTCCTTTGATGGAGGTTCAGTGTCCGCACTCACCCCTGCATCAGCAGTGAGCCCTAAGAGCAGCTGAGAGAAGGAGGCTCCGCCGTGTTTGTCCTCCCCAAACTCCAAGTTGTCGAAGTCCCCTCCAACAATCCAGGGATCAATATCCGGAAGACACTTTGATAACCTCCTCCAAAAGGCCGGTGCTGTCTGCACACTAGGGCATACACATTCAGGATCCCAATCCTGGACTCTCCCATCCTAACTCCATTCAAATTGTCCGTTCTGGGATAAGCTCGCCCTGATCATAGAACTCTGGAGCCACTGTTTGTGAGACCGAGATGCAGATCCCTCTGCTCCGTCCTACTGCAGGGAACCACTCCTCCGGACCTTTTCTTGGGTGAAGGTGGTGTCGCTTTCTGATGTTGTAACACAAAGTTGTAACACATTCTCTTTCTACATGTAGAAGTTGTAACACAAAGTTGTAACACGTTCTCTTTCTACATGTAGAAGTTGTAACACAAAGTTGTATCACAAAGTTGTAACACAAAGTTGTATCACATTCTCTTTCTACATAAGTTCATATTGGCACTCAACACAATGCCCCAAAGAGTGTGGGATTCATTCCATTATGGGGTATTTATACAAGTTGGAGATCTTCTCTCTCTCCACAAAGTTGTATCACAAAGTTGTAACACAAAGTTGTAACACATTCTCTTTCTACATGTAGAAATTGTAACACAAAGTTGTAACACATTCTCTTTCTACATGTAGAAGTTGTAACACAAAAATGTAACAGAAAGTTGTATCACAAAGTTGTAACACAAAGTTGTAACACAAAGTTGTATCACAAAGTTGTAACACAAAGTTGTATCATAAAGTTGTAACACAAAGTTGTAACATAAAGTTGTATCACATTCTCTTTCTACATAAGTTCATGTTGGCACAGAGTCAACAGATGTCTGATGCTGAGAACATATGCTCTTGAATCAAAAGGATTTCTAACTATCCGTCCTACCACTGCCCTCTACAACTCCTACCGAAGGATCAAGTATTGCGGTTGACTACGAGCACGGTCTTGGAGCCCATGCATGTTCCAACTCACTATGGTCCAACTTGTGAGACGGGGACGCAGAAAACAAGGCTCTCTTGTGAGTAGGTGCATGTTCCAGAAAGAATGCCTTATGTGAATTTGCTAGGGGTTTGGAGGGCAAGTAGTCCGTGTTTGTACGTCGACGTACTAAGGTGGACACCGTCTCAATGCCAATCTTCCATGCCTACTTCATCATGAAGGAGACTTCCACCCTGAACAACTCCATACTCTTCTAGAGTGGCTAGTACTATGCCTGATCAACCTTTGCCTCAAGCGGCAATCTGATAACTCCTACCGCCAAACCACACATCGGCTTCTCTCGCGTGAAGCACAACTGAAAATTCACCTCCACACCATGGGCAATCGAGGGGTCGGGGGATATTGAGGGGGGGGGGGGGGGCAAGTGGAGAGGGAGCGGGATCTAGAGGGGGAGGGGGGCGAGGGGGAGTAGGGGAAATCATAGGCCCCCCCTGCTGATCACGCTCGCCGGGGCTCTGGATTCGCTCCTCAGCCGCCACTGTCGGGCTAACGTCCACAACTTTCACCATCGCTGTGTCAGCAGATGCCAAGAGTAGAGCAGAGCACCTGGGAGCAGTTCATTTTCATGATCAATGGCAGAGACCCATGGCAAGAGCCAAATTTCAGCAGCAGGATACCTTGCATCCTTCTCTTCTCTTTCGTATAGAGGAGACATGATGGACTGCTTGAGAGGCTAGATCACTTCTACGTTAGGCACTAGGCACTACACAGAGGCGGCTCTACCGGGATTCTGGGAGGTACCACTATGTCAGACCACTCTCCAATAGTACTTCACTTAAAGAAGCCCCGCCGAGGTCTTTCCCAAAAGGGGGTCCGCATTCCAGAGGACCTCCTGCAGGACAAGGAGATTTAGTAGGTCATGGTAGAGATTTGGCAGTAGTCAGAGATGGCACCATGTGAGGGCTAGGCTTCATGGGTGGCCGATGCGATCCAGAGGAGGAGTGAGGAGTTGTAGGCTCATGCCCTTAGGCGGAGGAGGACTCTTTAGGAGCGCGAGAGGGCACTGGGAAGAGACCTCGCCTCCATAGAGCAGCTCATGGAGCAGGACCCAGAGGGAGTATCCACCAGTAGCGCAATGCATCTAACAAGAAACACGGTTGCAGTAGCATCAATAGGTCTAGTAGGAAACAAGGTTGAGGCATCCACGAATAAGGTAGGTACTAGCTTCACTAAGATTTAGAAGCAGATTCCAGCTCTCCTTTGTAGGGACAGTCAATGTGGTGGATCTGTAGGTACTCTTCTTTGTGTTCATGGATCTCCGTGTAGAGTATATCTTGGTCTTAATGGTACAACTGGATGACTTGGGCTAATCTGGTCCTTTCCTATCATAAGCCAATCCAACATTAGTGCTTCACCAAATATCAAATCATGGTTAAATTGAAAGGTGTTAGGGGCGATCCAGATGAACCAAAGCGTGTGCGCTCTAGTTGCTATCCACACAGCCTGCTTGGCTTCAACTACATCACCCAACCAAATAGATAAATACCCCCTTCTATAGCAAATGTTGTTTTTGATTGGTCTTTAGGAGCAATTTGCACTTGGTTATAGCCACTGAATCCATCTCTGGAAAGGTGTTGCTAGGATTTTCAGCATCTTTCATACAACACCTTTCTATATGACTTGGGGTTCAGTGGCTTGGTTATCTCTTACTGGCCCACAGGTGTTCTTCGAGGGACATGATCCAAATCCAGCTTTTATTGTACGGCAACATTGTTCCCTCCACGATGTTCCCCACACTCCTTTCAGAGCTGCTCATTCCTAGATCTCAGTGGCTTAGTGACAGGCTTGAGAGCGCTCGCCTTGAGCTTCAGGCTACGGAGATTCAGCGGGCTGAGTTCTCCTATCACTCTTTCTGAGCCCGCTGGGTACAGCAGGGAGACAGGATGATGAAGCAATTTTTTCATACCACTAGGCCCCGATCGCACAACTGCAGCGTCTCCAAGATCCGCAAGGCATCATGCACATTGACCTGCATGAGATTTTAGACCTGACCACAGGTTTTTACAGCCAGCTCTTTTAGACAGAGAGGATGACTCCAGCTGGTCTTGTGGTGTAGTTTGGGATCACATTCCGATAGTAGTCTTGCAGGATTTGTGCAGCAAGCTGGAGGAGCCCTTCATGGATGAGGAGCTTTGGTGGGAAGCCCTCAAGGCTCTCCCCACTCAAAAGTGTCCTGGTGGCAAGGATGGCTTGACTCTGGGCCTTCTTTCGAAACTTATGGCAGATCATCTCCACCCCTTTCCGACTAGCTTGCTAGGAGATTTTTTACACGGGCTCCCTCCCTCAGTCCTCGAGCAAGGGGTGGATTTGTTTGATCATGAAAGGGGGAGAGAGGTCAGACATCCAGCAGTGGAGATCAATCACTTTGCTTGATACTACATCCAAGATCCTCACCAAGGTCTTGAGTTTGCGGTTACGACTGCATATTACTGACATCATTCACGACACACAGACCGAATTTACAACATCTTCACATTCTGGGAGGCAGTGGATTGATCCAGGGAGGAGTCACAGCCATTGGACGTCCTCCTCATGGATTTTTAGAAGGCCTATGACAGGGTGCAGTGGTCCTTCCTAGAGGGTACTATGCAGAGATTAGGTTTCTGAGACAGATGGGTTAAAGTAGTTTCTGCGCTTTATGTGGGGAGCTCTAGCCAGATGCTTATCGGAGGACACTCAGTCCGCTTTGGCTGCCCCCTCGCTCCCTTTTCTTGTTTGTGGCAGAGGCTTTGGGCTATTACTTGAGATCACAAGTGGCGGGCCTCACAGGGTTGAGGCTCCCAATTAGGCTAGAGGAGGAGCTTTCGGACTCTGAGTTTGCAGATGACACGGCCTTGTATGTAGAGGGCACCACAGCAAGTTTGGAGAGAGTCAGGGGAGCCTTGGCTATCTACTGTGAGGCCTCGAGTGCGCGGATCAACTGGACAAAGTCCAGAGGTTTCTTCACAGGCTCTGAGGAGACACAGGAGATTAGTGAGTGGGGGAGGGACTTTGGCTTTAGATGGATACCGAGGGGCCAGACAGCAAGATACCTTAGATGTCAGGTTGGTATTGACAGGTTGGTACACCATGGCTTTACAGTGGATGTCAGGTTGGTACAACGAGATACCTCGGATGTCAGGTTGGTACCATGGCTTTACAGTGGAGGACATGGACACGACACACCATGTTCCCCGTTTCCCAGTTACACTTCGCTTCCCAGGGCTCCCAAAGGAGTACAGAGCCATCCTTCCCTCATTGGTCGGGCATTTGGCACAATGCTCGAGTCTCTGCCAGATTTGGCCACAGCGGTGGTAGCAGATGACGGGGTCCCCAGGATCAGACTGGTGGTTGAGAGCCCAAAGGCCCTTCCAAAGTTGAATCTTCTAGAGACCCTTGAAGGGGGTTGTCTGAGGGGGGGGGGGTTTCCTAACACTTCCGGAAGTATTACCGGAGGCCTAGGACCACTGGTACGAGAAGCGAGTAAGACATGCCATAAGTGTCACTGATGGTACGTAGGCGAGTGCTTGTCGTTGGTGTCAACTATGTGCAAGCGGTAGATGGTGTCAACTATGTGCAAGCAGTACAAGTGCTAAAGTGATGTGAGCAAGAAGAAGACCAAAGCGGAACAACATCATGAAAGCCAACCCTCGATATGAACGGCAAGAACTTCAAGCACATGACACAGGTCCGTTGTACCAGGTGAAGCGAGAGGAGGGGAGGAGAACACAATGGAAATAGATTTTAGAGTAGCGAGCAGAGATGGAGAGTAGCATAACTCATTAGAAAGCAAGATGACGGATACACCCCTAGAAGATACACACAAGGCGAGCTCGACTCTAGCCTCTCACTCCTTCACTCACGCCTCTCGCTCCTGCCAAAAAATCCCTCTCCCTTTCCCTTTCCCCCTATTCACCTTCTCCTCCTCTGCTCCACCCCCCGCTTCCAATCTCCTCTCCTCCTTCCTATTGGATGTCTTCTTGCACCCTTAGCCATCCTTAGCCATTCCACCGTTTGTGGGCCGCTCTGTCCTTGATGGCTTCCGCAACACTCCAGCCTGTTCTGGGTCAGTGAATCCCATGCTCCATGTGTTCTCCTGTCTATTCCATGCGCTCCTGACACTAGTTGGTTGAGAGGGTTGGTGCACCACCTATACCTCTTAATTGTTGGACTGCTTCCCATGTGCACCAACAGGTGTATCCTGTGTACCATTGCGCCAGTACTTCCCTCTGATCAACTTTGACCATGGTGAGTCGAGGTTGAGGTTTGGCACTCTTCAATCATGTATTGCTTCCGTCATACCCAAGTCATGTCCAGGTCAAGTCATGTCCAAGTCATGTCCATGTCAAGTCATGTCCAAGTCTGTTCCATGTCAAGTCATGTCTAAGTCTGTTCCAGAGTGACCAAGATGTGAACATATGTGAACACGCTGCGACTAGGTATGACCAAGGTCTAACAACTTGGCATGTTGCTAAGGTGACCATGACGTGACCCAGGTGTGACTCTTGGTGGGTCGCCATAAACTTTGAGTACAACAGATCCCCCGCCACTATCATTCACCGTCCCGGTGAATGACTGAGGGTCTGTGTGAGAGAAAGTTAAGTATAAATTACAAATAAGAAAGTGACCTTGTGGTTGACATCCCAAAACTGAAAAGAAAGGGCTCATGGCCTTACAACTGTAAAACTGAAGAAAACTGGATCATGGCCATACAACTCCAAAATTCCTTATTTACATGAGAACTGCAGAATCCAAATGTACAGAGCTCGCAAAAAGAAATGCCAAACTAAAAGATCTAGGAGCTACTGCTTGCTGGATGAAGGTCAGGGAGGGGGAGGGGATGGGTGTGGTGGGTGTGCTGATGTTCTGGGGCTGGTCCTTGCCTCTTCCTCGACTGTGTCCATGAGGTTGCGGATGTCCTCGTCTTTGGATTTATATCTGTGGTAGCCAGACTTGTAATGATCACATCGAGATTTGAGAGCTTCATTTTCAGCTTGCAGCCCATGGAAGTCGTCCTGCAACTTGGAATGTGAAACTTGGAGATGGTCCTCCTCCTTGAGAATCTGCTTCATCCGACTCCGCACCACCTCCACCTGTTGATCCACAGTATGCTTATCCTCTGCCAGTGAGGTGTATCTGTCCTGTAGGGCTGCAAGCTCCCTCTGGATCTCAGCCTGTTGGGCTGAATGATTGTCCTCCAAAACTTTCTTGCTGGCTGTCCACTCTGCCTCCTTCGCTGCAAGACACTGCTGAAACTCGTCCTGTTGAGTTTTCCACGCAGCCTCCCGTGCCTGTAGAGTTGCTCCCCACTCTGCTTCTTTCACCTGCAATGTTGTATCCCATTCTTTATGCATGCTGGCTACCTGCTTCTCATGTTCCAAGCGGAGGTGTTGCTTCTGTGAGAGAAGCTTGCAAACCTGACCCGTAGTATTAAAGAGGGAGGCACCCATCCGAATGAAGCTGTCATCTATAATGCGCTGAGCCATATGAAGGGATATTTTAGCCCATGCATACCTATCCCGATAGGTCATTCAGTCAGCCATGTCAATGAGTTCGCCATATTCCTCGAAGGCTGCTTTCATCCCCTCTTGCTCTGGGTCCTTGAGAGCTGCCACTGGAGCCAGTGTGTCGATGTCTAGGTAACAGCTTGGAGCTTGGGATACTTTCTTGTTGGAAGCAATTTTCTCTTGCAAGGGAAGTGTGAAAATTTGGTCCAGGTCCTCCTCCTCCATGCAAACAGGAGACCGCTTCCGCTTTAATGCATACAGCAGCTGTTTGTGTTCCTGGCTCTGTTCTTCTATCTGGGCCTCATGGGTGAATAGATCTCCTGAGGAGGATGCGAAGTAGGTATCCAACATATCATTTTGAGGAAGTGGAGGACAATCAGCTTGAAAAGGTATCTTACCCCCAGCAAAAATAACCTCGCCAAGTCGAGTTTCCAGTAGGTCCTGTTCAGCAGCCTCCATACTCGGTTCAGGGGTCAGCCATCGAGACACCCGGGGTGGTGTCTTCGTATCACCAGTGGCTCCCAAAGTAAGATTCAAGTTCAATAACCTGTGTCGCTCTGATGCCTCTCCATCAAGAGATCCCAAGGCAGAGGTCCCTGCTGCCATAACTTCTATCGATGGATCCCCCTGAGTTGGGGGGCCAATGTCCATATCTTTGCACCCTACTGACCCTGATGAGATGATCGGAGGGGGAATGCTCATGACTGCGGGGAAGGTAAGTGGTAATGTCATGCCATTGTGGGTGAGACCTGAGGAGGGCAGGGGAGTGACCGGAAGAACATCATCAGGGAAATCAAAATCTACCTCGAAGGGGATGGATGGAGAGGCGACTCCTGCATGAGCAACGGATGACAAAGCTCCAGAGGCTGGCCCAAGAGGGGATGGCTTAGAAACCTGTGCTGCAGATGTGGTGGAGCAAGAGTGGGTATGGAGACTGGAGAGGAAGAGAGGACAGAGACTGATGCAGCAGAGGCCGAGGATGCTGGGGCCGCATTAAGAGCCAGTGGAGCTGATCTCAAGTGGGGGATCATAGGGGCAGAAGGTGGGCGGTGAGGAGAAGATGAAGTATGTGAAGGTGGAGGAAAAAGTGCAGGCGTTGCAGCCCGCCACTGGTGCAAGAGGTAGGTGAGGTGAGGTCCACAAGTACAGGTGTGTGTGCCTCTGCGTGTGCGATTTCGAACAGTGGCCCGGAATGTTGAATAGAAGAGGGATGCAAAATCATACTGAGTGATGGTGAAGAGAGCATTGAGAGCAGGACGGATACCTTTCGTGATGTAGTAATGCCCGGGTGCTGAATAGAAGCGAGTGAAGAAGTAGCATGTGATCACTGCTTCTCTACTTCCACCTTCCAAAACCTTTTTGCAATCATATCCCCTCCTGTTGGGTTTGCACTGTGAAAGGAATGAAAGGAGATGTGGTGAATCTCGGAAGGAGGCTGAATAGGGAGAGCAGGGAGCCCCATGTACTGTGAGACCAAATTGGGTGTGAGAAGCTGCCTGGAGCCCATGAACTCAAAAGTGTCTGTGACAGAGTCATAAGATCTGATGAATCCTGTACACAGTTCCACATCCACAGGAGGGAAGATGACCTTATCGAACTTAGTTAGACACGGGGTCTGGATCTCGGAAGATGTCAACACCGAGGATAGTTTGAGGTTTGGATCAAGAAGAGGTTTAAACATAACCCGAATGTGGGAGAGAGGAGGGGTGGTTATCGAAGGGCTCTGTATCTCTGTTGGCCCACCCGACCCTTCTGAATGTGGTCTCTGTGCAGAGGGGGTGTAATCTGAGCCCCCATGGTCGGAAGAAGAGGCACTGGAGCTCTGAGAGTGGAAAAGAACCCCCCGCTGCTGTCTTGATTGCGGTGGCTCTCCATCTGAGATGATAGTGATGTCCGGACCAAGATGGGGATGCATCACTGATGAAGTCGGCCCTGCTAATGAAGTCGGCCCTACCGATGAAGTTGGCCTTGCTGATGAAGTTAGCTCTACTAATGAAGTCGGCCTAGCTGATGTAGTCGGCCCTGCTGTAGAGGCTGTAGGCATGGGTGAGGTCATGTGCACTGTAGAGGCTGCCTGAGACGTCATGGCCTTATAGAAAGGGGTGAAGAGCTTATCTCTGGGCAACCGTGGCTTATACTTGGGCTTCTTCTCGAGCATGAAGAAGAAACAAGAGGTGAAGTAGAAGCTGATGACGAAGCAGGAAGGGGAGCTGATGACGAAGCAGGGAGGTGAGTGATGACAAGGCAAGAAGGGAAGCAGGAAGGGAAGGGGAGCTGATGACGAGGCAAGAAGGAAAGGAAAGGAAGGGGCGCTGATGACGAGGCAAGAAGGAAAGGAAAGGAAGGGGCGCTGATGACGAGGCAAGAAGGAAAGGAAAGGAAGGGGCGCTGATGACGAGGCAAGAAGGGAAGGAAAGGAAGGGGCGCTGATGACGAGGCAAGAAGGGAAGCAGGAAGGGAAGGGGAGCTGATGAGGAGGCAAGAAGGAAAGGAAAGGAAGGGGCGCTGATGACGAGGCAAGAAGGAAAGGAAAGGAAGGGGTGCTGATGACGAGGCAAGAAGGGAAGCAGGAAAGGAAGGGGAGCTAATGTCGAAGCAGAAGGTGAGCTGATGACGAGGCTAGAAAGGAAGCAGGAAAGGAAGGGGGAGCTGATGACGAAGTAGAAGGTGAGATGATGAGAGGAAGGGGAGCTGAAGCAATAAGGTGAGCTGATGACGAGGAAGGGGAGCTGCTGTCGAGGTGTTGGCAAGGCCTGCTGAGAGATAACAAGAGAATGGGGTGGGTGATAACAAGAGGGGAAGCTGATGGTGATGAGAAGGGGAGCTGATGGAGAGGCACAGAGTAGAGCAGAGAAGGGCAGATCAGAAGGAGCTGAGTTTGAGAGGACAGCAAGGTGGCAATTTGCAGCAGGCTGTCCAAGAGGGAGAAGCGCTCCAAGGACCCTCCCAGGCTGCCCACGAGGAAGAGGCGATTTGCTGCAGAGGCTGCCAGGGAAAGTGGCGCACAACTGGAAGAAGGGCTGCCGGGAGAGATGCGATCAAAGAGAGGGTGCTGCTGGGAGTGATGCGATCCAAGAAGAGGGTGCGAGATGGGCTGCAAGGAGATTGCGCTGCAGAGATTTCGTTGATGGAGAGCTGCTGCAGGAAAATTCGTTGATGGAGGGAGGGCTGCTATCGTTGATGGAGGGGGGGCTGCAGGAGAATTCGCTGATGGAGGGGAGGCTGCAGGAGAATTCACTGATGGAGGGGAGGGGGGGCTGCTATCGTTGAAGCGGTCTGCAGGAGAATTTGCTGATGGAGGGAGAGGGGGCTGCTATCGTTGATGGAAGGGGACTGCAGGAGAATTCACCGATGGAGGGAGGGGGGGGCTGCTATCGTTGATGGAAGGGGGCTGCAGGAGAATTCGCTGATGGAGGGAGAGGGGGCTGCGTATGGTTTCGTTGGAGGGGGGGGGGCAGCCACAAATACACAACCAAAGAGAGCCAAATTTAGGAAGGTTGTTGACTCTTTCCTTGTGCTTCCGTAGGAAGAGCTGGGTTCTCTATGTTGCAGTGTTCCGAGGCTTTTTGTCACCTACAGATATATTGGGATTGTCGTTGTAGTATATGTGTAGCTTAGGACCTCGAGTCGTGTTCCGGTGAGAGACGTAGGCAAGTGTGGTGAGTAAACATAATGCAAGCATGTGTAAAAGGCACGTAAACCATTGTTGTTGGGGTAATGAAGGCTTCCGCCTCCATTGGGGGTTGTAGGGTTTAGGAGGAGTTTAAGGGTTCAGAAGGAGGTTCCAGGGTTTAGAAAGAGTTCAGAGTTAGGAGGAGGATCCAAGGTTCAGAGTAAAGTACATGGTGGAGAACTCGTCTCCCTCGTAGATCATTGAGTTAAGGGTTTAGGAAAGCATAGGAGTGGGAGAGGAAGAAGGTGTAAGAGCATGGGTGAAGTAAGAGAGAGAGGAGGAAGGAGGAGGAGGGAAGAGGAGGAGGGAGAGGGAGGAGAGAGGAGGAGGAGAAGGGAGGAGGAGGAGGAGGAGGAGGAGGGAGGAGGAGGAGGGAGGAGGGAGGAGGAGAGGGAGAGGATGGGTTGCAGGGTTGGAGGAGAGGGGAGAAGGGTTGCAAGGTTAGGACATGCTTTTGGACGTGCAGTGCAAGGAAGCATGGACACTTGAGACAAATGCTTGGAATACCAATGTAGACTCAACACAATGCCCCAAGAGTGTGGGCTTCATTCCATTATGGGGTATTTATACAAGTTGGAGAGCTTCTCTCTCTGCATGTAACACAAAGTCGTTACACAAAGTTGTTACACAAAGTTGTAACACAAAGTTGTAACACAAAGTTGTGTCACAAAGTTGTATCACAAAGTCGTAACACATTCTCTCTCTTCATGTAGAAGATGTAACACAAAGTTGTTACACAAAGTTGTTACACAAAGTTGTAACACAAAGTTGTGTCACAAAGTTGTATCACAAAGTCGTAACACATTCTCTCTCTTCATGTAGACAAACTCGTAACACAAAGTTGTTACACAAAGTCGTAACATAAAGTTGTGTCTAGAAGTTGTAACACAAAGTTGTAACACAAAGTTGTATCACAAAGTTGTATCTAGAAGTTGTAACACAAAGTTGTAACACAAAGTTGTATCACAAAGTTGTATCACCTTCTCTTTCTTCATAAGTTCATGTTGGCACAGAGTCAACATACTCCCGGATCCATTTGATTACCCGTCCTCGGGTTATGGCTTATTTTGATTTCAGAGTTGGGATGCCATGTGTGTAATTCAGTGGCTATTTAGCTTGTGGTATGCGAGTCGTTCCTGCTGTAATTCTTTTGCATCACACAATTTGTAGTCAATAGTCAAGAAACTTATCTCTTCTTAAGGAGGGGTAGATGACTATGAATGTCAGAGGAGATCTCGTTGCTGAGGTTGCGGACGCTGCCATCGAATCTTCTGGGAAAGAGGTTTAGCGGGGGTCTCGTTGTGGAGGATTGGTATAAAAGGATGTTGGTCAAGAAGCTTATCTCCACTTAAGGAGGGGTAGATGACTATGAATGTCAGAGGGGATCTCGTTGCTGAGGTTGCGGACGCTGCCATCAAATCTTCTTAGGAAGAGGTTTGGCGGGGGTCTCGTTGTTGAGGCTGTCATTTCTTGGTATCTTGCATACATGTTGGATGCGATTGCACCCGTAGCATTGAGCTTGTAGATAATTAGTATGCAAGTTTGATATTTTTGCATATAGGAGACGGCTGTGATGTTTGGCGGGGGTCTCGTTGCGGAGGCTGCAGACTCTGTTGCCAATTCATCTTGAGTTTTGGCATAGCTTTGTGTACTGCGTGTGAATTCATTGCATGCTTTGAGAGTATGGAATGAAAGTGTGTGATACTATTTTTTATGCAATCTATTATGTGCCTATGCAAAATCATGTGAGTGCATGTGATGTGTCTAACTATATGCTTATTTGTGGGATTTGATAGGGAAACTAAGACTCAAACATCCCTAATGTGCAAAAAACGTGCCGATGCAGTGAGTGCTTGTGATACAATCTAATCCTAACTAAGGAAGACTTGGTTTCCCAAATCTTCGTTTTTGTCGGGGATGGCTCGCGTGTTGATGTAGTAGCGCTTCAGTCGGCTCCCGTTTATTGTTGTGTTGAATTGGACTCCATCAAGTGTTTCAAGTAGCACAGCTCCAATGGGATTCATCTTGCGTACTCGGTAGGGTCCTTGACCTAGATATTTCAGTTTTCCCTTGTGTACTTTGGCATTGTATAACAGGACTAAGTCGCCTTCCTTGATGTCTTTAGCTTTCAGATTCCTGTCAAACCATGCCTTTCTTCGACGTTTTTCTGTTGTCATGGCATGATAAGCGACTAGTCTGGTCTCTGTATGCTTTTCCAACTGACAGAGCCTTTCTTTCAAGGACTCATGATCACCCATGCGTTCTTGTATTGCGATGCGCAGACTTGGTATTATAAATTCAAGTGGGACCACGGCTTCAAGGCCGTACACCAATTGAAAAGGTGTGTTCCCTGTACTGACCTTGAATGTGGTTCTGTATGCCCATAAGGCTGCATGCAGTTTCTCTGCCCAATCAGAGCGCTGCGGTTCTACTACCTTGGTGAGGATATTGCATATGATTTTGTTTGTGGATTCTGCTAATCCATTCCCTTGGGGGTAGTAGGGTGTGCTTTTTCTATGAATGACCATGAAGCCAGACAAGAGTTCTTGGATTACCTCATTGACAAAATGTGTGCCTCTATCCGACACAATTTCAATGGGGCATCCGAATCGGGTGATCACATGTTCGTACAAGAATCTTGCTGTGCTTTTGGCATCTGCCTTTCTGACTGCCTTAGCTTCAGCCCATTTTGTAAAGTAATCAGTGGCCACAATGATGTAGCGTGCCTATGTTCCTTTTGCTGCTGGATGTATGGGACCCACATAATCAATCCCCCATTTTTCAAATGGCTGTTGTGCAACAACTGTTGTTAGGGGATTGAAGTCTTTGTGTTGTGGTTTAATAGTTCGTTGGCATACATCACAGCCTTTCACAAATTCATAGGCATCTGCCCACAGTGTTGGCCACCAGTAGCCTGCGAGGAGAACTTTTCTTGCTGTGGCTTCCCCTTGGAAGTGTCCTCCTGCAATGCCTTCATGGACTTCACTCAGGATTGGCAGGATCTCATGAGGCATTACACATCTTCTTAATATCTGGTCCTTGCCCATCTTGTATAGTTGTCCTGCAATGAGTTGATATGGTGCAGCCTTTAGAATCAATTTTCTGGCATCTACTGCTTTCATGTCAGGGGGTGGTCTTCCTGCCATCAAGTACCCAATGATATCTCCACACCATTCTGGAACAGCATCTATTTGAAATAGTGTGGCATCTGGTAAGTCATCTTCTACTCCAGTGGCTTCTTCTCCTGTCTTTACTCGAGACATGTGATCGGCAATGTAGTGTTGGGCACCTTTGCGGACCACAATTTTGAAGTTGAATTCTTGTAGCAAGAGGAGCCATCTGGTTATTCTTCCTGTGGTACACGGACGGTTCACAAGATAAAGCAATGCTTGATGGTCGGTGTAGAAGACAAAATCATTTGCAAGGAGATAGTGCCGAAATTTCTTTACACTGTACACCATTGCTAGGGCTTCTCTTTCTGTGGTTGTATAGTTGATCTCTGCATCATTGAGTTGTCGACTGGCGAAGTAGACGGGGTAGTCTTTCTTATGTTCACTTGGTTGACAAAGCACACTCCCAATTGCATACTTGGATCCATCAGTATGAACATGAAAATCAATATCCCAATTGGGAGATAGAAGGATGGGTGCTGTGATTAGGCGCCACTTTAAAAGCTCAAAGGCTTGGTCGCACTCTTCGGTCCATAAAAACTCCACTAATAACTTGTAAAGTGGTCTAGCTATCATGGCATACCGCAATATAAATCTTCTATAATAGCCGGCATGTCCCATAAAGACCTGTACACCTTTGGAATTTGTAGGAGGAGGCAATTCCATGATGATCTTGATTTTGTCCATGTCAGTTGCAATCCCATGTTGAGAGACGATGTGTCCCAAAACAACTCCGTGGGTGACCATGAACTGGCATTTTGTTGGATTTAGGGAGATGCCATACTCCCTGCATTTGATTAGTACTTCTTCCAGACATTTGAAGTGGTGCTGTTTGGTTGAATGGATGCACAAATCATCCAAGAACACCTGTAAAAACTTATTCAAGAATGACTTGAAAGCTGTGAACATGACTCGCTGGAATGTGGCCGGGGCATTACAAAGGCCGAATGGCATGACTCTATATGCAAAAATACCCCATTCTGTAGCAAATGCTGTTTTTGATTGGTCTTGAGGAGCAATTTGTACCTGGTTATAGCCACTGAAGCCATCCAAGAAGCTGTAGATTTCGGATCCTGCCACCTTTTCCAACACTGTTTCTGTTAAGGGTAGGGGGTAGTGATCCCTAATTGTGGCGGCATTCACATTTTTCAAGTTTACGCATATTCTGAGCTTCTTGTTGCGTTTAGGCACAATGACAATGGGTGAAACCCAATCAGTGTGCTCTATCTCGTAGATGAATCCGGCATCTAGGAGTTTTTCCAGCTCGTCATAAACCATGGTGCCATATTTAGGATTTGTGCGATAAGGTCCACATACCTTAGGGCGAGCACCTTCCCTTATAGGGATCGTGTGAACTGCCACTTCTGGTGAAATTCCTTTCATCTCTTTGTATGACCATGCTAGGCAGTCACGGTATTCCATTAGGAGTTCTTTGAGTTTGCTTTCATCTTCTTGACGGAGCTGTTTCCCAATGAAAACTAACTTTTCTTCCTCCCCTTCAAGGGCGAGGTTTATTGTGCGTGTTTTTGCCGGTCCCTCATAGATTGGAGTTTCTCCAATGCTATCGGTTTCTTGAACTTCAGATTCTCTGATTGGTCTTGGCATTGCTATTGGTGCACTGCCACTTGTATAATTCTTAAAGTATTCCGGCACTTCTCGAAGATCGGCCTCTGATGGGGTTGAACTAGCCTGAGATGTGTCATGAGTACTGGGTGGCATAGTTGCATTTAGTAATTTGTTAGGCTCTTCTTTCCTTTCTTTTTCTGAAGTCTCTTGATCAAGCTTCATCCGCACATGTGGCTTATATTTCCGAAACTTCTTACGTTGGGAACTGTGGGGTAACTTTTCCACTGGCAAGGTGTTTCCAAGTAAGGGTTCATGTGCTGCACATACTCCTTCCAGTCCTTCAGGGGACCATTCAAGAGGTGGTGGTTTTGACTTTGAGGGGACTGCCTTTGCAAGATACAATTCCACAATCCGTGTTTGGACTCGTTCGAATTCATTGAAGTGCTCGGCCTTGGCTCTTATGCGATTTCCTCCTGCAGCTTTCTTGCGGGATCGTCTGCTGTTATGCAACTGTGGAGGTTCAACTTTTGGGAGCTCAACTGCCATTAGGGCATGCAGAATGGCTAGGTCATTATCAAAGATTTGATCTTCAATTGCAGCATTCGCAGCCTCTGTTTCAAGGTCCCAAGGAAAATCGGAGTCTTCATTGGTATGGGTACCTTCTTCAGGTTCATTATCCCATTCGAGGTCAGCCATAAAGAAAGGCATCTCTAGATCGATTTGTTCTTCATGTGTCGGTGGAGGATCGACCTGTAGTGCGTTAACATCTATTTGTGAGAAGATGGGGTCTAATGAATGGCAGTTGTCGATGGTTGCCAATGTTTGTATCCAGTTATTGACATTGCTTTGTGAGTCACCTGCTATGGCATGCTGTTGCAAGGGATCTGATTTGCTCGAGATTGTCGTGGAAGATGTGTCATCCAATGCTCTAGGAACAATTGGTTTAATAACTCCTGTCCCCACATTCACCCTGACTGCAGTGTCTCGATTCTGGATTGTCAATCTATCCGTTCCCCAGTCATGGAGGACTGATGCTTCCCGTAACCAAGGACGTCCCAGTAAGATTTGATAGGATTTTTTGGGGAGATCCAAGATTGTGAATTGAAGGGAAAAGCGGACTCCTGCGATCTTTGTGGACACGCCATTTACTATTCCCAAGGGTTTAGCCCGTGAATCATCGGCAAGGCGTATGTTGAAATTAGCCTTTTGCATTGGTGGGAGACCCCATTCTTCGTAAAGCTCCTTTGATAGGACATTGACACCTGCGCCACCATCCACTATGGCTTGGATTTCATTATATGCCTTGTGGATCAAAGGCACAGTGATGTTGCGTATGTCATCTTTCTCACCCATCCGCACAGGGATATCATCAATGTCGTTCATAGGTGGAGGGGGAGTTGCGAGTTCAATCCATCCTTTGAAACTCTCCCAGAGATTGGGACAATTTCGTAAGAGGATTCCGATGGGAATGGACACACGGCAACTCAAGATGCTAGAGAGTGCAGCTCCTTCAAGTTGACGTGGCGGTACATTCTGTTGTGGAGTTTGTTGTTGGAACAAGGGCTCGAGTACAGTATCAATACTTTGTTGGGCCAAGTCATGGAGTGGGTCTTGAGCTTGTTTCTGAGCCTCAAATTGAGCTTGTTCATTTTGGACCCATTGCTGAAGTGCCTGAAAACGAGCCTTCTCCACCTCTGCATTCGGGAATGGAGCTTCTTTTATTCGAGGCTCGGGAGTTGATGTAGATGAACTCGGCTGCTCATTGCTTGGCGGAGGTGGAGGAACTTGTGCTTTCTTTCTCAGAAGTCGCTTCGGTTGGATCGGAATGATAGGGTCCTTCGTAGCCGCTTTCTGTTGGCGTGTAATTACATTGATAGGTTGTGACCTTAGACTTGCCGGTCCCAGACTTTGATGGTCCACCCCAATGATGCCGATGGGGACGTCGGGCTTAACCTCTGTTTGTTCTGGGACCTTATTTTTCATGGGACAATCCATACAGGCATGTCCTATGCCACAATCTCTGCAAAGTGGTTGGAAAGTAGCTGGGCTACCGCGATGAGGGCACTCTGCGATTCTATGATTTTCTCCACAACCGTAACACTTGATTGGTGCTCGAAATGTGTTGGGTCGCACTTGATTTGCATAGACTGGTATTAGACCCTCTGCACCTTCTACATAGTACACTGGGTACTCTGCTTCATACTCAAATAGCGAGTCTACTTCCTCGGCTTGTAATTGATGTATGGGAACTGCCGGAGGAGCTGGATTTGGTGCTCTTGGGTACGGTCGTGGATTTGGATTCCTGAGTAGTTGTGGGACTTGTGTCCGAACGGGAACAGGATTTAGCCTCGGAGCTGGGGGCGCTTGTGCAAGTGCCGGTTGCCTGTATACTGGCATGGGTGCCGCTTGGTATTGTGGTGGTCGAGGCGGATTGTTGCGCATGTTGAAGATGCAACTGGTCTCATCATGGCCGCCGACGACACAGATATGGCACCACAACCGTGGCGGTGGATTTGCTTGTGCAGTGATTCTTGCTCTTAGGACTGGGCATTCATTTGCTGTATGATTGGCCAAGCAGTGTGGGCACCAGACATTTTCTCGCCGTGGATATGTTTGAGTTGGCGGCTGAGACAAGTGAAGTTTTTGATCCATGGCCTGCATCATATCTTCTTTCAGCTTCAAGGTCATGGCCTCGAGGCGATCTTCATTGGATGTTTCGGCGGTGTCCTTTGATTTACCTTTTTTGGAGCGCTTATCTCGTGTATTTGATCTGGCATCATCACTGCTAGTGTCTGAATCTGTCATACCATCTTCGATGTCAATGGCTGCCGCATGAGCAGCACTGAATGTTTCATAGCTACTTATCTTTTTCATATCCTTGCGGATTTTCTTTCTGAGTCCTGCTATGAACCATGCCGTGAGGTACTTTGCATCTGGCCGTGGGTCACATTTGGCAATCAATCTCTTCATCTTTCCTAGGTATGTGCGTACATCTTCCCTCCGGCCTTGTTCGATCTTGCTGAGTTGGAGAGCGGGATCATCTTGTAGCCTCTCCGTTTGGAAGCGACGTTTGAATTCGGTTTGAAGTAGGTCCCATGTGGCACGTTCTTCCACAAGAAGGTCGAGGTACCATTCCGACGCCTCATCAGTTAAGGCCATTGGAAACCAAGCCACCTTAGTTTCATGGGATTGATCACCACCTGCTCGACATGCAGCATCAAAATGTTGGAGGAAGCGAGCAGGGTCTCCCCTACCATTATATTTGGGAAGTTCCAGTTTTCCCAAGGGGCATCGGCCGTGATTGTTGTGATTTCGTCGATTGAAGAAGTTGTCAGCCTCGACATCGAGCTCGATGTCCCCATCATGCTCAGGACGGCGTCCAGCCATGTTGGGGCGTGGAGGAGTTAAAGGGAGTTGTTGAATCTCAGGGGGGGATTCGGGGTAGAGGATTGGCGGGGGCGGTTGTTGCAGTGGAGTTAGTTGCGGATTGGGCGAGCGTTGAAGTCGAAGTCGTTGGCCGGAACGTAACTGCATGCAGATGGTGCGTGATTTGCCGAGGGTATCGCTACCCCAAGTGTGGGTGTGGAGGTAGTGCTGTTAGGAGAGTTAGAGTGGTGTTAGTTTGTGTAGGGACCGTCGTGTTAATAATGTGCCTAGGATTGTCCTACGTGTGTAGGGGAATGTGCCGGTGCAGACGGATCGTTACTTTACTCTTGGGGCATTGTGTTGAGTCTACATTGGTATTCCAAGCATTTGTCTCAAGTGTCCATGCTTCCTTGCACTGCACGTCCAAAAGCATGTCCTAACCTTGCAACCCTTCTCCCCTCTCCTCCAACCCTGCAACCCATCCTCTCCCTCTCCTCCTCCCTTCTCCCCCCTCCTCCTCCTCCTCCTCCTCCCTCCTCCTCCCTCCTCCTCCTCCTCCTCCTCCTCCCTCCTCCTCCTCCTCCTCTCTCCTCCCTCTCCCTCCTCCTCTTCCCTCCTCCTCCTTCCTCCTCTCTCTCTTACTTCACCCATGCTCTTACACCTTCTTCCTCTCCCACTCCTATGCTTTCCTAAACCCTTAAACTCAATGATCTACGAGGGAGACGAGTTCTCCACCATGTATTTTACTCTGAACCTTGGATCCTCCTCCTAACCCTGAACTCCTTCTAAACCTTGGAACCTCCTTCTGAACCCTGGAACTCTTTCTAACCCTGAACTCTTTCTAAACCCTGGAACCTCCTTCTGAACCTTTAAACTCCTCCTAAACCCTACAACCCCCAATGAAGGCGAAAGCCTTCATTACCCCAACAACAATGGTTTACGTGCCTTTTACACATGCTTGCATTATGTTTACTCACCACACTTAAGCCTATGTTGACTCTGTGCCAACATGAACTTATGAAGAAAGAGAAGGTGATACAACTTTGTGATACAACTTTGTGTTACAACTTTGTGTTACAACTTCTAGATACAACTTTGTGATACAACTTTGTGTTACAACTTTGTGTTACAAAGGTAAGCCAAAAATAGCATGAGTGGGCTGTAAGCTGTGATGGATGAGCTGATCCCAAGGATCCATGCTGAGTTTAGCCAAATGCTAAATATAGCCGGAATTGGGAGGTGAGATGAAGGACCTACGCTGAATTTGGTGGCTAAATATAGCCCTGGTGGGAGGTGGTAGGTGAGAGAAAAAGCGGTGTGGGCAAGAGGAAATATTTGAATGAAAACGGTGGGAAAATCTGAATTTGAATTTTATTTTCTCCTATATAGGCCAGTGGACGACTGTGTCATAGGGGTGAGTGAGGCTGAAGGAGGGATGAACCAAGGGTGAACCAAGGATGAACAAGGGGTGACATTGGTGTGCTCATGGGTGACTGAGGGGTGAACAAGGAGCGGCAAGGAGTGACCTAGGGTGAACAAGGGAGGAACAAGAGGTGACATAGGGAGGAGCATGGGTGACAGAGAGTGAGCTTGGGGAGGTGACATAGGAATGAACAAGGGTGAACTAGGAGTGAACAGGGGTGACCTGGAGGTGAACATGGATGACCTAGAGGTGAACATGGGTGACAGAGAGGTGAATATGGGGAGATGAAATAGGAGTGAACAGGGGTGACCTAGGAGTGAACAGGGGTGACCTGGAGGTGAACATGGGTGACCTGGAGATGAACATGGGGAGATGACATAGAAGTCAACAGGGGTGACCTAGGAGTGAACAAGGGTGACCTAGGAGTGAACATGGGTGACCTGGAGGTGAACATGGGGAGGTGACATAGAAGTGAACAGGGGTGACCTAGGAGTGAACAAGGGTGACCTAGGAGTGAACATGGGTGACCTAGAGGTGAACATAGGTGAGAGAGAGTTGAACCTGGGGACGTGACATAGAAGTGAACAGGGGTGACCTAGGAGTGAACAGGGGTGACAGAGAGGTGAACATGGGGAGGTGAAATAGAAGTGAACATGGGTGACCTAGGAGTGAACAAGGGTGACCTAGGAGTGAACATGGGTGACAGAGAGGTGAACATGGGGAGGTGACATAGAAGTGAACAGGGGTGACCTAGGAGTGAACAGGGGTGACCTCGAGCTGAACATAGGTGACAGAGAGTTGAACCTGGGGAGATGACATAGAAGTGAATAGGGGTGACCTAGGAGTGAACAGGGGTGACAGAGAGGTGAACATGGGGAGGTGACATAGAAGTGAACAGGGGTGACCTAGGAGTGAACAAGGGTGACCTAGGAGTGAACATGGGTGACAGAGAGGTGAACATGGGGAGGTGACATAGAACAGGGGTGACCTAGGAGTGAACAGGGGTGACCTGGAGGTGAACATAGGTGACAGAGAGTTGAACCTGGGGAGGTGACATAGAAGTGAACAGGGGCGACCTAGGAGTGAACAGGGGTGACTTGGAGATGAACATGGGTGACCTGGAGGTGAACATGGGGAGGTGACATAGAAATGAATAGGGGTGACCTAGGAGTGAACATGGGTGACCTAGGAGTGAACAGGGGTGACCTAGAGGTGAACATAGGTGACAGAGGGGTGAACATGGGGAGGTGACCTAGAAGTGAACAGGGGTGACCTAGGAGTGAACAGGGGTGACACAGGGGTGACCTAGAAGTGAACATGGGTAACAGAGAGGTGAACATGGCGAGGTGACATAGAAGTGAACAGGGGTGACCTAGGAGTGAACAAGGGTGACCTAGGAGTGAACATGGGTGACAGAGAGGTGAACATGGGGAGGTGACATAGAAGTGAACAGGGGTGACCTAGGAGTGAACAAGGGTGACCTAGAGTGAACATGGGTGACAAAGAGGTGAACATGGGGAGGTGACCTAGAAGTGAACAGGGGTGACCTAGGAGTGAACAGGGGTGACTTGGAGGTGAACATGGGTGACCTAGAGGTGAACATAGGTGACAGAGAGTTGAAACCTGAGGAGGTGACATGAAAGTGAACAAGGGTGACCTAGGAGTGAACAGGGGTGACTTGGAGATGAACATGGGTGACCTAGAGGTGAACATGGAGAGGTGACATAGAAGTGAACAGGGGTGACCTAGGAGTGAACAGGGGTGACCTAGGAGTGAACACGGGTGACCTAGGAGTGAACATGGGTGACAGAGAGGTGAACATGGGGAAGTGACATAGAAGTGAACAGGGGTGACCTAGGAGTGAACAGGGGTGACTTGGACGTGAACATGGGTGACCTAGAGATGAACATAGGTGACAGAGAGTTGAACTTGGGGAGGTGACCTAGAAGTGAACAGGGGTGACCTAGGACTGAACAGGGGTGACTTGGAGGTGAACATGGGTGACCTGGAGGTGAACATGGGGAGGTGACATAGAAGTGAATAGGGGTGACCTAGGAGTGAACAGGGGTGAATTGGAGGTGAACATGGGTGACCTAGAGGTGAACATAGGTGATAGAGAGTTGAACCTGGGGAGGTGACCTAGGAGTGAACAGGGGTGACTTGGAGGTGAACATGGGTGACCTGGAGGTGAACATGGGGAGGTGACATAGAAGTGAACAGGGGTGACCTAGGAGTGAACAGGGGTGACCTAGAAGTGAACATGGGTGACAGAGAGGTGAACATGGGGAAGTGACATAGAAGTGAACAGGGGTGACCTAGGAGTGAACAGCGGTGACTTGGAGGTGAACATGGGTGACCTAGAGGTGAACATAGGTGACAGAGAGTTGAAGTTGGGGAGGTGACCTAGAAGTGAACCGGGGTGACCTAGGAGTGAACAAGGGTGACCTAGGAGTGAACATGGGTGACAGAGAGGTGAACATGGGGAGGTGACATAGAGGTGAACAGGGGTGACCTAGGCGTGAAGAGGGGTGACACAGGGGTGACCTAAGAGTGAACATGAGTGACAGACAGGTGAACATGGGGAGGTGACATAGAAGTGAACAGGGGTGACCTAGGAGTGAACAAGGATGACCTAGGAGTGAACATGGGTGACAGAGAGGTGAACATGGGGAGGTGACATAGAAGTGAACAGGGGTGACCTAGGAGTGAATAGGGGTGACCTAGGAGTGAACATGGGTGACAGAGAGGTGAACATGGGAAAGTGACATAGAAGTGAACAGGGGTGACCTAGGAGTGAACAAGGGTGACTTGGAGGTGAACATGGGTGACCTAGAGGTGAACATAGGTGACAGAGAGTTGAACCTGGGGAGGTGACATAGAAGTGAACAGGGGTGACCTAGGAGTGAACAGGGGTGACTTGGAGGTGAACATGGGTGACCTGGAGGTGAACATGGGGAGGTGACATAGAAGTGAATATGGGTGACCTAGGAGTGAACAGGGGTGACTTGGAGGTGAACATGGGTGACCTAGAGGTCAACATAGGTGACAGAGAGTTGAACCTGGGGAGGTGACCTAGGAGTGAACAGGGGAGACCTAGGAGTGAACATGGGTGACAGAGAGGTGAACATGGGGAAGTGACATAGAAGTGAACAGGGGTGACCTTTTTTTTTTTTTGAAAAAGAAGGGCTAATTATATTACTTCGAGACAAGAAATACAAGAGACTCAACAGCAATGCTGGAGCACAGGGATAACTCCCACCTGCGAAACTACAAGCCACACAGGGCTAAGCAAAAAACTGTTGCAAAATGCTGTCAAAACAAAAAGCCCTAGTCTGGGTCTTCTGAAAACCAGTAAACCGCGAAACCAAAAAAACTACGGATCCCTGATGAAGTGAATCCTGGAAGTACTAGAAAGTCTTCGAGACAGTGAATCATCAACTGATATGACTCCTCTGAGTCAACATCCAATAAACGAGGCCGACCAATAATCCCTGATGAAGTGAAACCTGGAGATACTCGTAATCCAAGCATGTATGGATCCCTCCTCTGCTGAACTCCCGTCCATCGTGCCCGCCCGAGGTTCCCAATAGGAAGAGACCTGCCAGCAGGAGCAACCACCACCTGGCGGGAGGCGAGTCCGCACTCCAGAAGCCCGCTCCACGCACCTGCAGGCCTCAACCCAAAAGGGGAGCCTCCTGGTACGGCAAGAAGAAGTAGAGCCAAAGGAGAAGGGATCCCTGAGGAAGGAGCCGAGGGCCGCCGTCTTGTGGGAGAAGAATCTTCGAGAAAAACTCTGAGTCTTAAGAAGCTTGGAGACCCAAGCAAAGAGGCCACCAGCCGACGCGACCCCTCTGGGTTGTTGTCCAAGGGCCAGGTATTTCCAGCTCCAGTGCACCACTCGCGGCCAGGAGATGCTGATGGGACGAGGGCAGCACAACCACCACCACGGGGAGGGACGAACTGGAGTGCTGGGGGATGGCCATGGCCGATGTCGCCAGGGCAAAGCTGCGAGGAGAACTCCAACTCCGGAAGAGCAGGAGAGTGCAGGGCAAACCTCCTCCCGCCAAAGAAATGCCACCGGGAGGGGAGAGACGCTTCCTGAAAGATGAACCCACTGCTGCTGTGAAGGTGCAAATGTGGAGGACCGCCAGGGCAAGGGAGACAGCTGACGCCGAAGATACTCCCCTCCGAAGAAGTGCAAGGCCCCATGCCACAAGTGGCTCGACACCTCCAAAAGCCCGAACACCCCCAACCCAAACGCGTTCTACTCCACGGAGAGGGAGAAGGGTGCAAAGGACCAGCCTGGAAGACCGCACTGCCACGGGAAGGAAGCCACCGACAAGCAGGCCAAGGCTGGGGAAGCGCCATCCTGGAGAGGCTCACGGCTGGACCGGAGCAGGGGGGCAGCCAGTCAGCAGGGGGGAGCACGCAGCCAGCGGAGGGGGCTCGCAGCAAGGCAAGCAGGGTGGCGACCAAGGTGCGGGGGGAGGGCGCGGGGAGAGAAGGGTGGGAGCGGCAGGGCGGAACCTAGGCAGCGCGCGGGGCGACGGCAGCAGTGGGCGGGGTGAAGGTCGCGTCTGAACAGGGGTGACCTAGGAGTGAACAGGGGTGACTTGGAGGTGAACTTGGGTGACCTGCAGGGGAACATAGGTGACAGAGAGTTGAACTTGGGGAGGTGACCTAGAAGTGAACAGGGGTGACCTAGGAGTGAACATGGGTGACTTAGAGGTAAACATGGGTGACCTGGAGGTGAACATGGGGAGGTGACATAGAAGTGAATAGGGGTGACCTAGGAGTGAACAGGGGTGACTTGGAGGTGAACATGGGTGACCTAGAGGTGAACATAGGTGACAGAGAGTTGAACCTGGGGAGGTGATCTAGGAGTGAACAGGGGTGACCTAGGAGTGAACAGGGATGACCTAGGAGGAACATGGGTGACCTAGAGGTGAATATAGGTGAGAGAGAGTTGAACCTGGGGAGGTGACATAGAAGTGAACAGGGGTGACCTAGGAGTGAATAGGGGTGACCTAGGAGTGAACATGGGTGACAGAGAGGTGAACATGGGGAGGTGACATAGAAGTGAACAGGGGTGACCTAGGAGTGAACATGGGTGACTTGGAGGTGAACATGGGTGACCTGGAGGTGAACATGGGGAGGTGACATAGAAGTGAATAGAGGTGACCTAGGAGTGAACAGGGATGACCTAGGAGGAACATGGGTGACCTAGAGGTGAATATAGGTGAGAGAGAGTTGAACCTGGGGAGGTGGCATAGAAGTGAACAGGGGTGACCTAGGAGTGAACAGGGGTGACCTAGGAGTGAACATGGGTGACATAGAGGTGAACATGGGGAGGTGACATAGAAGTGAACAGGGGTGACCTAGGAGTGAACAAGGGTGACCTAGGAGTGAACATGGGTGACAGAGAGGTGAACATGGGGAGGTGACATAGAAGTGAACAGGGGTGACCTAGGTGTGAACAGGGGTGACAGAGAGGTGAACATGGGGAGGTGACATAGAAGTGAATAGGGGTGACCTAGGAGTGAACAGGGGTGACCTGGAGGTGAACATAGGGGACAGAGAGGTGAACATGGGGAGGTGACCTAGAAGTGAACAGGGGTGACCTAGGAGTGAACAGGGGTGATTTGGAGGTGAACATGGGTGACCTAGAGGTAAACATGGGTGACAGAGAGGTGAACATGGGGAGGTGACATAGAAGTGAACAGGGGTGACCTGGAGGTGAACATGGGTGAACAGAGGTTCAACCTGAGTGACAGGGGTGAAGAGGGATTAAGGAGAAGTGTGTGTCAGAGAAGGCAAGGGCTGTTTCCGTCTTGCCAGAGAAGGAGAAACTCAGTTTTTATTGGTCTTCCACCAAAGAGTGCAATTGGGCAGAGAGTAGAAGCTTGACAGGGTTAGGAAAGGGAATACATGGTTGTTGTTTTTTTTTTAAATAAATAGAAATTCAACTAATAGGAATGGAAATCCTTATCCAAAGAGAGAGAGTCAATGTGGATGATACTTCTTTACCCGTGAGCCATTTACCGATGCTGGTAACTTCTTGCCCTCCAAGGTGGCCAAATAAACCCCTCCACTGGGAATAATCCTTGTGATAAAGAAGGGCCCTGTCCAGCCACTGACAAATTCGGGTTTATGCTTCAGGAACTTACTGGAATATAACAAGACCAAGCTGCCAACTTGGAATTCGCTCTTCCTGAGATTTCTGTCATGCCATGCTTGCCAAACTTCCTGAGCAAGGATCGCTTCACGACGATGTTCATCCAAGGCTTCAAGATCCCATAATCTCTCAAGTGTGCATGCCTCGAAGTTATCATCCATTTCTGCCATGACCCTGTGGTCTTCATGTGGAACTCATAGGGCATAACCGCCTCCAAGCCGTAAACTAGCTGGAAGGGTGAATATCCAGTGCTAGCCTTGTATGCTGTTCTGTAAGCAAAAAGAGCAGCTGGTAGGAGAATATCCCAATCTGCCAAGGAATGAAGGCATAACCGAGCCACAATATGAGACATGGTCCAATTGGAGCTCTCGGCCAAACCACTGGCTTGAGGGTAGTATGAACTAGAGGTCTTGTGAACAATTTGCAGTTGGGTGATGAGGTCAGTGATGACATCATTGAGAAAGTGGGTACCTCTGTCACTCATCAATTCCACAGGACATCCAAACCTAGAAATGATTTGATCATACAAGAATGAGGCCACAACTTGAGCAGTGCAGGTCTTCGCTGCCTTAGCCTCCACCCATTTAGTGCCATAATCAGTAGCAATCAGAGCATACTTGTTCCCTCTTCGAGTTGCAGGAGAGATGGGTCCAACAAAATCCAATCCCCATCTATAGAAGGGTGGTACAGGGCTGGATGGATGAAGGGGAAGGTACTCCCGTCGGGTAGGCTTCGGCCCCCCTCTTCGACATGAGTCACAGCGGCACACATAAGCATAGCAATCTTGGAATAGCTTTGGCCACCACAACCGAGAGCGCATTATCTTTCTAGCAGTGGCCTCTGGTGCCATATGACCTCCCCCCATTCCTGAGTGAGCCTCCTGAAGAATGGCTTGTGTTTCATGAGGGAGCGCACACCTCCTTAAAATGTGGTCCTTCCGCAACTTGTACAGCTGACCCGCGATCAGTTTGAAAGGAGCAGCCTGAACAATCTGCCTCCGCTTTTGTGTTGGAGTTAACCCTTTGGGGAACTCCCCTGTAGACAACAAGTGTACCACGTTTGCATACCATGGGGAAAAGCAGTCCACAGTAAACAGGCAGTCATCTTTTGGTACTGTGGCATCGCATCTGGAAGGTCATCATCAACTCCTATGGCTGCTTCACCTGAAGAGATCCTTGACAAGTGGTCTGCTGGTTGATGCAATGGGCCTGCTCTCACTAGGATGTCAAAGTCAAACTCTTGAAATAGAAGAATCCACCTGCTCACTCTCCCTCCAAGCGTTGGTTTGTTTAGTAAGTACTTGATAGCTTGATGATCAGTAATGATGATAACCTTACTGCCCAAGAGATAGTGCCGATACTTTGTCATGGCATAGACCATGCCCAAGCCCTTGTGTTCAGTGGTGCTATAGTTTCTTTCTGCTCCATTGAGTTGTCTGCTTGCGAAGTACACAGGTAGGTCGAGTTTGTGCTCTTCATCTGGTTGGGCCAATATCGCCCCAATCGCCAGCCCACTTGCATCTACATGCACATGAAAAATGACATCCCATTGAGGTTGCCGCAAGATGGGTGCCTTTACTAGACGATCCTTGAGGTTGTCAAACGCCAGTTGTTGAGATGCCGACCAGTTGAAGGACTGCTCCTGCCGAAGGAGTTCCGTCAACGCCACTGCTATGTCGGCATAGGACCTGATGAATCTTCTATAATAACCCACATGTCCCAAAAAATACTCGACTTCTCTGGGTGTGCGAGGAATAGGCAAGGTCAATATCACTTCCATCTTTGCTGGGTCCGTGGTCATTCCCTCAGCTGAGACGATGTGGCCAAGGAGAACCCCTCGCAAGGCGAGGAAGAAGCATTTGTCCGGATTCAAGCACAACCTAGCTTCTCTGCACTTATCAAAAACCCACCTCAACTTACTCATGTGATCAGTCTGAATAGCAGGTTCGAGGTGAGAAGCATTCTTATCATTGAACAGAGAGAAGTCATCCAAGAATACCTCAAGGAACTTTCCGATGTTCTCTTGGAAGAGTTTGGTGACAAGACAATGAAACGTGGCCGGTGCATTGCATAGACCAAAAGGCATCATCCGGTAAGCATAAGTTCCCCATTGGGTGACGAAGGTAGTCTTTAATTGATCTTGCTCTCGCACCCGAACCTGGTTATACCCACTGTATCCATCCATTAAGGAGTAGAGAGCATGACCAGCTACGGTTTCTAGCACCCTGTCAGTGAAGGGGAGAGGAAACCTATCCCGACATATGGCGGTATTCAAACTCCTATAGTCGACACAAACTCGGAGTTTTCCAGTCTCTCTTTTGGGCACCACTACAATGCCACTAAGCCATTCGGAGTAGTCAATAGGGTAGATCAACCCTGCTTGCTCCATCTTTTGAATATCAGCATGGAAAGCCTTGCCATAGTTAGGATTCATGCGATATGGTCCCCTGATCACCGGCTCTACTTCCGGATATAGATCGATGCGATGTTCCATGAACTCAGTGGGTACTCCCTTTAAATCCTTATATGACCAGGCAAAGACATCAACATACTCTTGAAAAAAATCAGACAATGCAGCAAGGAGATAGTCATGTTCCCAGACCCAACTGGCTACCTTAAGATGTCGTGGTTGGTCTTCTGTCCCAATGTTCAGATACCTCCAGTCCCTGGCATGGTCAACCTGAGGTATGCTTTCTGATGTGGAGTTGTTCGGTTCTTCTACTCCCACTGCTGGGTGCGCAGGAGAATCATCCAGAGAAAAATCCCCCACTACTTCTTCCGTCCAAGAGCTCGGATAGGACGGTTGGGTGTGTTCTAGAAATGGTTGAAATGTAGAGGCAGCACTTGGGCCCATTCTCTTCTTTCCTTTTTGTGCTTGCTTGAGCATTCCTCTGTATGGTAGTCCAACCACCTCGTGTTTAGTTTCATGAACCTCCTATGTCGTTGGGGGGTCAGCTTCTGACATATATAAGTCGAGTAGAACAAGGTCCACGACATCTTCTTCTCCCTGTATGCTGTGGGCTTGCCTTGAAGGTCTGAAGTTCCAGACTCCAATGTGAATGTGGACGGCTCCTTCAAATTTTCCGGTCTCTTGACCCCTCCTAGGTTGGTCAGGTTGCACAATGGATTCAATAACCCTTCCAAGAGTCATTTTCGGCACCGCCTGCCTTTAAATGACATCAGTAAGTAGGTGGTCATCCTCTTCTTCTGCAGATCCATGAGTGTCTTCTCCAATACCATCATTGTGCTCAGCCAGCCCATGATCTATGTGGTCATCTTCTTCTTCCATAGATTCATGAGTGTTCTCTTCAGTACCATCATTATGCTCCGCCAGCTCATCATCTTCTTGCATAGCATCCTCTTCCTCCTTTGTTGTGACCTCATGGTCATTTTCTTGGTGTGAGGCATCCATGTCGTGTGCCTCCATTGCTTCCATTGCCGCTTCATGGTCTTGTCTTTGAGTCACCCTGGCGGCCTCCCCACCACTTGGTCTGGTACTTGCGGACATCATTCGCTGATACATGTGGGGATTATTAAGAAGACCAAAAGGCATCCGTTCATACATGAGATCAGCCAAACAAGGTGGTGAAGAGGCTTCTTGGCTCACCTCTTGCGCATTCCGTGAAGTACCAAGATGGGCTTCAGGATCCTCTTCTGGACACAACTCCACCATGTTGATGGCTAAGGATCCCAGGGCCCCCATCCAATCCAAGATGACAGCTTCTTCCTCATCATCTGGTCCAGCATGTTCCAACAAGTACGTCAAGCTCTCACCATCATCTTGTGCTGCTGTTACATAGGTTTCACCTTGGAAGGGTGAGTCCTCCACATAGGCCAACTCTTCTTTTTGTAGGGGCCAATCCCCAAGTGCCCATCGCTCCTCTTCCACCCCTTCTTCTTCTTCAAAATCCTCTTCCCCAAGTTCCACAGGTCGGTGACAGGCCCTTCCAGTAACCATGTCTATTTCTAAGGATGTGGATCCCAAAGGCAGTCGAACTTCATCATTTGACCAATCTTGAATGGCCTTTGCTGAGCGTAACCATGGTCTACCAAGAAGTAGAGGATAAGTCTGCTCACCCTCCGTCATATTAAGTACAATAAAATTGGACAGGAATGTAACTCCCCCAATCTTCATGTGAACACCTTTGACAGCGTGCGTTGATCCGCCATGCGTACTTGAAAATGTACGTCAGTTATTAATTTCAAACCCAGTTGTTGAAGAGTACCTCTCGGCATGATGTTTACTGCTGCCCCACCATTCAAGAAAACATCTTTCAGCTCCACCCCATTGATCTCCACTGCGAGCTTGGGACTTTGTTCACATGTGAGGGCAGCATAGGCTGAGAAATTGTCTAGTGTTACTCCATCTTGAACTGTTACTGTCTCTGGTGTGGGTCCGCCCTGAACAGATCCCCTTTGGCGCCCTCCTGGCATGCGATTCAAAAATGCAATAGTCTGATGCTTGATATGTGGAGACAATTGACAGAGTTGTCGTAAGGTGATATTGGGCCTAAAATCCATCAAGTCATCCATCAAAGAATAGGGCTGGACAGGCTGGACAGTAGCAGCAACCTTTTGTGCCTTCATCCGCCGAGCTTCTGGCCGAGGGTTGAAGCTCACGCGAGGGAGAGGAGGTGCCTCTGGATTCTCAGTCAATATTTCCTGTGGTGACTCTCCCATCACCCATTTCCCCTTTTCTTGGGCACTACTAGGCTTCACCCCTTTTTCCTTCTCTTGCTTCATTGTGCTTCCTGAGTGGAAGGTGGATGGGCCTGCCTGCGACTCTTCACGTTTTTGCCCTGAAGTTGTCACTTCTGTTGCAAACCTCACTTTCTGCCAGAAAAGCTCCCTTTCTGGCAGGAGCGAGAGGCGTGAGTGAAGGAGTGAGAGGCTAGAGTCAAGAGCTCGCCTCGTGTGTATCTTCTGGGGGTGTATCCGTCATCTTGCTTTCTAATGAGTTATGCTACTCTCCATCTCTGCTCGCTACTCTAAAATCTCTTTCCGTTGTGTTCTCCTCCCCTCCTCTCCCTTCACCTGGTACAACGGACCTGTGTCATGTGCTTGAAGTTCTTGCCGTTCATATCGAGGGTTAGCTTTCATGATGTTGTTCCGCTTTGGTCTTCTTCTTGCTCACATCACTTCAGCACTTGTACCGCTTGCACATAGTTGACACCAACGACAAGCACTCGCCTACGTACCATCAGTGACACTTATGGCATGTCTTATTCGCTTCTCGCACCAGTGGCCCTAGGCCTCTGGTAATACTTCTGAAAGTGTTAGGAAACCCCCCCCCCCCCCCACCCTCAGACAGGGGTACACTTTGCCAGTGAGTGGAGATTTTAGGGTTACCAGGCCAGTGTCTCCATTGCAGATTCATGGGGCACCTTGCTAGAGATTGCCCCCGTGGCCATGGACGAGTGCCCCCTTCTCCCTCACCCCTGTAGAGCAGGCAGAGTCAGCAGGCCCAAGCCCAACATCCTCTCAAGTAGAAGCAGCAGGAGTCTCAGACCCCATGGGTTATCCCCTCAGAAGGGGATTGGACCCAGGTTAAAAAGAAAAAGAAACCAAGCAAACAGGCCCGCCACAAGCGCCGTGGGCAATCGCAGAGAGAGGGACAGGGTTGACCGAGAGGCCTCGAAGGAGGAACAACAGGAGCCACCTCCCCCAATGGCAGGGGCCACCGCCCATCCAGATGATCCTCCCTCTTCAAAGGTTCAGCCTCTGCACTCACTCTCGCAGCAGTAGTGAGCCCCAGGAGCTCCAGATGCGGCGATGGCAGAAGCCGCGGACGCTAGCTTGACAACGGCTACGGAGGAGTGGATCTAGAGCCCCGACGAGCCTGATCAGCAGGGGGGCCTGCGGTTGTCCTTATCCTTCCTCCTCTCCCTCCCTCTCCCCCTCCAGACCCCTCCCCCTCTTCCTTACCTCCTCCCCCTCCCACTCCAAGGTTCCCCCCGCCCCCTCCCCCCCCCCTCAGCCCCCCCTGTGATACTCTCACCACCCGCCCCCCTCCCTCCGCCCCTATGCCCCTACCCCACCTTCCCCCGCCGCCCCTCTCTCCACCTCCGCAGCAGGTTCATCCGCCTCGACACCCCTACCAGTAGGCAAGGGAAAAATGACGCCCCCTACTACTTCCTCATCGTAACAGCCGGTCCGTTCAGGGAGGGATCCTGAGAGACGGGGCTTTTTGTCCTTCCGGTCAGTAGCTTTGAACCTCCAGTCTCGGCGTCCCTTACCGCGGGACTTTTGGACGTTAGGACCTTGGAACTATCTGGAGATTCCATACTCATACCCTCTACCACTAGAGGTAACGCTCATGGTCCTTCAGCCCCCGAAGGGGGGTTTGATCAGTGCAGTGGGATCTCAGACACACCCCGTTTGGAGATTCCAGTTTGCCTCCACAGGGTTGGAGAAGTGGTCCCCAGAGTGTTCGATGCTATTATGGGAGAACAGATATCACGCATGATGGACGAGTGGATGAGGCCACAAGGACTGAACCTTTGGCAGGCCCATGGCGCGGAGGTTAACTTCCAGCTGAGCTTCACACACGAGGAGCCGGTGCGTGGTTTGGCGGTAGGAGTTATCAGATTACCGCTAGAGGCAAAGGTGGAGTAGGCATACTTCTGGCCCCTCCAGAAGTGTGCGGAGCTGTTTGGGGTGGAAGCCTCCTTCATGATGAAGTGGGCATGGAAGATTGGTATCCACCCTAGTATGTCGTCGCACAGACACGGACTATTCGTCCTCCAAACCCCCGGCAAAGTCACACAAGTCAGTCTTTTTGGAACAGGCACCCACTCACAACAGAACCTTGTTCTCAACACCCCCGTCCTCATGAGCTGGACCATAGTGAGTTGGAACATCCACGGGCTCCACGATCGTGTTTGTAGCTAGCCGCCGCAGTACCTAATACTCTGTGGTAAGAGTTGCAGAGGGCAGTGGTAGGACGGGAAGTGGACATCCTTTTGATTCAAGAGCACATGTTTTCAGCCTCAGACATCACACGACATCATCACCTTCTCCCAGGGAGAGGTCCAGAGGAGTGGTCCCCCGTAGTAGGACGAAGCGGAGGGGTTCGCATCTCAATTTCACAGTCTTTGGCTTCAGAGTTCTAAGATCAGGGCGAGCTCAGACGGACAGTTTGGATGGGAGTTCGGACAAGAGAGTCCAAGATTGGGATCCTGAACGTGTATGCCCTAGCGTGCAGACAACACCGCCCGGCCTTTTGAAGGAGGTTGTCAGAGTGTCTTTCGGATGCAGACTCCTGGATTGTCGGAGGTGACTTCAACAACCTGGAGTTCGGGGAAGACAAGCAGGGCAGTGCCTCTTTCTCCGAGATGCCAGCAGTGGAGCGTAGCACTTGGGAGCAGTTCATTTTCATAATCAGTGGCAGAGACCTATGGAGAGAGCTAGATTTCAGCAGGACACCTGGCAGCCTCCTCTTCTCCTTTGGACAGAGGAGACACGATGGATTGCTTGAGAGACTAGACCGTTTCTATGTTTAGGACTGGGCACTACACAGAGGCCGCTTTACCGGGATTCTGGCAGGTACCACGATGTTAGACCACTCTCCAGTAGTACTTCACTTGGATCAGCCCCGCCGAGGTCTCCCCCAGAAGAGGGTCCGCATTCGAGAGGACCTCCTGCAGGATGAGGAGATCCAACAGGTCATGGCAGGGATTTGGAAGCAGTTAGAGATGACGCCGGGCGAGGGCTGGGCTGCGTGGGTGGCCGATGCGATTCAGAGCTATGCCCTTAGGCGGAGGAGGACTCTTCAAGAGCGTGAGTGGGCTTTGAGGAGAGACCTCGCTTCCATTGAGCGGCTCAGGGAGCAGGACCCAGGTTCTCAGTGGCTTAGCGACATATTCAATAGCGCTTGCCCTGAGCTTCAGGATACAAAGACTCGACGGGCTGAGTTCTCCTACCACTCCTCGCGGGCCCGGTGGGTGACAGGATGACGAAGTAGTTCTTTCAGACCACTGGGCCCCGGTCGGCAGGCACACAGCTGTCTCTGGAATTCGCAGGGCATCATGCACACTGACCCGCAGGAGATCCTAGACCTGACCACGAGTTTTTACAGCCAACTCTTTCAGACGGAGAGGATGACCCCTGTTGGTCTTGTGGCCCGGGAGGTAGTCTGGGATCACGTTCCGACAGTAGTCCCGCAGGACTTATGCAGCAGACTTGAGGAGCCTTTCACTGGTGAGGAGCTCTGGGAAGCCCTCAAGGCTCTCTCGACCTAGAAATGTCCGGGTGAGGATGGCTTGACTTCGGCCTTCTTCCGGAACTTCTGGGAGATTATCTCCACCCCTTTCCGTTTAGCTTGCCAAGAGATATTTGACATAGGCATACAAGATCCTCGCCAAGGTCTTGAGTTTGCAGTTACGGCCCCATCTCACCAACATCATCCACGACACACAGACCGGGTTTGTTCAAGAGCGCAGCATCTTGGACAACATCTTCACGTTCTGGGAGGCAATGGATTAGTCTAGTGAGGAGTCATAGCCACTGGCCGTCCTTCTCTTGGATTTCGAGAAGGCCTACGACAGGGTGGAGTGGTCCTTCCTGGAGGGCACTATGCGGAGATTGGGTTTCTCAGACAGATGGATCAGAGGAGTTTCAACGCTCTATGCAGGGAGCTCTAGTCAGATGCTTATCGTAGGACACACGGGCGAGGCCTTTCCTCTCTCTCGCTCGGTCCACCAGGGCTGCCCACTCGCTCCCTTCCTCTTCTTGTTTATGGTGGCGGAGGCTTTGGGCTACTACTTGAGATCATAGGTGGCGGGCCTCACAGGGTTGAGGCTCCCAATCAGATAGTAGGAGGAGCTGCTTAACTCGGAGTTTGTAGATGACACAGCCTTGCATGTTGAGGGCACCACAGCGAGTCTAGAGAGAGTCAAGGGCGCCCTGGCTATTTACTGTGAGGCCTCGGGTGCACAGATCAATTGGACAAAACCCATAGGTTTCTTCACAGGCTTTGAGGAGACAGAGGAGATCCATGAGTGGGGGAGTGACTTTGGCTTCAGATGGATTCTGCGGAGCCAGATAGTGAGATACCTCGGATGCCAGGCTAGTATTGACATTACAACAGAGCAACAGATCGCCCCGGTCCTTGAGAGTGTTTGGCGCAAGCTTTTCTCTACTGGAGCTCGGCCAAACTCTCCCTAGCGCGTTGTGTCTTAGTGGCAAACCAGGTCCTTCTTGCCACGGCCTGGTGTATCGCCTCCTGTTTGTGTTTTCACAGAGGGTGCATTGGGCAGCTCCGACGGTTGGTTTAGAACTTCCTTTGGGCAGGTTCGGATGGCACGAGGAATACTAGAGCCCAAGTCACTTGGCAGACGGTGATCATGCCGCAAGAACTGGGAGGCTTAGGTATCATTGATCCGAAGATGCAGAGTAGAGCCCTCTTGGGCAAATTGGTTGTTCATGGCCTCACCCCAGGTGCAGAGCCTTAGAAGCTCCTCTTATAGCGAGGGCTTCTCAGGAACACCCCACACACTGGGGGGCAGTGGTAGCTTTGACACAGATGGATCTTCTCATAGGCCCCCTTTATGGGGAAGGGTTCCCCCTTGATGATGAACCTCCATAGGATCTGGCAGAGATTAGCAGGGGGCCTCATTCATGCTCAGCCCAGATGCAGAAAGGTGTTCGAGTATCAGCCCCTTGTTTGGCACCCAGAGATCCAAGATAAAGAGGGGCGTATGCTCAGTGGACTCACATTGGTTAGGCACAGTGGGACAATATACCGGCCGGGTCCTTTGGCAGATGGAGCAGATTACCCATGGAGGCAGAGGCGACGCTAGGCACCGTAGCGCATCTGCGAGGGACAGGGCAGCGGATTGAGAGAGACTGACCTAGCCATCCCTGAGTCTTGGTGGGACTTCGTGTGTGGATGGACAACAGATGGTTGGGCCAATTTTCTCAGACTATTGTTTCCTTGAGGATGATGATGTAGCGAGGTAGCACGTAGCCCAGTTTTTTCCGTGTAGGACCTAGAGGTCTACTCCCGGCACTCACTGAGAGAGACCCAGATATAGATGGGAGTCTAGATGGGATTCATTGGAAAATGATCAGAGTGGTGGGACGTTTGGGGAAGGAGTGGCACATTGACCCTCCCAGGTGGCACATTGACCCTCCCAGTATCTCAAAGTAGGATGCTCCCAGATGGCGCCTCTGGCTATGGGAGGGTAGGCCCTTGAGGGAGGTGGTCCAGTTGGATCCGGGAGAGTGGTTCTAGCCCTCCAGGGGTGGCCTTGCCGAGCAGGTGGACGAGGTACCCTTCTTTTTCTGCACCACACAGATTGGTAGGAGGCTTCAGCTGGACTCTTCTATGTGGACCCTTTTGAGGGAAAGGCATTGGGTGGCCCAGAGAGTGCCCCGAGATGTCCGTTCTAGGTTTTGGATGCGGTTATGGTCCAATTTGCGATCGAGGAAGATATCCTACTTTTGGCTGGCCGCCCATGGAGGCTTGCCCATTGGCCTGTGGTTGGAGCAGATGCGAGTGGAGGGGCAGTGTCATTGTTGCTCTGCTGGTTTTATGGAGACTATCCCACACTGCCTTTGGAGCTGTCGTTAGCGAAGCGAGGATTTGGATGGGAGCTCTCAGGATTATGACCCGAATCCAAAGTCTTCAAAGGGACTACACTTGGGGGATGGTGGCCTGATTGACTGAGGGAGGACACGCATTCTAGATTGATGAAATCTCCCTAGCTTACCAGATACAGGGTCAGAGCATTCAGAGGATAGAGCTCAGTGAGGCATGTGAATCCATAGAGAAAGCAATGAGGCACAAAATGTAAAGCTTTATTCAAAGAGTGGTTACATATATAGGCAACTGCCTCCATGTTGGTAGATCCCAGTATCACAATCATCTACATGATTATCTCTATCAGTCACCTCCTATGATCACTCACACATCACACCAACCTGACGCACCTAGCTGGTGACGAGTCACTAGAACCTTCTAGCACACCTACACTCACACACTCCTTGCATAGGACTCCAAGCCCATAGGCATACACACACACACATCAATTTGCCCCTTCATTCCTCAGCAGTAGTACATGGGATGCTCCATGGCTTGCCCACCATCATGTGGCAACACACATGGCCCCAACCTGTGACTCACTCTTAGGATTCTTGGTTTACAACTAGGACATAGACAATGACTATGTATGAAAAGCCCAATGATTCCAACAAGGAAAGAATCTCAAAAGATTAACAATCATTTAAGGATGGACTATCCATGGCAGAGAACCATTATTGACCTCACACACACATAACTTAGAAAACATACGGATCCTCACCCTTGTCAGAATTGACTTGGGTGTTGTAAGCAGTGACAGCTTTAACATTCTCTGGTTCTTCTTCTTCTTCAGTCTTTGCTTCCTCAACAAGATTGGCTGAACATCTCTTCGTGGCATAACATTCCTTTTCAAAGTGTCCAGGTTTGCCACAAAAGTTACACTTCATTTTGCTCTTTCCCTTGAAGTGGCTTTTGGCCAAATATGCCCCTTCTTTGTAATATGCCCTTTCTTTGTAATCACTTCTTTGTTTGATCTTTCTTTCCTCTCCCAAGAGGAAAGCTTCAATTTCTACCAGACTTGTCTCTGGTATATTGGTGAGTGTGGTTACAATAGTGCCATATTCTTCAGTGAGACTTCTAAGTAAGATGGCAACTACAATATCTTCATCAAGATTAAAGAGAGGGAAAACTAGGGACTGAGAGGGTGAAAGAAAGGGGCTGAGAGGGGAGAGAAAGGGGCTGAGAGGGGAAAGTTAGGGGCTGAGGGGGTGAAAGGAAGGGACTGATATGAGAGGAGAGGAATCAAGCTCTTGGGGCCAGGATGCCCGAGATTGCAGCTAAAGAAGAAGCAACAAAAACATGGCAAGAAAATGGTACTATTCATCTTATGCAATCTTGTCCAATTCTTATAGGGCAAGATTGGAAGTAGTAAAACATTTAAGACCTCTTTTCTTATAATTTCATGATGTGTGTAGCTCATATGAGCTTGATATCTAATAAACTTACTCAACAATAGGGATTAATGTTTCATAAAACGTATATGTGTGTACAAGTACCTCAATATACATGGAAAGGGTTTGATACATTGAGCTGTTTTCATAGATAGGGCCACATTGTCCACTACTCCTTTGCATGAGAGTTGCTGAAGCAGGTAAACTGCAAAGTATGAGTGCAAGTAATAGTAGGCCATGAGTAAAATTGGAAGTTCGAGACGCACTATACGGCCTCTGGAATGGTTCATAGTTCTTTTTCAATGAAAACTGTCATGCAGACTCCCAAAAAAAAGGACTTCAGTATTGTTTTCCACTTTCAAGAAATCAACTAGTGAAAACAGTGAAAAAACCAAAGGATTCTGAAAAGAAACAAAAAACGAAGAAGAGAAAATGAACTTGTATACCTTCATGTACGAGAACGTGATCAAGTTGCATAAAAGACCAAGTATTGGGGCTACCGGACTGAAGTAAGACCCAATCCATACAAGAGCTTCAAGGTAGACAATGTCAATTACCATATTCTCAATTTCCAATTGTCTCTTAGCCTGTTTCAATATGTTCAAATTAATTTTCATTCAAGAGAGCACAAAATTTGCTTTAGACAATGTCAATTACCATATTCTCAATTGCCAATTGTCTCTTAGCCTGTTTCATATGTTCAAATTAATTGTCATTCAAGAGAGCACAAAATTTGCTCATCAAGAAGGAAAGGAAAACAATTTTAAAGGAGCTCTTATGCATCCCAGGAATATTATAAGCATGTAATTTCATAATATTTAGACTTCACAGCCACGTAGGTACGTACTGGTGGAGTCAAAGGAAACAGATTTCAGGTTTCTAGATCCGTTGGATAGGTATATCCGCTTTCATCCTATTCTATATCGTTTTGTGGCTCTGAGGCAATGAGTCTCTTTCTCAGATCTCAGTCCATGATTATTGGCTTTAGACCCCCTATCAGGCAGGAGGAGAAATTGCTAGACAGTGAATAGGCTAATTGATACTACAGTTTACTTAGATTCCTCACCTCAGACTCTTACCTGTTTTTCAGGATGGCCTTCGATTTTTTTGTCTTGCAGCAAGAAACAAGACTAATTTGTGCCAATGATGTGTCTCAACCTGATTGGGGAGCTGACATTGGTTTTACTTGGATACAAAGAGGTATTTCGGTTGTATACTTAGGCTGTCAAGTTGGCATTGACATTTACCCCATGTAATAGTTTGCTCCATTTTTGGAGAATATTATGAGGATTCTTCTCGTTTGTAGGCTGGATCTTGCCTCTAGAATGGTGGTAGTCAATGAGGAGCACTTAGCTACTACTTCATTTGTTTGTTCATGCTGGTGCCAATCACAAGACTGCATTTCACCACTTAACATGCCTATCAAAATTTTTCCTGATGAGTGGAGTTTGATATATTTTTTTGCAAAGAAAGGAAGCTTCTATTAATGCTTGAAAAACTTTATGCAAAACAGCGGCCCCACGGGGGCTAACAGCCAGGTGGGGGGACTATACAACCATTGAATCCCTCACAGAGTGAAAATGTAGAAAACTCCTACAGGCTAAGCCTTGCAGAAACGTGCGCACCTCGTGGCAGTCGCCCTAGAGCCCAGGGTCCCACGCTCCCAAGTGGAGCGCAGGGTGTAGATGATATTTAGATGATGATATTTAGATGGCGACCAATGTAGCCGAGGGTGGAACCGAATGCTCACCCATCACCAAACTACAACAAGCAACAAAAATGTTCCATGCCATGATACTGGCTACTACCTCCCACACGCTATCCTCCAGAGGTGAATGAGGATCCGGGCTATCAAGACGGACCGCCTCATGGAGCTCTATCCTTTGAATGCTTTGACCTTGTAACCGGTAAGCTGGATAGACCTCATCAATATGGAACCCGTGACCTCCCTCAGTCAACCAGGCCACCATCCTCCAGGTGTAGCCCCTTCGAAGACTCTCCATGTGAGTCATAATCCTAAGGGTTACTAGAGTTTGATATTATCTAGTAATCGCTTCCAAAACATTTCCTTTTTCTAGTTCACAAAAAAAAATAAAATCTAGAGGAGTCCATTGGGAAGGAAAAGACCATCTAGAGAAGCCCATCTTTATTTTCAAAGAAAAGACTTCTATTAATTATGAGAGTAATTCTAAGAGAAAAGCTCAAGGGAGGAGCACATCATGCAAGGCATAAGGAAAAACGACACCCTAATAGGGCAAAATCAAGCTCCCGGTCTGTGATAGCTGAGCTGCTGCTCCTCCCCGCTCCCTTGCTGCACCCTCTCTCTCAGCCCGTCCCTCCCTCTCTCCCTTGCCCTCATCCCCTCCCCCTCCCTCATCCCCTCCCTCCCTTCTCCTCCTCCCCCTTCAGCCCGCCCCCTTCCCTTCAGCCCGCTCCCTCTCCTCCCCCTCTCAGCCTGTGCCTCCGCCCCCTCCCTGCCTCTCAGCCCGCCCCTTCCTCTCCCTCTCAGCCTGCACCGCCCCCTCCCTGCCTCTCCGCCTCTCCCTCTCCTCTTCCTCTCAGCCTGCGCCGCCCCCTCCCTTCCTCTCAGCCCGCCCCTCCCTGCCCCTCCCTCTCCTTCCTCTCCCTCTCTCTCTCTCTCTCTCTCCCTCACCCGCTCAGCCCCCTCTCCCTCACCCGCTCAGCCCCCTCTCCCCTCACCGCTCAGCCCCCTCTCCCCTCACCCGCTCAGCCCCCTCTCCCCCACCCGCTCAGCCCCCTCCCTCACCGCTCAGCCCCCTCCCTCACCCGCTCAGCCCCCTCTCCCCTCACCGCTCAGCCCCCTCTCCCCTCACCCGCTCAGCCGCCCCCTCCCTCACCCGCTCAGCCCCCTCTCCCTCACCCGCTCAGCCCCCTCTCCCCCTCTCCCCTCACCCGCTCAGCCCCCTCTCCCCTCACCACTCAGCCCCCTCTCCCCTCACCCGCTCAGCCTCCCCCTCCCTCACCCGCTCAGCCCCCCCCCTCTCCCCTCACCCGCTCAGCCCCCTCTCCCTCACCCGCTAAGCCCCCTCTCCCTCACCGCTCAGCCCCCTCTCCCCTCACCCGCTCAGCCCCCTCTCCCCTCACCGCTCAGCCCCCTCTCCCCTCACCCGCTCAGCCTCCCCCTCCCTCACCCGCTCAGCCCCCCCCCCTCTCCCCTCACCACTCAGCCCCCTCTCCCCGCTCAGTCCCCCCTCCCTCACCCGCTCAGCCTCCCCCTCCCGCTCAGCCTCTCCGCCTCAGCCCGCCCCTCACCCGCTCAGCCCCTCCCCCTCCGCCTCAGCCTCTCTCTCTCTCCAAGCCTCAGCCCCGCAAGCCCACTCCCTCCCTGCGCAAGCCTCTGTTGGAAGGGAAGGGGGTTTAAGGAAAGTCTTAAACTCCTCTCCCCCCCCGTGTGAATAGACCTACAGCAAGTGTCCTTAAAATGCAGGAAACAGAAAACAGAGTAAAAAGGGGCAAAAAGAGGCAGTTTTGAGGGCAAGAAGAGGCAGTTTTGAGAGCAGAGAATTCAGCAGCTCCACCATGGCCCTCAGAGGCAGTTTTGAGCAGAGAATTCAGCACTTCCAGGAGTAAGGAGATGCCACAAACAAGGAGCTCCACCATGGCCCTCCAAGGAGCAAAAGTAGAGAAAGATAAAAGCATAGGCAGCAGTACAAGAGCCGAAGAGGCAAGTTCTTCTTTACCCTTAACATCTCCTTCCCCACCACCTCCAACGACCTCCCTTGCCTCCACCCCAACCCTTTCCTACCCACCTACTTTACTCAATCCTCCTGTGGCTCCGACCCCATCTCCTTTACTTCCATCTCCCCCATCACTTCCGGTTACCTCCCTTGCCTCAATCCCAACCCTTTCCTACCCACCTCCTCTACTCAATCCTCCTCCCCCTCCTTCAGTTTCACCTCCTCCTCTTGCTCCTGTTCATTCCTCCCTAGCCCTTTCCCTTGCTTATTCCTCCCCTCTCCTAGTCCCTACCCATCCTCTTCCTTCCTCTTCCTCCCCTCCCCTAGTCCCTACCCATCCTCTTCCTTCCTCTTCCTCCCCTTCCCTAGTCCCTACCCATCCTCTTCCTTCCTCTTCCTCTCCTTCCCTATTCCCTACCCAGCCTCTTCCCTCCTCTTCTTCCCCTCCCCTAGTCCCTACCCAGCTTCTTCCCACCTCTCCCCACCGACCCTCCCTTTCAGCCCCTTCCTCCCCTAGTGTAGGCTCTTCTTCGGTCCCTGACTCCCTACTTCCTTCTACCGGATCTCTCTCTTCAGGACCTCCATTTTCTGCACCCCTCCTTTACTCACCTTCTTACCCTCTTACCCCCTCATCCTTGTACCCCCTCTCCCCTTCACCCTCCACAGCGGAAGCAGTCCTGGCAGATAATCTGCGCTTGAGAGATTTAGTTATGCAGTGCATGGAGACTTGCAGACGTCAGGGCGCTGCGATTCAGTCTCTCACAGCACAGATACACACACTGACTGATCAGCTATCGACAGTTGAGAGTCATAGATCTGATCAGGACTCCCATATTCGCCAGCTTCATACCAGAGATATTGATCGGGACATCCAGTTACGGACACATGCTGAGCGCATAGTGCAGCTGGAGGCACGCATTCAGGAGCATGTTGTGGCATGCGATGATCGCCTCCAGCAGCTGCATGTAGCTCCTCCAGCTAGTGCAGCAGTTGAGGAGAGGTTGGCCACATTGCAGACAGAGGTACAGAAGACCTCAGAGTGGGTGGACGTTGTGCGTAGAGCCCCACAGGCCCAGCAGACCACAGTCTCTGAGACTATTGCCGAGAGTCAGTGGCGAGCTCAGAAGGCCCTCAACATCCGCATCCGCGGAGTTGAGCGATCAGATACGAGATCAGCCATGGATCAGGCGACAGATTTCATATTTGGGACACTCGGAGTTCAGGATCATGGCATAGTAGCTGCATATCGAGTGGGCCGGGATCCAGCACGGCAGCAGCCACTTATCATCAGATTCAAGGATGCTGAGGCCCGTCTCGCAGTATTACGAAGGAGATCCAGATTGAGGGACCATCCACAGATTCACATGGATGAGGACCTTACAGCTCTTCAGTGGGAGGAGCATAGACGTCTCATTGCATAGAGGGATGTTGCCCGTCGTGAGGGCAAGTGGGCCGTGATCAGAGAGGGCAGAATTTTGATAGGAGCTATGCGATCTAGACCGGCTGGAGCCCACAGTTGACGACACGAGGCCTATGGGACACGTAGTCTGCCAGATAGCTTGAGTTTCGTAGTTTGGAACTGTAATGGTTCCCTCACAGCTCAGCCTGGCAACTTACGAGAGGCCTTTTTTGATCAGGACATCGTCTTCTTTATAGAGACCCATGAGAGCCCAGAGAGAGGCTTGCCGCAGGTGACAGGGTATGCCTGGGAGTCTGTCTTTCGACAGCAGACTAGACGATCAGGAGGAGTCAGAGGATCTGGCGGTGTGGTAGTTCTTTATAGAGAGCATCTCAGATCGATACTCACAGTCATGAGGAGAGACCATCGGGCCAGATATCTTTGGGTACGGATCAGGAGACCCCCCCTGAGAGACTTGTTTATTGCAGTATGCTACTTTCCCCCGAGACAGTCTCGTTATGCCTCAGATGGACCAGGACAGTCACCTTTTGAGGATTTGTCAGCCGATGTATTGGAGTACTCACACCGCGGAGAGGTCATCCTTTTAGGAGACTTCAACGCGAGGACATCAGACAAACAGGCAGAGATTTTGGACTTTGCTGAGGATCCAGTCTTAGTTCCAGCTGCCCCAGATGAGAGTTTTCCACGCTTATCTTCAGATAGAGGGGTAGAGGTGACAGATCAGGGACATCGCCTATTGGAGCTTCTCTCATCGCACGGCATGGTCATTTATAATGGACTTCGACAGTGGCCGCATTCATCCACAGCCACATGTTTTCCCTTCGCGGGTGGTGGTACGAGCGTCATTGATTACGTCTTGGGTCCCCCGACTTTAATCCCTTTTGTACATAACCTCACAGTCGACCCTTTTATGCCTTCAGCCGATCATGCACGTCTGCACTTTATTCTTACCCAGATTCCTCATGCCCCCCCTTCTAGACATCATGAGCGTCAGCCATACTATGAGGTTCATTTTGACCACCAGTTTGATGATATTTATAGCCAACACCTGAGTGGTCTTCTCCGTCCATACATTCTCGATGCCCTACCCTCCACACAGGATCGGTGGGACCTTGTACATACCTCCATCATCTCGGCAGCCCACAAGTCCTTCCCCGTCACTTGCCACACATCCAGTCCTCCACCAGTCGGTCTTGTGCCTTGTAATGGATGGTATGATGAGGAGTGTAAAGAACTCCGCAGGAAGCTTCGCCTTGAGACACAGGAGAAGTCTCCCCTCCTCATTGAGACCAAGAAGAGTTACAAGCGTTTGGTGCGACGCAAAAAGTGCCAATTTCTAGCCCGGAATGAGGAGCTGAGAAGTTTACTTTTCAGCTGTGATTAAGGAATTCTGGAAGAATTCCTTCGCTTGAAATCTCAAACTCCTCTTACAGACCCGCAGGTTTGGCTTGCCTATACTTCCACTTTATATGATATTCCAGACCAGCCACAGATCGACTTATCCCATGTGCCTAGACCCACCTCCTCTGCCTTATTCTCATCCAATAGTGTCCGAGCAGCAGCTCATCGTTTGAAGACTGGGAGAGCTAAGGACCATGATGGATTGCAAGCAGAGTATGTAATCCATGGGATTGATGCCCTTAGCTACAGTCCTCTCCCATCTTTTTAACGAGTCCATTTGTACAGGTCTTCCACCTAGTTGGCTAGAAAATACTATAGTACCCATACACAAGTCAGGGGATCCTTTGGAGGCGTCGAACTACAGGACCATTATGATTGGCCATGTCATGGCCAAGATTTATGCGACCATTCTAAAAGGACATATAAATGACCATGCCGAGGCGACAGGCATGAGAGCTAGAGGACAGGCAGGATTTCGTGCAGAGCACTCGACTCTACCATGTTGCAACAGCTCAAGAAGGATGTAGAGATTGAATGCTCTACCACGTTGCTAGCACGCATCTTTGGGTCTCACCCCTCCATATCCCAAGCCAGAGACTGGATGCTTGCGGCTCTCCCCCCAAACCTCACTCCACGATTGTTAAATGTTCGTCTTCTGGGACGAGGTTTTTTCCAGGTTGTTTTTGACACTCCAGAGGGTGCGAGCACTGTGCTCAAAGCTGAGTTTTTACACTTGGGACACAGGAAGATCTTCTTTGAAGCCTTTCATATTGGTTTCGACCCAGTGGAGGCAGATAAGAAAATCTTTTCGCTCTTCATCAGATTTCCCGGGCTTCCCCAGGTTTACCATCGACTTCTTTCTGTTATTGGGGAGCATTTTGGCGTGGTTGCTGAGATCCCAATCCTCCTTGGGTTGCCATTGACTACAGCAGAGGCAACCAAGGCTGAAGGGGTACCTAGAGTTAGGGTCCTCTGTAAGGATCCTAACCTCAAGATGGACCATGTTATGATCCAGCGCCTGGATGGTTCCTTTTTTTGCCAGAGAGTAGAGATTTCTAGCAGACAGGACCAGTGCAGAATATGCAGGACCATTGGACACCTTGCCAGGGATTGCCCCAGGAAGAAGAAAAGGCCCAAGAAGCCCTCTGGTATAGCTACCGCCCCATGGCCTCGATAGGGGGGTGGTAGAGGTCTAGCACTTGCTCCTCGACCTCGACAGAGGGGTGGTAAAGGTCCAGCACCTGCTCCTTGGCCTTCGCGTGGCGGTCCTCTTCAGGATGGTGGTGGTACAGGTCCAGCACCTGCTCCTCGGCCTCGACAGGGGGGTGTTACAGGTCCATCACCTGCTCCTCGATCCCCACCTATCTCAGGGGCACGCGACACTCTCCAGTGGGTTCTGGCACGTGTGCAGATCCCTCCTTCAGTTCACGAGGGTACATTAGTGGACTCTGCTTCACCTCGAGCTGTCCCTCTAGTCTCACCTCGCACAGTCCGAGACACTGAAGCTTCGAGCTCTTCCCCGGTTGCAGCTTCTTCCCTAGAACCAGCGGTGCCAGACACTCTTCTTGAGGCAGTAGAGGTCTCCGCGGTTGGGCAGACACAGGATAGAGAGTAGTCTTCACTTCCTCCCTTGGATAGGAGGAAGGGGATGGTTTATACTATTGATCCTCTTCCCTCAGAAGGGATCCTTCGCACTCCGGTGTCTGGCTTGCTTCACAGGAACTCATTTTCAGCCCTGGCAGATGGTTCAGATTTCCAAGAGGAGGAGTTTGTGCCTGCTACTTTTGGGGAGCCAGTGATTGGGTTTCCTGTTGACAGGGCTTCTTCTTCAGGTGGCAGGGTTCTTTCCCCTGTTGATTTTTCGCCACTTGGTTTCATTCCTCCCTCCTCGAGCAGGAGGTCGTCCCCTGTTGAGGGGTTTGTTTCCGCCACTAGGTCGGGTAAGGTGTTCCACTCTACATCCTCCCGTCAATGAGGATTATTAGTTGGAACATACAGGGCCTAGGTGGCGTCCCACATCACCGCCGTAGACAGCTGATCCGGGATCAGCTTCATCCAGGTGTTACTGGGGGTTCCATTGATATCTTATTTATTCAAGAGCACAAACTGGATCCTAGAGATTGTGCCAAGTCAGGCAAGTTGCTTTCTGGCGATACTTTTTGGTCGCTTGCCTTGGGCACCAGGGGGGGCACTTCTATTTCAGTTTCGCAATCGGTTCTCCCCTTAGTTGTTGGACACAGAGTCATTATTCCCTCTAGAGCTCAGTGGATTATTCTTTTGATTGGAGGGCGTAAGGTTGGTTTCCTTCACCTGTATGCCTCCAACATTGGAGGGGAATGTGCCCTTATGTGGAAGGATTTGCTCTCCTGGGCCCCCATTGTGGATTCATGGGTGATTGGAGGTGACTTTAACATGGTTGAGTTAGCGTCAGACAAAAAAGGGGGTAGAGAAGGCGGACTCTACTCTTTAGAGAGAGCAGCTTGGGATGCCTTCCTTTTTCAATTCTGTGGCAGAGATACTTCGTTGGACGATGCCTTTCTTATTCAGCCATAGTCCATCCTGTTCTCTTGGTCGAACAGGAGGCAGCAGATGCCTATTCATGCACGCATTGACAGATTCTATGTAGATGATTGCGCACTAGACAGAGGTGGATCGGTATGCATTGCTTCTGGGGTTTCCACTTCAGACCACTTGCCTGTTGTGTTGGCTATCTCAGAGCCTCACTTGAGAGGCCGGTCTGCCATCATCAGGATTCCAGATGCCTTTTACACAGAGGAGGACCTTACAGAGGCAGCCCTGCAGATATGGGTTTCTCATGTCCAGGGTGGGCAGCCATATCCATCACATGTAGCTGCTGCCCTTTCTGGTATTAGCAACTTCTAGCGCTCAGTTGCTTGTACCAGGAGACGAGATATTCTCAGACATGAGATTGGTGTTTGCTAGTAGCTGGCAGCTTTGCAGAGGGAAGAGCAAAAACGGCCTTCAGATGCTTGGATTCAGGAGCGCCTTGCTGCAGCAAGGGCTCATCAGATATTGCTTGATCAGAGAGCAGAGTATGCCTTTCATGCACGGGAGTCCTTCTGGATTCAGATGGGTGGTAGAGTCAATAAACACTTTTTCTCTACTCTTGGCCCTAGACATAGTAGAGAGAGTGTATCCCACCTTATTGGCTCACATGGGGTTTTACAGACAGAGCCTGATGATGTCTTACGCATAGCTTCAGATTTCTATGCCACCCTTCTTACTGCTGATCCTGAGACACATGATAGAGAGGATGCTAGATAGGCTATTTGGCAGAGCATCGCTGTGTTGGTGAATCCGGGTATGCATGTTTTGCTCGATGCACCTTTCACCAACACAGAGTTCAGGACTGCACTTTCAGCCCTTCACAAGGGCAAGTGCCTAGGTTCGGATGGCCTCACCCCGTCTTTTTTCATTGCATTTTGGGATATGATTGGAGACTAACTAACTTCAGCCCTGCAGGCCATTTGGGACTTTGGCGAGATGCCTGGGTTGCTTACAGAGGGTCTCATTCACCTTATCCCGAAAGGAGGTTGCAGAAATTTAGTGTCCCGGTGGAGACCTATCACACTTCTGGGGACTTGTTACAAGATTTTGGCCAAGGCAATCAGCCTCCGATTGCAGCCCCTTTTCCCTGATCTTATTCATGACACTCAGACGGGATTTGTGCATGGCAGAAGCATTTTTTATAACATTTTATCTTTCTGGGAAGCTTTAGAGTGGGCCATGCAGAGTGGCCAGAATGTAGCCATTCTACTTTTGGATTTTGAGAAAGCTTATGACAGAGTAGATTGGGGTTTTTCTACGCTTTGGCTTTACTGATGCTTGGATCAGAGGTGTTTCCTCTTTGTACAGATCAGCCCACAGCCAGGTACTTATTGGTGGGGTGAGGGGTGAGAGATTTCAGATTTCGAGATCAGTCCGTCAGGGATGCCCCCTTGCTCCTTTCCTTTTTTTGTTCCTGGCCGAAGCTATGAGTATCTATGTTAGATCTCAAGCTGACATCTTTGGGCTGAGACTTCCCATCAGAAGGGAAGAGGAGCTCCTTGACAGTGAGTTGGCAGATGACACAGCAGTTTACTTGGATGCCACTCCGCAGACGCTCACTTCTTTCAGGACAGCATTGGATTTATTTTGCTTGGCGGCAGGGGCGTAGATAAATTGGCATAAATCCAATGGCTTTTGGATCAGTGATGAGGACACTCCAGTTTGGGGGCTTGACATAGGATTCACTTGGGTTCAGAGGGGTGTGCCTATCAGGTATTTGGGCTGCCAGGTCGGCTTGGATATTTCTTCCACACAGCAGTTTGCTCCTGTTTTGGAGAGCATCAGGAGGAAGCTTCTTTTTTGGAGCTCAGCAAAGTTGGATCTTGCCTCTAGAGTTGTGGTGGTCAACCAGGTCCTCTTGGCCACGGCCTGGTTTGTTTGTTCATGCTGGTGCTGTTCTAGGGACTGCATCATTCAGCTCAGAAGACCGATCAAAAATTTTCTTTGAAGTGGGCTTGATGGCACAGCAGATGCCTTAGCCAGGGTGGCTTGGGAGACCCTCATCCTGCCTACACAGGAAGGGGGTCTCAATATTATTGATCCAAATTTACAGTGCAGAGCTTTACTTTGCAAGATGGTGGTGCGGGAACTTATGCCAGGGCAGGAACCGTGGAAGGACTTTGTTATTAGTAGCATACAGAGGTGCACACCTTCTTCAGGAGGAGACTAGAGGAGCAGTGTTAGATGGATCTTCACCACAACACACCTCAGATCACCTTCGTCCCCTCTCATGGTTGCCATTCTGAAAGCTTGGGCCAGTTTCAGAAGCACTCTTCGGAGGATTCCTCCTTCCTCTCGTGAAGAGATTGTTAGGCAACCCATCATGTGGAATGACAGTATTTTAGATGATCATGGAAGACCACTGGGTGCCTCACTCTACATGCAGTGGTCCAGGTGGGAGAGGGGACCTGCATCATCTATGGGGTCTTGGAAAGCTTTCTGCAGGCTTCCAGAGGAGACCAAATCAAGGTTGACAGGACATCTCAGAGGGAGTGCAGGGAGGATCTTGCAGATTGAGGCAGCCCTTCCAGAGGTTTGGGTAGACATAGATGATATGCCACTCACTTCCTCCACTTGGGCAGGTACTTTTACGAGAGGCGGTGTTCCGCTTCAGGTTTTGGCCTTTCGAGATGCACAGGAGGTTGCTTTAGTTTTTAGTGTCCAGAATCGTGGCAGATTGCTCAGGTCTACAGAGGACATCTTGCTTGAGTCTGCTTTTCAGCCTATCACGGTTGTAGGTCTTTTGGTGCAGCGATTAGATTCAGAGTGGTTCCTAGACCCAGACCCCCCGGCTACTCTCCACCGGGTCTTGGAGGCTCTGGCTCTATGGGGGAGTTCCCATCAGGTATTTGCAGTGGGACCCTGGAGAGTGGGAGTGGATTGACGCAGGGCATCGAGAGAAGAGCATCCCCGTCTTTTGTTACACGGTCAGTAATGCGAGGAGATTTCAGCTCAGTAGTAGAGGTTGGAGACCTTCCAGAGTTCCTCATAGGGAGACATTTGATATCACTATGGATCTGCAGAGGTGCTTCTGGAGGAGACTCTGGAAATCCCACAGGGATAGAAAGATCACTATCTTCTTTTGGCTCTCTATCCATGGTGGGATTGCAGTGAACCTTTGGAGGTCCAGGTTCGGAGCCGACCCTACTTGCCCTCGCTGCCTCTCTGCTTCGGAGACTATTCAGCATTGCTTATGGGATTGCAGACAAGCGAGGATGATTTGGATGGGGGTAGGCAGAATTTTCATTCACTTTGGCCACTCCCCATTCTTTATGACATGGGGCTCAGTGGCTTGGCTTTCTCTTACAGGCCCTTAGGTATTCTATGAGAGATTTGACTGCTCTCGGGCCATTTCGGTTGGATGTCATCAGACTGAGTCCTGTTCATTGGATGTGGTACCACTTCTTCCTTTTACAGATGTACATGCCTCTTGGGAGATTCTAGCGAGCATAGCATCCTGGCATATCTGGAGAACCAGATGCACATAGGCTTTGGAGGGTACTCAGGTTCATCCCTCGCACACATTAGCTAGTATCTGGATAGACACCGTACATACTTTGATGGCCATATGGACGGGTATGCAGGGAGACTCTCGTGCAGCCTCTGCTAGGAGGGCTTCTTTCTTCAGGGAATGGAAGGATTCTCCTTTCTTCTCTGAGACTACTACAGGGTTGAGGTGGCACTTTCAGCCTCAGCCTTGGTTGTTTTCCACCTCACTCTGAGGGGGTTTTTTAATTTATCCTCATGATTTCATGATGTATTCCGCTTTTTTTTTTCCAAGAAAAAGACTTCTATTAAGTAGGAGAAAAAACCCGCGAGAGCAAGCTCAAAGCGAAATACATCATGAAATCATAAGGATAAATAAAAAACTCCCTCAGAGTGAGGTGGAAAACAACCAAGGCTGAGGCTGAAAGTGCCACCTCAACCCTGTAGTAGTTTCAGAGAAGAAAGGAGAATCCTTCCATTCCCTAAAGAAAGAAGCCCTCCTAGCTGAGCCTGCACGGGAGTCTCCCTGCATACCCGTCCATACGGCCATCAAAGTATGTACGATGTCTGTCCAGATACTAGCCAATGTGTGCGAGGGATGAACCTGAGTACCCTCCAAAGCCTCTGTGCATCTGGCTCTTTAGATATGCCAGGATGCTATGCTCGCTAGAATCTCCCAAGAAGTATCCACAGAGGCATGTACAGCTGTAATAGGAAGGTGTGGTACCACATCCAACGAACAGGACTCAATCCGATGACGTCGAACCGAAATGGCCCGAGAGGAGTCAACTCTCTCATAGAAAACCTGAGGTCCTGTAAGAGAAAGCCAAGCCACCGAGCCCCATGTCATAAAAAATGGAGAATGGGCAAAGTGACTGAAAATCCTGGCTACCCCCATCCAAATCATCCTCGCCTGCCTACAATCCCATAAGCAATGCTAAATAGACTCCGAAGCAGAAAGGCATCGAGGGCATGTAGGGTCGGCTCCGAACCTGGACCTCCAAAGGTTCACTGCAATCCCTCCATGGATAGAAAGCCAAAAGAAGATAGTGATCTTTCTATTCCTGTGGGATTTCCAGAGTCTCCTCCAGAAGCACCTCTGCAGATCCGCAGTAATATCAAAAGTCTCCGAATGAGGAACTCTGGAGGGTCTCCAACCTCTACTACTGAGCTGATATCTCCTGGCAATACTGACCGTGTAACGAAAGAACGGGATTCTCTCGATGCCCTGCGTCAATCCACTCCCACTCTCCGGGGTCCCATTGCAAATACCTGATGGGAACTCCCCCATAGAGCCAGAGCCTCCAAGACCCGGTGGAGAGTAGCCGGGGGTCTGGGTCTACGAACCACTCTGAATCTGATCCCTGCATCAAAAGACCTACAACCTTGATAGGCTGAAAAGCAGACTCAAGCAAGATGTCCTCTGTGGACCTGAGCAATTTGCCACCATCCTGGACACTAAAAACCAAAGCATCCTCCTGTGCATCTCGAAAGGCCAAAACCTGAAGCAGAACCCCGCCTCTCGAAAAAGTACCTGCCCAAGTGGAGGAAGTGAGTGGCATATCATCTGTGTCTACCCAAACCTCTGGAAGGGCTGCCTCAATCTGCAAGATCCTCCCTGCACTCCCTCTGAGATGTCCTGTCAACCTTGATTTGGTCTCCTCTAGAAGCCTGCGGAAAGCTTTCCAAGACCCCATAGAAGATGCAGGTCCCCTCTCCCACCTAGACCACTGCATGTAGAGTGAGGCACCCAGTGGTCTTCCATGATCATCTAAAATACTGTCATTCTACATGATGGGTTGCCTATCAATCTCTTCCCGAGAGGAAGGAGGAATCCTCCAAAGAGTGCTTCTGAAACTGGCCCAAGCTTTCAGAATGGCAACCATAAGAGGGGACGAAGGTGATCTGAGGTGTGCTGTGGGGAAGATCCATCTAACACTGCTCATCCAGTCTCCTCCTGAAGAAGGTGTGCACCTCTGTATGCTGCTGATAAGAAAGTCCTTCCACGGTTCCTGCCCTGGCATAAGTCCCTGCACCACCATCTTGCAAAGTAAAGCTCTGCACTGTAAATCTGGATTAATAATATTGAGACCCCCTTCCTGTGAGTTTCTGATCGGGGTCTTCTGAGCTGAATAATGCAGTCCCTAGAACGGCACCAACATGAACAAACAAACCAGGCTGTGGCCAAGAGGACCTGGTTGACCACCACAACTCTAGAGGCAAGATCCAGCTTGGTTGAGCTCCAAAAAAGAAGCTTCCTTCTGATGCTCTCCAAAACGGGAGCAAACTGCTGCATGGTAGAAATATCCAAGCCGACCTGGCAGCCCAAATACCTGATAGGCTCACCCCTCTGAACCCAAGTGAATCCTATGTATTCCGCTTTGAGCTTGCTCTCGCGGGTTTTTTCTCTTACTTAATAGAAGTCTCTTTCTTGAAAAAAAAAAAAAATCAAACTCCCATAATAAGAGAGCTAGGAAAAATCCAAGGTTGAGGCTGAAAATGCCACCTCACCCTGGCCAAGGACTCCGAGAAGACAAGGACTTAGTCCACTCCCTGAGGACGACTGTCCTCTTGGTAGGGGCTTCTCAAGAAGACCCTTGCATGTTACTTCTGATTGACAGACATAAGGTTGGTTTCCTCAACCTCTATGCTCCGAACAACAGAGGGGACCGTGTTCTATTTTGGAAAGAGCTGCTCTCGTGGGCTGACGTTGCGGATTCGTGGATTATTGGAGGTGACTTCAACATGGTTGAGGCACCTTTTGATAAGAAAGGGGGCAGAGAAGGTGGTATCCACTCCCTCGAGAGAGCAGCCTGGGATGCCTTCTTGTTCAGGTTCAGTGACAGAGATGTTTGGTCAGATGATGCATTTCTTATTCAGTCTCAGTCACTTTTGTTTCCCTGGTCGAACCATAGGGTACAGATGCCTATCCATGCTCGGATTGACAGATTCTATGTGGGCGACTGGGCTCTTGATAGAGGGGGGACAGTTTGCATTGCACTTGGTGTTTCCACTTCAGACCATTTTCCAGTAGTTTTGTCCATCTCAGAGCCTCATCTGAGAGGACGGTCTCACAGTATCAGGATCCCCGATGCCTTATACACGGATGAGACTCTCACAGAGGCAGTGTTGGAGATCTGGGTTTCTCACATGCAGGGGGGGTGGCCGGTCCTTCACATGTGGCCATAGCACTTGCCAGTATCAGCGACTTTTATCACTCCGTTGCTAGTGCTCGACGAGGTGAGGTACTCACACGGGAGATTGGTATCCGCCGGCAGTTGGCAGCCTTACAGAGGGAGGAGTAGAGACGACCATCAGATGCTTGGATACAGGAGCGCCTTGCTATGGCAAGGGCTCACTTGCAGACTTTGCTTGATCAGAGAGCAGGGTATGCCTTCCATGCACGGAAGTCCTTTTGGATACACATGGGAGGGAGAAGGAGAGTCAATAAACACTTTTTCTCTACACTTGGTCCCAGACATAGTAGAGAGAGTGTCAGGGAGCTTATTGACTCTGACGGCGTTTTGCAGTCCCATCCGGAGACCGTCATGCACTTAGCGACAGCTTTCTATGCCTCCCTACTTTCCGCAGATCCTAACACACAGGCCATAGATGTGGCTAGAGATGAAGTTTGGCAGAGTTTACCTGTGTTGGTTACCCCACAGATGTTATGCTCACTTGATGCACGCTTTACCAACACAAAATTCAAGACTGCTCTTCATAAGGACAAATGCCCTGGTTCTGATGGTCTTACTCCTTTTTTTATAGCCTTTTGGGATACGATAGGTGATCATATTACTTCAGCCCTACAGGGCATTTGGGACTCGGGTGAGATGCCAGACTCACTGACCGAGGGACTCATTCACCTTATCCCGAAAGGTGGCAACAGGAATTTTGTATCCCATTGGAGACCCATCACTCTTTTGGGCACTCTTTACAAAATCCTTGCCAAGGCGATCAGCATCCGATTACAGCCCCTTCTTCCATACCTCATCCATGATACTCAGACATGCTTTGTGCATGGCAGGAGCATTTTTTATAATATCTTTTCCTTTTGGGAAGCCACAGAGTAGGCTATGCAGAGCGGGCAGAGGCTGGCAGTTCTACTCATGGACTTCGAGAAAGCCTATGACAGAGTAGATTGGGGTTTTCTTGAGGGCACTCTTCTACGGTTTGGATTTTCAGATGCTTGGATTAGAGGGGTGGCCTCCCTTTATAGATCAGCCCACAGCCAGGTTTTGATTGGAGGGGTAAGGGGTGATAGGTTTCAGATTTCCAGATTAGTTCGTCAAGGATGCCCTTTAGCCCCCTTCCTCTTTCTTTTTGTGGCAGAAGCTATGAGTATCTTCCTTAGATCTCAGGCTGAGCTTTTTGGGTTGAGATTGCCCTTGAGACAGGAGCAGGAGCTTCTTGACTGTGAGTTGGCTGATGACACTGCTATTTTTATTGAGGCCTCTTCGCAGTCACTTGATTCTTTCTGGACAGCCTTGGATATTTTTTGCTCAGCTGCAGGGGCACACATTAACTGGCATAAATCCTTTGGCTTTTGGATTAGTGATGAGGACACTCCAGGTTGGGGAGTTGACATTGGCTTTTCCTGGATTCAGAGGGGTGTTCCTATCAGGTATTTGGGATGCCAGGTAGGATTGGGCATCTCTCCAGCACAACAGTTTGCCCCAACACTAGAAAGTATAAGGGAAAAGCTCCTTTTCTGGAGCTCTGCCAAACTCGACCTTGCATCTAGAGTTGTGGTAGTGAACCAGGTTCTCTTGGCCACTGCCTGGTTTGTGTGTTCTTGCTGGTGCGGTCTAGGGATTGCATCACTCAGCTCATTAGACCAGTCATGAATTTTTTATGGAGTGCACTTGATGGCACAGCAGATGTTGCAGCGAGGGTGGCCTGGGAGACCATTATTCTCCCTACATGTGCAGGGGGCCTTAATATTATTGACCCGGACTTGCAGTGCAGGGCATTGCTTTGTAAGGTGGTGGTGAGGGGACTCATGCCTAGGCAGGAACCTTGGAAGGATTTCTTTTTTGGAGGCATTCAGGCTTGCATACCAACCTTAGGAGATGATTGGGTGGACAGCCCTCGTTGGATTTTTACTCCCGTCCCTCTCAAATCTCTTGCCTCTCCTCTCATGACTACCATCCTGAAAGCTTGGGGGAGCTTCAGGAACACTCTTCGAAGGATTCCACCTTCTACGGTCGAAGAGATTGATAGGCAGCCAATCATTTGGAATGATAGTATACTTGACGAGCATGCCAGACCACTGGGCACTTCCCATTACATGCAGTGGTCTAAATGGGAGAGAGGCCCCGCCTACATGATGGGATATCTCAAGGTGTATGCCTCAGGCACACCTTGGTTTCTATGTGTGAGTGCTAGAGGCACAGTTAGGTGCCCACAAGCACAGTTAGGTGGTGGAAAGCCACATAGGATGATTGAGAGAATCTAGGAGCAGATTGAGGAGATGATTGTGGAGCTCTGAAGTCATCAGTGATGTCAGTGAGCATGTATGAGGTGCCTACTTAAGGACCTCACTCTTCTTCATTCCATAATGCAAGTATTCTGAGTTTGTGTCCACTCTTTGCTTTCCTTTCAGTTTACCAACATGGTATCAGAGCCCTTTGATCCCCCTTGAGCCCATTTCTGCCACATCATCATCTTCTTCACCATCTCTTCCTCTTCTTCCCAAAGTTTGCTTAAGCTTGTTCTCCTCCGGTTCTCAACCATTTCCCACTCCCTTCCTGCTGGAGATCCACCTCAAAGGGGCGAACCCCTAGCTGAAAGGAATCAAAGAAAGACGTCCTCGTTTCGTCGCCATTACACAAAGATCGTCGACTTTTGCTTCAGCGTTTTCTCTCAACATACTTCATCTTCCTCTAATTCCTTTCAGGGGTAGATTCTCCATGCCTTGGGATATCCTGTGCTGAAATTTGAGCAGCAATGGCTGCATATATAAGGTAAAAACAGAGAAAAACCAGTCGTTTTTGAAGACGCTGCAGCCAGCAAAGTCGCGCGAAATCTCCTCAAACCTCTGCACCAAAAGTTCACCTTTATGTGAGCTTTCTTTTGCTTCAGAAAGCCCCTATTCCTTTGCTCTGAAGAGTAAGCTACAAGCCCTCCAAGTTCAGTCTTTTGGTTTTGACAGTTTTGACAAGCTTTTTGAAGATGATGCTACATAAGATGCTATTCTAGCATTTCTGGTTTTTTGAAACTTTCAATAACATCAGTACAAGTGTGGCTTCAGTTTTTCTTTGAATTGCTATACCTGGTTTTGATTGGAAAGTATTCATTTTAGCCACCTCTATGAAGCATGTAAGAAAAAGCATCATTGATTGAATATTGGTCACTAGTCTTTGTTACATCAAGTGCTTATATTTTGGAAGCCTTTCAGTTGTTTTTTGCCTTGTAAGAGAGAAAGACGCTGCCCAATATCTGGGTTAGACCCTCTCATGGCTACCCTATTGAATCTAGAGAAGTTCAATGGAAAGGGCTTCCACACATGGCAGATGAAGGTGAAATTTGCATTGATGAGGGAAAACCTCTGGGGACTTGTCAAACCGACTTCAACCGCTTCTTCTACAGCCTCCAATGCTGGAGAATCCTCAACTCCGACATGCCCGGCAAGGGATCCCGCTAGAGAGGAGAAAGCATATGGTATCATTGCTCTTGCTTTAGGAGATGATTATATTCATCACATCTCTGACTTAGAGTCTCCTTCAGAAGCTTGGCAGAAGCTTGACATGATTTTTGGTGCTAGCTCTCACATCTCTAAATTATCACTTAAAATCTCTTTCTTTGAATTGAAGATGGTTAGTGGTACTACTTTGGCAGCTCATGTCAACTACATGCGGAGTCTTATGACTCAACTAGCTTCTATCAACTCTCCTATTACTCCAGATGATGCTATGGCAGTGTTACTTAAGAGTATGCCTGAAGATTATGATCACATAGTTACCACTTTGAAAAATCTTCCTAATCCTAATCTTGAAGGTATTATCTCTGCTCTCTAAGAAGAAGAAAGGCATATGGAGCTCAGGAAAGGCAATGACACTGTTTATGCTGTAAAAATCCAGAAGGGCAAGTTTACCCCTTGCAATCACTGTGGAAAGACAAATCACCTTTCAAAGGACTGCTTCAAAATCAATCCATGCAAACACTGTGGCAAAAACAACCATCATGAGAAGTTTTGCAGAGCATAAGCAAAGACAGAAAATGCAAATCTACTTTCAGTTGATAAGCCTCCACAAGATGAGGCATCCTTTGAAGATTATGCATTTTAAATCATCTCTATGTATGCTCCAGATCTCTCTTTTTATGTCAAGGTACTCAGCCTGGATAGTCCTCCAAAATGAATGAAATAAACTATTGTGTTTTGTGTGTTTTGTAAACACCTCTGGTCACCTTATGATGTAGGCCATGTGTATGTTTTGCTCCATGGTACCTCCTACAGACATTGTGTGCATGTACATGCAGGGGAGATAACCATTGGAAGGTCTTTTTGTATCCCTTTTTGTTTACCTTACACCCATGGGAACCCTTGCTAGCATGAGAACCTAGCCATAGATTTATCCTTGACCACCATGAGATGGCATGAGAAACTATGAGACTAGATGTATCCTTGACATAGCCTGAGGCATTCCCTTGAGGGGGGGTTTGATGGGATATCTCAAGGTGTATGCCTCAGGCACACCTTGGTTTCTATGTGTGAGTGCTAGAGGCACAGTTAGGTGCCCACAAGCATAGTTAGGTGGTGGAAAGCCACATAGGATGATTGAGAGAATCTAGGAGCCGATTGAGGAGATGATTGTGGAGCTCTAAAGTCATCAGTGATGTCAGTGAGCATGTATGAGGTGCCTACTTTAAGGACCTCACTCTTCTTCATTCCATAATGCAAGTATTCTGAGTTTGTGTCCACTCTTTGCTTTCCTTTCAGTTTACCAACACTACATAGTAGGCACTTGGAAGGCTTTTATCAGGCTACCTGAGGATCAGAGATTGCAGTCCGTGAGTCACCTCAGAGGGGTAGCATGCATGATTCAGCAGATAGATGCAGCCATCTCGATGGAATGGACAGTTGAGTTGCCTATTACTTCCACCACTTGGATGGGAGCTTTTTTGAGGACAGCAGTTCCTTTACAGGTGATCGCTCTTCGAGGTCTCGGGGAAGATGCACTGGTCTTTGACATTGGGGATGGAGGTATACTCTCTACATCCAAGGATGATATTCTTTTAGAGGTTGCCTTTCAGCCTGTCAGGATTGCTGGTTTTGTGGACCATGGAGCGGGCTTGCAGTGGTACTTAGACCCCGACCCTCTGCTCCTGGCCTTGGGATCCTGGAGGTTGTGGTTATATGGAGGTGCACCTATCAGGTGCTTGCAGTGGGACCCAGGAGAGTGGGAGTGGATAGATCATGGGCACCGAGAGAGGGGGATTCCCTTCTTTCGTTTCACGGTTGGTAATGCCAGGAGATTTCAGCTGAACAGTAGGGGTTGGATTCCCTCCAGAGCCCCCCATTGGGAAAGCTTCTTCATCAACGTAGATTTGCGTAGAAATTTCTGGAGGAGGCTCTAAAAATCCCTCAGAAATAGAAAGATCACTCTTTTCTTTTGGCTTTCTATTCATGGAGGGATTGCAGTGAACCTGTGGAGATCACGATTTGGGGCTGATCCCACTTGTCCTCGTTGTCATTCTGCAGAGGAGTCAGTGCAACATTGCCTTTGGGACTGCAGTCAGGCGAGGACTGTTTGGAAAGGGTTTGCTCGGATACTCAGCATCTTTCATACTTACCCTTTCTTCATGACTTGGGGCTCGGTTGCATGGTTATCCCTAACTGGGCCCCAGGTGTTTTATGAGGGTGAGCCTTCTTCTTGGGCACTCTCGGTCCGCCGGCAGGTGATAGAGCCCTGCTCTCTTCAGGATGTACCACTTACTCCCTTCAGAGCTTCTCATGCTTCAGTGGACACCTCTTGGGAAATTTTGGCTAGCATTTCCTCTTGGCACATTTGGAGAGCCAGATGTACAGAGGCCTTGGATGGCACCCAGATACACCCATCACAGGTGTTCACCGGTATTTGGACTGATACGGTTCACACTTTGATAGCCATATGGGCTAGCATGCAGGGCCCTTCACAGGCAGTCTCTTCTAGAAGGACTATATTTCTTCGAGTTTGGAGGGGTTCTCCCTTTTTCTTAGAGGTTTCTACCGGATTGAGATGGCACTATCAGCCTCAATCCTTTCTTTTTGGCTCTTGAGCTTTTCATGCATTGCATGATGTATCCCATATGGAGCTTGCTCTAACGGTTTTCTTTAATACTTAATAGAAGTCTCTTTTTGCAAAAAAAAAAAGAAGACCCTTGCATGCTCTCCCAAATGGCCACCAAGGCGTGTACAATGTCTATCCATATATTGGCCAATGTGTATGCAGGGTTGACCTGAGTACCATCTATGGCCTTTGTGCAACTCAATCTCCATATATAACATGCTGATATGCTCACCAAAATCTCCCATGAAGTATCCACAGAGGCTCTTTCCAGGTCTTTCTAGGTCAAAAATAAGAAAATCATTCTTTTCTTTTTGCATTTCTTGCACAAAGGGATTGTAGTAAACAAACAAAGGGAGAAAATCAGAGCTGGTCCTTCTTGCCAATGGTGTATGCATGTTACTGAGTCTAGCCAACATTGCCTTTGGGAGTATAGTAGTAGGCCAATGTCATTTGCATAGGGATAGCTAGGCTTATGGGGAGATTGATCCCCTCCAATTTGTTTATCCCTTGGGATTGCTTGACTCTCTTTGATTGGACCTTAGGTTTTCTATGAAAGCTAGGATTCATAATGTGTATATTCTCATCTATTCCAAGTATGCGGCTTTGATGTTGTCCCTTCCACTTAGTAAATGCTTGCACATGTTTTCAATTGACACAAGTTGTGTTCACCTAGCTTAGAATCCGGCCAGCATATGGATAGACATTGTGCACACTTTGATGGCCTGGTCTAGACATCGAGACATTTGCATAAATTTATTCAAAATATATGCCAAAAAAGGGCAGTTCAAAAAAAGACAATGCACACCTTCAACCTCTTTGTGACATCTAAGGCATACACAAGACCATCTACCAATAGCTGCCGATGCATCCCGTCAATACTTCTTTATGCATAATTAACCAAAGGAAAGGAATTGTAGCGGACTCTAGAGTGGTCTTGAATAGGAGAAGGTTTTGTATCGAGGAATGAGAAACATCGCCTTCTTTTTTGAATCTGTATTTTGCATGATTTGGCATTTTCAGCCAATCTTGGCTCTGCTAGGCTTCACAAGGTCTTTGATGCAATGATTTTGCATGTTGTATTTCAACCTTGGGGCCAAAGGCACATGATTCGTAATCAACTTGATCCATGTGTCATTGGGGTTCTATTGATATCCTTTTTATATAGTAACACAAGGTGGAGTTTTCTTCAAATAAAAAGGAGGGAAGAGAAGGTGGCATTCACTCGCTAGAGAGAGCATCTTGGGATGCCTTCCTTTTTTCAGTTGAGTGGCAGAGATGCTTGGACACATGATGTGTTTCCCACTTTTCATCATTCACTCCTGTTCTTGTGGTCGAACACAAGAGTGCAGATTTCCATCCATGCGAAGTTAGACAAATTTTATGTTGATGAGTGGACACTAGACAGAGGTGGCTAGTATGCACTGCACGAGGGGTTTCCACCTCATATCATTTTTCTATGGTTATGTGATTCTTGAGCCTCACTTGAGACGTTCTTATGCTACTATGAGTGTTTGATATTCCTTGTATGTAGAGTTGTATGTAGAGGAGGGCCTCACAAAGGATGTTTTGCATATTTGGGTGTCTCATTTGCAGGGTAGAGCATCATCTCCTTCACATGTGGCAGCAACCCTCTCTAGTATTAGCAATTTTAATCATACTATTGCTAGTACCAAAAGACCTGAGATTCTCAGACAGGAGGTTGGCCTTGATAGCAGTTGGCAGCCCTACAAAGGAAGGAGAAAAAATGGCCTACGGATGCTTGGATTCAGGAGTGCCTTGCTGTATCAAGGGATGATCAATAGGTTTTGCTAGATTAGAGAGCACAGTATCTCTTTCATGCATGCGAGTCCTATTGGATATATATACAGGGTAGATTCAGTATGCATTCTTCTCTACTCTTGGCTCAAGACATGGTAGAGAAAGCATTTCTCAATTTATTTGACTCAGACAAAATTCTACATTTAGCTCCTGATGCCATCTTGCACATAGCTATGGACTTTTATGCCTCCCTTCTTTTAGTAGATCCTAATACACCTGTCAGAGATGATTCCAAGTATAGAGTTTGGCGAGGTATCCCATCATTGGTAAAACCAAACATGAGAGTCTTACTTGATGCACCTTTTATCAATCCGAATTTAGGCCAACACTCTAGTCCTCCATGAGGGAAAGTGCCCGGGCTCAGATGGGACGACACGCTTCTTTTTTATTTTCTTTTGGGACATGATTGGGGACCATAAGGACTCAATGTGATCATTTAAGCTTGACAAATGAGGAATTTCACGGCTAGGTGATAATAAAAGAGAGGTTCAGCGAAAGGGGATTGCATAAATTTGATTTCTCAATGGCACACTTTGGGGCACAATTTTGGCCAAAGCTATCAGTCTGTGCTTGCAACCCATTCTTCTAGATCTCACCCATGATACGTGCAAGATCAAGAAAGCCTTGTATAGGCTGAAGCAAGCACCTCATGCATGGTATCATAATATACATCAGTTCTTGCTGTCCTAGGGCTTTGTCAACACTCATACAAAGCCAAATTTATATGTTTTGCAACAAAAATAAGATTTGGTCATGCTTGTGCAGTCCGTCTTATGTTAGATTTGGTCAATGCTTGTGCAGTAATTTGCAGCAAATTGCAGCAGTGCAGTTCGTCTTGTGTCAAACTTTTGACATGACAGATTTGGGCCTCTTACACTACTGTCTTGGCATTGATTTTTTTTATTTTTTGGCAAAAAAGAGACTTCTATTAAGTATTAAAGAAAACCGTTAGAGCAAGCTCCATATGGGAATACGGGATACACCATGCAATGCATGAAAAGCTCAAGAGCCAAAAAGAAAGGATTGGGGCTGATAGTGCCATCTCAATCCGGTAGCAACCTCCGAGAAAAAGGGAGAAACCCTCCAAACTCGAAGAAATACAGTCCTCCTAGAAGAGGCTGCCTGTGAAGGGCCCTGCATGCTAGCCCATATGGCTATCAAAGTGTGAATCATGTCACTCTAAATACCCGTGAACACCTGTGATGGGTGTATCTGGGTGTCATCCAAGGCCTCTGTGCATCTGGCTCTCCAAATGTGCCAAGAGGAAATGCTAGCCAAAATCTCCCAAGAGGTGTCCACTGAAACATGTGAAGCTCTGAAAGGAATATGTGGTACATCCTGAAGAGAGCAGGGCTCTATCACCTGTCGGCGGATCGAGAGTGCCCAAGAAGAAGGCTCACCCTCATAAAACACATGGGACCCAGTAAGGGATAACCATGCGACCGAGCCCCAAGTCATGAAGAAAGGGAAAGTATGAAATATGCTGAGTATCCGAGCAACTCCTTCCAAACAATTCTCGCTTATTGCAGTCCCAAAGGCAATGTCGTGGCTGCTACTCCTCCCCGCTCCCTTGCTGCACCCTCTCCCTCAGCCCGTCCCTCCCTCTCTCCCTTGCCCTCAGCCCCTCCCTCCCTTCTCCTCCTCCACTTCAGAACGCCCCCTTCCAGCCCGCTCCCTCTCCTCCCCCTCTCAGCCTGCTCCTCCGCCCCCTCCCTGCCTGCTCCCGTGCCCCCTCCCTGCCTCTCCGTCCCCTCCCTGCCTCTCCGCCCCCTCCCTGCCTCTTAGCCCGCCCCCTCCTCTCCCTCTCCTCCCCCTTCCCTTCACCCCCCGCTCCCTCTTCTCCCCCTCTCAGCCTACTCCCCCGCCCCCCGCCCCCTCCTTGCCTACTCCTCCGCCCCCTCCTTGCCTCTCAGCCCGCCATCCCTCTCCCTCTCGTCTCCCTCTCAGCCTGTTCGCCCCCTCCCTGCCCCTCCCTGCCCCTCCCTCTCCTTCCTCTCCCTCTCCTCTCCCTCTCAGCCCTCCCTGCCCCTCAGCCCGCCCCCTTCCTACCTCTCCTTCCTCTCCCTCTCCTCTCCCTAGCCTGCCTCTTGCCTCCCTCTCAGCCTGCCCCCTCCCCTTCAGCCTCTCAGCCTCTCCCCTTTACCCCTCCCCTCCTCGCCCCTTCCCCTGCTCCCTCCTCACCTCCTTTCCCTGTTTTCTACCCCCCTATCACCCGCAGCTTTTTTTGGAGCAGAAGGAGCCTCCAAATTGTCAGAGTCGGCCTCCTCACCTCGATTGGCGATGGATACTCCGTCAGCCAATCCTACTCCACCTCCACCGGCTGCAAAAACTATTACCTTTTCTAAAGACGAGTTGCAACAGCTCAAGAAGGATAGCTCAAGAAGGATGTAGAGATTGAATACTCTACCACGTTGCTAGCACGCATCTTCGGGTCTCACCCCTCCAGATCCCAAGCCAGAGACTGGATGCTTGCGGCTCTCCCCCCAGACCTCACTCCACAATTGTTAGATGTTTGTCTTCTGGGACGAGGTTTTTTCCAAGTTGTTTTTGACACTCCAGAGGCTGCGAGCACTGTGCTCAAGGCTGAGTTTTTACACCTGGGACACAGGAAGATCTTCTTTGAAGCATTTCATATTGGTTTTGACCCAGTGGAGATAGATAAGGAAATCTTTTCGCTCTTCATCAGATTCCTCGGGCTTCCCCAGGTTTACCATCGACTTATTGGGGAGCATTTTGGCGCAGTTGATGAGATCCCACCCCTCCCTGGGTTGCCATTGACTGCAGCAGAGGCAACCAAGGCTGATGGGGTACCTAGAGTTAGGGTCCTCGGTAAGCATCCTAACCTCAAGATGGATCATGTTATGATCCAGCGCCCGGATGGTTCCTTTTTTTGCCAGAGAGTAGAGATTTCAGGCAGGCAGGACCAGTGCAGGATATGCAGGACCATTGGACACTTTGCCAGGGATTGTCCCAAGAAGAAGAAAAGGCCCAAGAAGCCCTTTGGTACAGCTACCGCCCCATGGCCTCGACAGGGGGGACAGGGGGGTGGTATAGGTCCAGCACTTCCTCCTCGGCCTCGAAACAGGGGTGGTAGAGGCCCAGCGTCTACTCCTTGGCCTTCGCTTGGCGGTCCTCCTCAGGATGGTGGTGGTACAGGTCCAACACCTGCTGCTCCTCGGCCTCGACAGGGGGGTGGTACAGGTCCATCTCCTGCTCCTCGACCCCCACCTACCTCAGGGGCACGCAACGCTCTCCAGTGGGTTCTGGCACGTGTACAGATCCATCCTTCAGTTCACGAGGGTACATTAGTGGACTCTGCTTCACCTCGAGCTGTCCCTCCAGTCTCACCTCGCACAGTCCGAGACCCTGAAGCTTCGACCTCCTCCCCGGTTGGAGCTTCTTCCCTAGATCCAGCGGTGCCAGACGCTCTTCTTGAGGCAGTAGAGGTCTCCGAGGCTGGGCAGACACAGGATAGAGAGTAGTCCTCACTTCCTCCCTTGGATAGGGGGAAGGGGATGGTTTACACTATTGATCCTCTTCCCTCAGAGGGGATCCTTCGCACTCCGGTGTCTAGCTTGCTTCACAGGAACTCGTTTTCAGCCCTGGCAGATGGTTCAAATTTCCCAGAGGAGGAGTTTGTGCCCGCTACTTTTGGGGAGCCAGTGATTGGGTTTCCTGTTGACAGGGCTTCTTCTTCAGGTGGCAGGGTTCTTTCCCCTGCTGATTTTCCACCACTTGGTTTTATTCCTCCCTCCTCGAGCAGGAGGTCGTCCCCTGTTGAGGGGTTTGTTTCCGCCACTAGGTCGGGTAAGGTGTTCCACTCTACATCCTCCGTCGATGAGGATTATTAGTTGGAACATATAGGGCCTAGGCGGCGTCCCACATCCCCGCTGTAGACAGCTGATCCGAGATCAGCTTCACGAGGTGTTACTGGGGGTTCCATTGATATCTTATTTATTCAAGAGCACAAACTGGATTCTAGAGATTGTGCCAAGTCAGGCAAGTTGCTTTTTGGCCATACTTTTTGGTCGCCTACCTTGGGCACCAGGGGGGGCACTTCTATTTCAGTTTTGCAGTCGAATCTCCCCTTAGTTGTTGGACACGGAGTCATTATTCCCTCGAGAGCTCAATGGATTATTCTTTTGATTGGAGGGTGTAAGGTTGGTTTCCTTAACCTGTATGCCTCCAACATTAGAGGGGAACGTGTCCTTATGTGGAAGACTTTGCTCTCCTGGGCCCCCATTGTGGATTCATGGGTGATTGGAGGTGACTTTAACATGGTCGAGTTACCGTCAGACAAAAAAGGAGATAGAGAAGGCGGACTTCACTCTTTGGAGAGAGCAGCTTGGGATGCCTTCCTTTTTCACTTCTGTGGCAGAGATACTTGGTGGGATGATGCCTTTCTTTTTCAGCCACAGTCCCTCCTGTTCTCTTGGTCGAACAGGAGGCAACAAATGCCTATTCATGCACGCATTGATAGATTCTATGTAGATGATTGGGCACTAGACATAGGTGGATCAATATGCATTGCTGCTAGGGTTTCCACTTCAGACCACTTTCCTATTGTGCTGGCTATCTCAGAGCCTCACTTGAGAGGCCGGTCTCCCATTATCAGGATTCCAGATGCCTTTTACATAGAGGAGGACCTTACAGAGGTAGCCCTGTAGATATGGGTTTGTCATGTCCAGGGTGGGCAGCCATATCCATCACATGTAGCCGCTGCCCTTTCTGGTATTAGCGACTTCTACCGCTTAGTTGCTTGTACCAGGAGACGAGATATTCTTAGACGTGAGATTGGTGTTCGCTAGCAGTTGGCAGCTTTGAAAAGGGAAGAGTAGAAACGACCTTCAGATGCTTGGATTCAGGAGCGCCTTGCTGCAGCAAGGGCTCATCAGCAGTTATTGCTTGATCAGAGAGCAGAGTATGCCTTTCATGCACGGGAGTCCTTCTAGATTCAAATGGGTGGTAGAGTCAATAAACACTTTTTCTCTACTCTTGGCCCCAACATAGTAGAGAGAGTGTATCCCAGCTTATTGACTCACATGGGGTTTTACAGACAGAGCCTGATGATGTCTTACGCATAGCTTCAGATTTCTATGCCACCCTTCTTACTACTGATCCTCAGACACATGATAGAGAGGATGCTAGAAGGGCTATTTGGTAGAGCATCCCTGTGTTGGTGAATCCGGGTATGGATGTTATATTCGATGCACCTTTCACCAACACAGAGTTCAGGACTGCACTTTCAGCCCTTCACAAGGGCAAGTGCCCAGGTTCGGATGGCCTCACCCCGTCTTTTTTCATTGCATTTTAAGATATGATTGGAGACTATATTACTTCAGCCCTGTAGGCCATTTGGGACTCTGGCGAGATGCCTGGGTCGCTTACAGACGGTCTCATCCACCTTATCCCAAAAGGAGGTTGCAGAAATTTAGTGTCCCAGTGGAGGCCTATTACACTTCTGGGGACTTGTTACAAGATTCTGGCCAAGGCTATCAGCCTCCGATTGCAGCCCCTTCTCCCTGATCTTATTCATGACACTCAGACGGGATTTGTGCATGGATGAGACATCTTTGATAATATTTTCTCTTTTTGGGAAGCTTCAGAGTGGGCCATGCAGAGTGGCCAGAATCTTGCCATTCTACTTTTGGATTTTGAGAAAGCTTATGGCAGAGTAGATTGAGGTTTTTTGGAGGGCACCCTTCTACGCTTTGGCTTTACTAATGCTTGGATCAGAGGTGTTTTCTCTTTGTACAGATCAGCCCATAGCCAGGTACTTATTGGTGGGGTAAGGGGTGAGATTTCAGATTTCGAGATCAGTCCGTCAGGGATGCCCCCTTGCTCCTTTCCTATTTTTTTTCGTGGCCGAAGCTATGAGTATCTATGTTAGATCTCAAGCTGACATCTTTGGGCTGAGACTTCTTATCAGAAGGGAAGAGGAGCTACTTGACAGTGAGTTGGCAGATGACACAGCAGTTTACTTGGATGCCACTCCGCAGACGCTCACTTCTTTCAGGACAGCATTGGATTTATTTTGCTTGGTGGCAGGGGCACAGATAAATTGGCATAAATCCAATGGCTTTTGGATCAGTGATGAGGACACTCCACTTTGGGGGATTGACATAGGATTCACTTGGGTTCAGAGGGGTGAGCCTATCAGGTATTTGGGCTGCCAAGTCGGCTTGGATATTTCTACCACGCAGCAGTTTGCTCCCTTTTTGGAGAGCATCAAAAGAAAGCTTCTTTTTGGGAGCTCAGCAAGGCTGGATCTTGCCTCTAGAGTTGTGGTGGTCAACCAGGTCCTCTTGGCCACGGCCTGGTTTGTTTGTTCATGCTGGTGCCGTTCTAGGGACATCATTCAGCTCAGAAGACCGATCAGAAACTTTCTCTGGAGTGGGCTTGATGGCACAGTAGATGCCGTAGCCAGGGTGGCTTGGGAGACCCTCATCCTCCCTACACAGGAAGGGGGTGTCAATATTATTGATGTACATTTACAGTGCAGAGCTTTACTTTGCAAGATGGTGATGCGGGGACTTATGCCAGGGCAGGAATCGTGGAAGGACTTTCTTATCAGCAGCATACAGAGGTGCACACCTGCTTCAGGAGGTGATTGGATGAGCAGTGTTAGGTGGATCTTCACCACAGCACACCTCAGATCACCTTCGTCCCCTCTCATGGTTGCCATTCTGAAAGCTTGGGCCAGTTTCAGAAGCACTCTTCGGAGGATTCCTCCTTCCTCTCGGGAAGAGATTGATAGGCAACCCAGCATGTGGAATGACAGTATTTTAGATGATCATGGGAGACCACTGGGTGCCTCACTCTACATGCAGTGGTCCAGGTGGGAGAGGGGACCTGCATCATCTATGGGGTCTTGGAAAGCTTTCTGCAGGCTTCCAGAGGAAACCAAATCAAGGTTGATAGGACATCTCAGAGGGAGTGCAGGGAGGATCTTGCAGATTGAGGCATCCCTTCAAGAGGTTTGGGTAGACACAGATGATATGCCAATCACTTCCTCCACTTGGGCAGGTACTTTTACGAGAGGCGGTGTTCCGCTTCAGGTTTTGGCCTTTCGAGATGCACAGGAGGATGCTTTAGTTTTTGGTGTCCAGGATGGTGGCAGATTGCTCAGGTCCACAGAGGACATCTTGCTTGAGTCTGCTTTTCAGCCTATCAGGGTTGTAGGTCTTTTGGTGCAGGGATCAGATTCAGAGTGGTTCCTAGACCCCAACCCCCGGATACTCTCCACCGGGTCTTGGAGGCTCTGGCTCTATGGGGGAGTTCCCATCAGGTATTTGTAGTGGGACCTCAGAGAGTGGGAGTGGATTGACGCAAGGCATCGAGAGAAGAGCATCCCCTTCTTTCATTACACGGTCGGTAATGCCATGAGATTTCAGCTCAATAGTAGAGGTTGGAGACCTTCCAAAGTTCCTCATTGGGAGACATTTGATATCACTGCGGATCTGCAGAGGTGCCTCTGGAGGAGACTCTGGAAATCCCACAGGAATAGAAAGATCTCTATCTTCTTTTGGCTTTCTATCCATGGTGGGATTGCAGTGAACCTTTGGAGGTCCAGGTTTGGAGCCGACCCTACTTTCCCTCGATGCCTCTCTGCTTCGGAGACTATTCAGCATTGCTTATGGGATTGCAGACAGGCGAGGATGATTTGGATGGGGGTAGCCAGGATTTTCAGTCACTTTACCCACTCCCCATTTTTTATGACGTGGGGCTCAGTGGCTTGGGTTTCTCTTACAGGGCCTCAGGTATTCTATGAGAGATTTGACTCCTCTCGGGCCATTTCGGTAAGACGTCATCGGACTGAGTCGTGTTCGTTGGATGTGGTACCACACCTTTCTTTTACAGCTGTACATGCCTCTGTGGATACTTCTTGGGAGACTCTAGCGAGCATAGCATCCTGGCATATCTGGAGAGCCAGATGCACAGAGGCTTTGGAGGGTACTCAAGTTCATCCCTCACACACTTTGGCTAATATCTGGACAGACACCGTGTAAAGAATGAGGGAGAGAGATAGGAGACTCAAGTGCAGCTTTCTTCACAACACACAAAAGAGAGAGGACACAAGGTTGGAGGGTGAAGTCTTTCTTCACTTTTGCACACAACAACAATACAATAGAAGAGGGAAATACCCTATATGTCAAACCCTAGAATACGTGGTTCATATGTGAACCCAAACCAAAAACATACGTGGTAGTCTAACTACACCACGAGTACAACTAACATAGGCGGTGACATAAATGATAGTCATCCAGGAGATATATCGGGGGTAGAGCTTGATATCTCAACACTCCCCCTCAAGCTCAAATCCATCTCACGTACACCAAGCAAGCTCCTAAATCTGCGAAGCTTCTCGGTACCCAATGCCTTCGTAAAAATATCAGCCACCTGCTCCTCAGTGCTGACATAGACAAGATCAATCTCACCAGCTAGAACCTTCTCTCTCACAAAGTGATAATGCACCTCAATGTGCTTCGTTCTAGCATGATAAACTGGGTTATTAGCAAGCATGATGCTGCTAATGTTGTCACAATGAATGACAACTGCTGCATGAATTGACTGTCCCATATCTGCAAGTAGCTTCCGTAACCAAGCTACCTCACATGCAGCCATTGCTGCACCCCTGTACTCAGCCTCTGTGCTCGACAAAAAGGCAACTGTTGGCTGCTTCTTGCTGCTCCAACTGATGGCACCACTCCCAAGGGAAAACATAAAACCACTAGTAGATCTCCTGTCTGAGACACTACCAGCCCAATCAGCATCTGTGTATCCATGTACCTGTAATGCACACCCAGCTTCATAAAACAGTCCATAATGCAATGTGGACTTCACATACCGTAGTATGCGCCTAGCCGCATCCAAATGTGGCTTCCTCGGTGCCTGCATAAACTGACTCACCAGCCCCACAGCATAGCTCAAATCTGGTCTGGTTATAGTCATGTAAATCAAGCTACCTACTATGCGCCTGTACATAGTAATATCTTCAAGAAGCTCACCTGTCTCTGCATTGAGCTTCACATTCTGCTCCAATGGAACAGAGATAGGCTTACAGCCTGTCATCCCATATTTGGACAGCATGTCCAAACCGTATTGCCTTTGCAACAGCCATATCCCACTCGGGGATCTAATAACCTCAATGCCCAAGAAGTAACGCAGCTCTCCCAAATCCTTCATCTCAAATTTCTGCTTCAACAGCAGCTTCACTTCATTAATGTCTGCATCACTATCATCTGTAATAATCAAGTCATCAACATAGATGACTACAAGCACAATCCCTTTGTTTGTCCTTTTCACATAAAGTGAAAAATCTGAATTGGAAATCTGAAATCCAATAGTGACAAGATATTGCCCTATCTTGTCTGACCATGCCCTCGGCGCCTGTTTTAAGCCATACAAGGCTTTGCGCAACCTGCATACAAAATCGGGGTGTGAATTATCCTCATAACCTTCTGGCTGCATCATATAAACCTCTTCCTGCAAATTACCATGCAAGAAGGCATTTCTCACATCCATCTGATGCAAAGACCATCCCTTTGCAGCAGCCATAGCAATTACTGCTCTCACGGTTGCCATCCTTGCAACTGGGCTGAAAGTTTCCTCATAGTCAATTCCATATGTCTGCGCAAAACCTTTGGCAACCAATCTTGCCTTGTACCTGCTAACAGACCCATCAGCATTGTGCTTTACTTTGTAAACCCACTTGCAGCCAATAGCCTTCTTATCATGAGGCAAAGCATCAAATCCCAAGTGTGGTTTGCATCCAAGGCAGCCATCTCTTCATCCATAGCTGCTTCCCAATTTTTATGCCCTGCTGCATCCTCAAAACATGTGGGCTCTGGCTCCTCTAGAACCTTGACCATATAAGCATAGTGATGTGCTGTATACCCATCATATCTCAGCCTGTCAACTGGATACTTAATACGAGTGGACCTCCGTACAGCTGGATCAGTTGCAGGAGTCTTTAAATCATGCCTGTTTTTCCTTGCACCAGGTGTAACAACAGAAGGAATCCCAAGTTCCTCATCAAGGCTCATTTCAGAGCCACTTGACTCTCCATCAACATGAGAGCTACCAGCAGACACATCAAACACTGGAGCATGGTCCACTTTTTCTTTTCCCTTATGTGATACCTGCACAGCACTATCAGGACTGCCATGTGATGATTCACTAGATCTCAATCTCCCTGTCCATGCATTAGATCCACTAGTAGAGGACTCTCTGGGTCCACTCAAGGCTTGAGATTGCTGCTCTGCATTTATTGCAGCATTCCCATTTCCTGCATCTGCATCTCCTACCATAACAGTTGGTGCATACCAACTACTCATTTCATCAAAAACAACATCTCTGCTCACTTGCATTTTGCGGGTGGAAGGGTTATAACAGCGATACCCTTTCTGGTGCAGAGCATATCCAATAAAGATGCATTTTTCTGCCTTTGGATCCAGCTTTGTTCTCTTCTCATCAGGAACATGAACATAAGCTATGCAACCAAATACCTTCAAGTGAGAAATATCTGGTTTTTGGCCTGTATACATTTCTTCAGGCGTCATGCCATGGACAACTGCAGTGGGGGTTCTGTTCATAATATAAACAGCAGTTGCTACTGCTTCAGCCCAAAAATAATCAGGCATGTTTTTCTCATTTAGGATCGCCCGTCCTACTTCTGCAATATGCCTGTTCTTCCTTTCTGCAACCCCATTCTGCTGAGGGGTAGACCTGCATGAGTACTTCCTTTGAATTCCCTGTTCTTTCAGATATTCACAAAATTCTTCTGAAAAGTACTCTCCCCCTCCATCAGATCTTAGCACTTTAATATGCACACCTTTCTCTTTTTCAACCATGGCCTTAAAAGCCTTGAAATGGCTGAACACTTCACTTTTGTGCTTCATAAAATAAATCCACACCTTCCTAGTGTAGTCATCAATAAACGTCACATAATAATGGCATCCACCAATAGAAGCAGCTTTGGTTGTCCAAACATCTGAATGGATCACTTCCAAAGGTCTTCTGCTCACCTTAGCATTTTTGGGAAATGCATGTCTGGCCTGCTTACCCATTTGGCATGCTTCACATACCTTTTGCATTCCCTCAACTCTGAATTTAGGCAAACCTGCAAAAATGTTTTTCGTTTGCATAGATTTCAGCGTTTGTATATTCACGTGCCCAATGCGCTTGTGCCATATCTCAATATCTGCAATGACACCTCTCCCATGCGCAAACATAGCAGCTTTCACTTCAGGCATATCAACATCCAAGGTGAACATTCTGCCATTTTTGTTGCCTTTTGCAACCAAGCGGCACTTATTTTTCAAGTCCTCAACAAAGCATCCATCAGGATTAAATCTAACCTGCAGACCTTGCTCAACCATCTGGCCAACTGAAACCAGGTTCTTAGTGATTTTTGGAACATGAAGTACATCTGCCAAGTACTTCGTTTTGCCATCCTGCATAGCCAATGGCACTTTACCAACCTGCATAATTGGGTGCGCAGTATCATCACCTGTTTCAACATAACCTGGCTTATCCAAATTTCTAACATCATGAAACCACTCACCATGACTGGTCATGTGGTTAGAGGCACCTGAATCAACATACCAAACATCATTGCAAGCTGCAGCATCTCCTGACATGGAGTTAACCATATGCTGCATCACAAAAAGGTGCTCATTTCTGTCGTCACCATGCCCACTTGATGATGCATAGTTGCTTTGCTGCAACTTCCCACTTTTGATGTCATTCTGTTTTTTATAGCATGTATTCTCCTTGTGTCCAGGCTTTCCACAATAAAGCATTCTGTGCTGCTATTTACTTGCTGGTTCCTTTGCCATGAACCACGGCCTCTTTGGCTCCCCCTGCCTCTAGAACTACCACGTCCTCCTCCATAGGACTGGTTTTCCTGTTGTTGCTGCTGGTTCTGATTTCCTGCACGGCCACCAAAACGGCCTCTTCCTCTACCCCTACCTCTACCTGTATTCGACGAGTAGAAAGCAGTCTCTTGAGAAGTTGAGGTGGCTGAACCACCATTCCTTTGCTCTTCACTCAGCAAGAGAGCAATAAGTTCCTGAAAATCAGGAAATGTTTCACGGACTCCAATGGATGTCCGAAACTGTGCATAATCCTTCCCAAGACCATTCAAGGTCACGGACACTAAGTCCTCATCATCAACAGGTGCTCCAATGGAGGCAAGAGAATCTGCAAGGCCTTTCACCTTCAAGGAATACTCATTTATATTCAGATTTTTCCTTTGCACATTGTGCAACTCCTGCTTTAGCTGCATCTTTCGTGCTTTGGTATTTGTGCTATACAGCTTCACCAATGTATCCCATGCCTCCTTAGGCGTCTCTACATCCTGTATATGCACAATCATAGAATCTGAAATGCTAACAGACAGCCAATACAAGCATTTTCTGGCTTTTTCATGCCATTCTTTAAAGGCCTTCAATTCAGCAGGAGTGGGAGCAGCACCCAAAACTGGTTCTGCAGTTTCACCACTGATGTACTCCCAAACTCCCTTTCCCATAAGGAAGTTTGTCATCCTGAACTTCCATGCTTGGAAGTTGTTCTTGTCAAGCTTCTCACTGACAATGGTAGACAGATTCTCAGACATTTTACAAATCACGAATTGCAACAGCAACCTGTAAACACAGCAAATGCCTCACAAGGGCAAATAGCAAAACTTCTGCAAAAAGCCTCACAGGGGCAGATCTGCAACACTGACGAAAGTGGTATTTCACCACACAGTCACTTCCTAGTGACGATTTTGCATCAATAGGCAACAGGCATGAATCTGCAACTCCCAATATCTCTGCACACAGGCATACGATGCAATTTCTGTGGCACCTTTCCACCGACTAGCCGCGCAGTGGTCGCACAGCGAAAAACAGGGCCTTTTTCTGAGTGCCTGCGAAGAACTTCCGCCTTCAAAACGGGCCCCGAAACGGCCTCAAATAAAAAAAACAGCCCTTACCCGAAGCATATACTGCACTCTCGCCACACCGCGAAGGGCCTCTCAATCTGAAATAGTGGACTCCTGCACTTCTGGCTGTGCTACCTGTAGAGATTTGCTCCCAAACTCGAAATAGGAAAGCAACACTGGTCCTCTTACCAGGACACCACAAACTTGGCTTGCTTTCTTGAGCTCCTTACCACGAACAAGGCTCTGATACCATGTAAAGAATGAGGGAGAGAGATAGGAGACTCAAGTGCAGCTTTCTTCACAACACACAAAAGAGAGAGGACACAAGGTTGGAGGGTGAAGTCTTTCTTCACTTTTGCACACAACAACAATACAATAGAAGAGGGAAATACCCTATATGTCAAACCCTAGAATACGTGGTTCATATGTGAACCCAAACCAAAAACATACGTGGTAGTCTAACTACACCACGAGTACAACTAACATAGGCGGTGACATAAATGATAGTCATCCAGGAGATATATCGGGGGTAGAGCTTGATATCTCAACACACCGTACATACTTTGATGGCCGTTGGACGGGTATGCAGGGAGACTCCTGTGCAGCCTCAGCTAGGAGGGCTTCTTTCTTTCGAGAATGGAAGGATTCTCCTTTCTTCTCTGAGACTACTACAGGGTTAAGGTGGCACTTTCAGCCTCAGCCTTGGTTGTTTTCCACCTCATTCTGAGGGGGTTTTTTATTTATCCTCATGATTTCATGATGTATTCCACTTTGCTCTCGCGGGTTTTTACTTGGCCAGCACTAGGACGTTTTTTCAAATTCTGAAATCCTGTGCTTCCACATGGCACAATATACACCCTTAGATTTTTCTAATTCTGAAAGCCCAAAAGCCCAAAAGCTTTTTTGCTGAAAGCCCAAAAGCTTTGCTTTGAAAGCTTTTGAAAAGCTGCATAAAAAGCCATGGCAAAACCTTTAAATATAGGCGAAACATTGTAATTTCAAGTGTGTTGCTGTTTCTTCATCATTCATCATCACCATCAGGTTTGCTTCTACTTCCTTACTTGCTGTTTGGTAGACAACCATTCCGCAGCGAATTGGGAATCTTGCTATAGAAATTTCTGATTTTGCAGTTTTTTTCCACCTTCCCTCTTTGCTCGAATACCATTTCTCGTAGCAAGGCCACTGCCAGTTCGGGTCGTTCACATCCCCCATGCATTCTTGGGACTCAGCGTTCGTCTCGCTGCAGCAGAGGCACGATTAGTCTCTAAGTCGCTTTTGTGCGAACAAAGTAGAGACGTTGAGAATGAACCTTAGAGCATGGCCAGTCTCGATTCAATCTCGAGCAAGGTGACGACCTCAAATCTGTTCCGATTTTGGGCAGCCATGGATTTCGGGCACTGCATGATTGATTCTGCGCCTTAGCCGCTCTGTCTCTCCCTGCTTCTTCCTCTAGGGAGCTCTCACGTCGGCACTCACTATCTTTCTCCATCTCGGTCTCATGGAAGCCAACCACACAAAGGCATAGCTCTCTACACCCTCTCCCCCCACTTGATACGATCATCTCGACTGTGCATGCCTTTCTTCGGCGTACTCTGGCAGCTTATGCGAGACTTAAGCATGATTTTGTGCTGCAGTACTCTAATGCTCATCTCCCTCCCGTCAAGCATGGAAATAGCGAATAGCGTCCACTTATCTCTGGCAACACTCTTGGCTTTTTTGCTTATTGTCGCTCACTGTTGCCAACCTCCACCCTTGCTCTCCCTGGACTGATAGCCAGCTCTCGGATTCTTGCTGCTACTTGAATGATAGCGTCATCCATCGGATTGTTACGATGGTTACAAGTAACTGTTACTGGGTACTGTCTCAATCTTTTACGATGAACATCATGCGTCCTCCCCTAAGTCATTGTTTGTCTGAACCTACGCGTATCCCCTTCATCTGGAGCACGTTTGAATTTCAGTATATAACTTGCCTCTGCGCATTTCGGCCGACTGCCTTCAGCTCTCTACCCTTACTTGTGCACTTGGATTCGAAGGAGTAAGAGGCATTTTGCTTAATTGAGGCACCCACAAGGTAGGCAGCTGTATGGCAGACTCGAGCAGAGGATATATAGCATAAACGTACTCCTGTAGGCAATAGGTAGCTAAGCGGTTGAGAGGAAAGTATTGTAGACAGCAAGGCGATTCCTCCAAAGGCTGGGCAACTTGCGCCTACAGCTCCAAAGCAGGCACCAAGGCTGAGCAGCCACTTCTTGGACCTTCTGGGCAGCGAACGATGCATAAAAATTGAGCGCTCCTACTGTAGCAAGAAGCAAGAGGCATTTTGCTTAATTGAGGCACCCACAAGGTAGGCAGCTGCTATGGCAGACCCGAGCAGAGGATATATAGCATAAACGTATTCCTGTAGGCAATAGGCAGCTAAGCGGTTGAGAGGAAAGTATTGTAGACAGCAAGGCGATTCCTCCAAAGACTGGGCAACTTGCGCCTACAGCTCCAAAGCAGGCACCAAGGCTGAGCGGCCATGAGCGCTCCTGCTGTAGCAAGAAGCATGGGCTGAAAAGCATCTCCTGGGCAGCAAGATCCAATCAAAATCCCTCCAGGAAGATAGGTGACTAGATTTTCCTTGTGCCGAATTGTGAACACGAAGACTTGCCCGAGTGTTGCTCCTACTGTAGCAAGAAGCATGGGCTAAAAAGCATCTCTTGGGCAGTAAGATCCAATCAAAATCCCTCCAGGAAGATAGGCGACTAGATTTTCCTTGTGCCGAATTGTGAACACGAAGACTTGCCCGAGTGTTGAGCAAGATGATGGGTATTTGTACGTAGTTCTTCTTCATAACAGTTGCGTAATCTGGCCTTTCCTTAACAAGCTCATCCAAGCTGATGGAGTATTTGATTGGATGAATTACAGCTCAAATTCAAAGCCAGAGTCATTACGAAAAGCTTCAATATCATGAATTACAGCTCAAATTCAAAGCCAGAGTCATCACGAAAAGCATAGAATTGTTAGATAGACAATCTCAATATTCCTGAGTGATCGAGTTTGAATGTGAATGCAGCAGAGGTTCAATATCCCTGTGGTGACGGTGTTTGAATCTGAATGAATGCTAGGGGCTAAGCGAAGATTGTTGCTGCTCTTACGAGATAAGGGAGTGTTGCGAACTAAGAAGAGAAGAGAAGAGACAGGGTTGAGAGTAGTGGCTGTGGGACGTAAGGCGAGGCTTGCAATTGTATGAAGCAAATGTGGAAACTATACGGGAGTTTGTACGAAAGCTCTTTGCAAGGAGCCTCCTTGAAACCTCCACACGTCAAAGCTTGCAATGAAATGTCGTTCATGTATCGTGTTAAATCCAATCCTTTTGTATCCAACCCGTATATACCTGCAAGACGACGGATTGCATGTTAGGGACTCCACAACCAGACAGTCGCCTGGCTTTCTAGGCGAGATAGAAATCTGCAAAAGCTCACCTAGAATGTTTTTCGTGGTAGGATTTGAATGACCAATTGCACATATGCTAACAAACATATCCAGACATGCTGAACACGAGGAATGCATATTGACTAATCATGATTGTTTTTCAGATTCCAACACTCCAGCAAAGAAATAGGCCACTTGTCGTCGAGCTGTGGACGTCAGAAAGGATACTCCACGTAAGTACAATGTACGGTCATTTCAATTCTGAAATGTTTCTGCACCGTCTGCTGCTCTGGTCCGCATTAATGCGCTACACCTCCAACACTGGAGGTGACTATTCGAAACGGGGGGATGGCACGTTCCCCTATGATATATAATTTTTGGAGAGACATGTGCCGGCTCTCCACCATACATTACGTATGGTTTTTTTTTTTTTAACTCCTCATCTTGAGCACGCACACTTCTTCGCACATTCTGTTTCCGCAAGGGAACATTACATTTGCTTGGTTCGACCAACATACTAATCATGTCTGCAACACTTCTGTTTTCGAGATGTTTGCAGCCTCCAAACGAGTGTCTTCTCCTAAAGGTACGCACAACAAAATGTATTTGCTTGATTCAATTTATTTTATCAATTCTTTCACCTTCTAAAGATAGAGGTTCAGTCCATTTTGTTTTTCCTGTTGCGTTTAGACAAAACCACGTGAGTGAAATTGTAGCATGCTTGATTCAATTTATTTTATCAATTCTTTCACATTCTAAAGATAGAGGTTCAGTCCATTTTGTTTTTCCTGTTGCGTTTAGACAAAACCACGTGAGTGAAATTGTAGCAAAGTTTCGGATGGTTTTTATTATTAATCCATGTAGGTGTTTAAACCCGAACATAAGACATCGATTCATGTCACGATGTAGAAATGACCACCGGAAACTCCTTCGAACATGACCATTCGTCAACGCTCAGAGCAGCCAGAGATCGAGCTATTCAAGTTGATATAACATCAAGAAAGATGTCCTTGAGGCCAGCTACGTCATCGTGGTTGACCATCGCAGATAGATACAAGCAATGGGTTAGTAATTGCGCGGCTATTTTCTCTAGCCTTCAAATCTGCGGTGTCTGTGGCATAACCACGCTAGTGTCTGCAAACCAAAGGATTGTTTCTTCGCAAGGCATAGGGATCTCAAGCCACACAGCCGCACTCGGAAACATGATACTTTTGGATGCTTGCGAGAATATGGGCATGCAAGTGACTTACTGGAAATGCCAAAGCTGCACACGAGATGCCCAGCGGAGCAGATACATTGTGCGGTTGATGCCACAGTACTCTCGGCAGTTGCTTAAAACAAACCACCTCCACACGCAACTGCTAAGCATCATAGATGTATCCATTTCAGTTACCACGACTGCAAATGCGATTGCTCGTGGCACACTCGATCGAAGGTCACTTCTAGACAATCCTCTGATATCTTGGCGAAACGTCCCACTAAGCTCGGCTCAAGAAATCGTGACGAACGAGCTGTCAGGTGTGCTCGCATACAACATCGAGAACAATCCAATATTGCGCAAGTACAATTCTTTAGCAGAGCGTGCGGACATCAAGATGGGTATGTGCATCTTGAGTCCTCAAACCATTGCAGGTATCTTGGAACTACACGATGAGACAGCTCCCTTCGAGTTAATGTCAATAGCGGAATCTCAGCCTGAGCTCCTGCTTTTGCAAAACATGGTGGACCCCGCGAACCGTCGCGCCTTTGATGCAAGGGACAAGCATGAGTTTGCCTCCATACAGCTACGGGGTACAGAAATGCTTTCAGAGAGGGTCGCTTTATTCCACGTCGACGGAGTAGCAGCAGCTGGCAGTGCGTGCGTTGACATAACCATGGAGTCAGCAGTGTTCCCATTCCTGTTCCCTTTCGGACGGGGCTACTATGATGGCTGCATACAGTTCAGCAACTATGTGAAAATGAGAATATGCACCTTATTCTCTATCTACACGCTCTACAAGCCGTACCTGTTGATCATGTTCCAGTTAAAACAGGCAGTGATGATTGCCAATTCAAGCAACTCTACATGCTTGCAACGAGACATCGACCAATATAGGAAAGCCAACCCTGCCACGACCGATGAAGACGCAATGAGACACGTGCTTCGCTACAGCATGCCATCAACAATGCCGGGGTCCCCATCGTGGCATCGACGGCAACTGAAGGACCTCATAACGATGGTCGATGCTTGGGGCCTCCCAGATTTCTTTCTGACATTCACTGCAGACGAGGTCACCGATACACGGTGGCAAGAAATTAATGTGATCGAGAGCATCGCAACGCATTATAATGCGCAATTCACTTGGAAGGACTGTCCTGTTGAATGCGTGGCACTTTTCCACGCACGCTTCCACATGTTCATGCGCAAGCATTTGCTTTCATCCGACGGTCTGCTTGGCCGAATACAACACCATGTCGTTCGTTATGAGATACAAAACAGGGGCTCCCTACACGCCCATGTCATATTGTGGGTCCACCATGATGATCGTCGGCGAATTGCAAATGAGATTGCAGCTTACGTCCCCAGGGACGAGGCCCTGGATCCTCGAAACACAAGGCTGCGAGAACTAGTTCTCAGAAAGCAATCGCACGTATGCAGGAAAGCGTGCTATGTCGGACCGTCACACCACAGTTGCAAGCACGGCTTCCCTTTCGCAACACAGCCAGAATATGAACCCATCCTCGACCCTCTGACGCAACGTTGGTTGTATTACCGGCCGGGACATGCGCACCGAAACGTCGTCCCCTACCACCCTTCCGTGTTACTGTTGTGGGGTGCGCACATGAACATACAGCGGGTGACAAACTCTTCAATCTCTCACTACCTCCTCAAGTACGCGATGAAATCTGAACCAATGGGCAAACTGAACATCCGTTCAGAAGACGCCTCACGTTTGGGATTGCAACATCTCGACGAAGTAAAGCTGAAACTCATCGCCGCGAGCCTCCTATCAAAACCAACCTCTCCAACAGAGGCCGCGCTAAACTGCATGCAGATACCAATAATCACAAGGAGCGAGACCGTTCACTATGTCGACTCCTCGCCACCATCTCTAAGACAACGCATCGTCTCGCGAAACAACAACGTCACCCTGCACCCGGTCGACATATACTGCGGGAGACCGAGCGTCATCGAGGAGAGCACGTTCTACGATTACCATAGGCAATATGTGATACGAAAGCCCAAGGAAACGCAACGTGGAACGGTCGGTCTTGACCTCTTCGGCAACAGGATCGCAAAATGTGAGCGAGTAGTCAGATTCACTGACTACCACCCTGGACATCAACCAGAGGGATACTTTTACAACGTGCTCTTGCGAAAACTCAGCTTCAGGAATGAAACGGAGCTCATATCACCTGCCAACACAGCTGGATCCTACTTTGTCGAATGCCAAATGCGCGGCCTCATATTGAGCAACGAGGACCTCGAGATGTATGTGACCGAATACACGCAAAGGAACTTGCTAGCGACTGACCACACGGACCAGTTGATCAATATGATATTGCAAAAGGTTGCGATTATCCGAGACTGCCCGATGGAAGCGCCTAACATCGACCAGCAAACCGTCGAAGGGCCAACACGCGCGAGGATGTTGCAAAAAATGGCCGAGTTTCGCACCGTCGCCAATGCCGCATTGACAGTAGAACAACAAAGAGTCTTCGAAAGCTTGGCTTCAACAAGCTCGGGGCTACACGTTGTCTGTGGAACACCAGGTAGCGGCAAAAGCTTCTTGATACGATACTATGTTTCGCATCTGGTAGCGCAAAAACAAAACGGCAATACTCTGTGCATCAACAGGGGCGGCTGCGACGCGGCTGAGCGGGATTGCAACCACTGTACACTACCAATTCAAGATCCCTGTGCGCAGCAGTCAATACCCACTGAACATCCATGAGACGGATGAACGACACCTCGCAATCAAGGAAGCCAACGCGATCATCATTGACGAGATGTCCATGCTAACAAGGATGACTTTCGATCTCGTGGTAAGACAAATCGTCAATGTCACGAATGGCACATTGCATGAGCCATTCAGACACAAAATGCTGATAATTTTTGGAGACCTGGCACAATTACCGCCAGTCTGCAAACACCGCGAGGATCTCTGCGAGCCGTGCCACATCACGTCCTCCGCGCACTGGCCTGCAGCGAAAATGTACCACATGCAATTCTCGGTGCGACATGCACGAGACATGCCATTCTTGGCATTCTTGCATACCATAAGACTCAGGATGCCCACAACTGACGAGATTTCCGACTGTTTGGGACAGTGCATTGTCGACAAGGAAGGTGCATGCCACTTCATCGATGCCGAAACAACCATCATTTGCACACACAGAGTCGATGTCGCTACCTTCAACGATGAGCTTGTGGAGAAATTCAACACTCCCGAGACGATTGTGCATGTTCAAATACACAGTAACGCCGCGAGCGAACCAGCTCTCAAAGAATGGTTGGAGGACAAAAGCTTCAACGAGATAGGAAAAATTTGCGTGGGGGCGAAGGCAATGATAACGGAAAACATCGACCTCGCAATAGGTGCCGCAAATGGAGCAATGTGCAAAATCAAGAGCATCAATGCAACTAGCAGGGGGGAAATCAACGGTATCACTGTCGTCGTGGACACAATAGCGGCCGTGCTCACATTACGACGCTCGAAGCATCAGCGAAAGGCAATAAATGGAAAATGGTTCCACAAGTCCACATTTCCACTGACCCTAGCATACGCTATCACGGGACACAAATCCCAAGGCGCAACCATATCCAACAAAGCGCTGCTCATATTCCGAGGAGTGTTTGCCCCTGGCCTGGCATACGTGATGTTGTCCAGAGTGACTGAGAGAACGAGGCTGCGCATACTACATTGCCCACATCCAGACATATTTAGACCAATTCCACGAGAGTTCTCACAGCCGACAACACAACCACGCGCATAAAGGTATTCACTACCAGAGATTGAAAAAGGCAGAGGCAAGTCATGAATATGTTGCGTCAAACATGCGTGCAAGGAAAATGGTTTTAATATCTTGTCTGTTGTCAAGAACAGGTGCAGAGAATCATAAAGCTCGGGACATTGCAGCATAAGACATGGACGCAGACAAGGTAAATTCCACCAGCGTGAAAGAATCTTTTTTTCTTGAAGATTTAAAAAGACGGCTCGTTTGAAAAGACGGTGTAATAAGTCGTGCCTGCAAGCAGCTATTTGCGCTATACAAAAGCAACGCGAAGGCAACAAAACCTCCACCAGCAAAGAGGAGGTTCTTCCTAACCACAAAGCAATTCCGGCTAGCAAACAATGCAGGAGAACGTCCGGGAGCTTACATCAACGGCTTCAACACGTATGCAGAACTACGCGACTTCATTGACAACTGCAATAGGCGTTTGCCAGCTAAAAGAGAGCCGGGAGGCTTGAGATTCGCAAATGGTGCGTAATGCTTCCGAAAATTTAAAAAAAAACACAACAATTGAGAAAAAGAATTAACGAGTTGCAAGAACAACAAAACTCATCATCGATTGCACTTCTCCTGCAGGACTCCTCAAAGAGATCCTTGTCGAGCTTGACATTGAGTTCGATGAGACCGATAGGATGATGGAAAGTTTGGAGGGGCAGAAGCTACTAGACACGAAGACGAAAGGGATCACAGCGTATACATGCGAGCTGCTGCATTACGGGTACAACGTATCCTTGGAGTTGCTGAGGGACACGACGCGCGATCAAGCAACGGCTATACTCGAACAATTCATGGAACAATTTGGAGGGACGCACGACGCGACGCACCCGGTGACGACAATGGAGAAGCTAACGTATATTTTCGACAGGGACTTATACGAGGAGCGTTTCGGTATTGGAAACGATCCTTTCACGGCAACAGAGAAAAACCAGGGCAAGTAAATAAATGCATTCTATCATGGACGTCAAATGAAAAAAAAAGACCGAAAACCTCGATGACTAACGTAATTGTCAATGTTTACGCAGGTATGACATTGAAAGACGCGAGCCTCGAGATGAAGGAGGAGCCTCCACTGAAGCGCCCGCGCAAGGGAATCGCGCGAGCCTCGTCGTCTACTGCATCACGTGCAAGCCCAACAACAGAAAGTACATAGGGAGCACGACGGACCTGCCGCGGAGGATCAAACAGCACAATAAAAAACCACCGGCGAAAATGAAAGAGGACTTGCAACGTTACAAGCCCTTTGAAGAAAATTTCGAAATCAAAGTTTTGGAAACAACAGACACCGTAGACAAAGCACGAACTTTAGAGCAGTACTACATAAGGAGCCACAACACAGTAGGTCCATTAGGTTACAACACGCTCGAGGGCCATCCGGCCAGAGCGCGGAAGTACTATTTCCTAAAGCGTAGGAACATAATTTGACCCAAAAAATAAACATTTGTGCCTTCGAAAAAAGGGAACCAATGAAGTTGCAAATGGTCTTGGAACTTTTGTCGTACATGCAATGCAGCTTTGGGTTTGGATTTTTCCTGTCACACTTGCATGCTTCTGGCTCAATTTCGTTTTGATTTATTATTTATACATTTCTGAAATACATCTCCTCGTCGTTCGCTCGAAGTGGAATGACAATAGATTTGCTTACAATGCAAAGAATAGGAATTTGTCTTTCTCCGAAAAGAAAAACTACGTTTTACTGTCGACATGAACAACATCTCTAAAAAAGGTTGCATGCAATTGAACATCAATCTTCTGCATCATTTCTGACAACGTGACTCATGTGAACCTCAACAAGAGAGAAGTATTCATCAAGAGCCCAGCTGGACAAGCACTCTAGTTTCTCTTACTTAATAGAAGTCTCTTTCTTGGGGAAAAAAAAAAAAAGGCAATGTCGCACTGACTCCTCTGCAGAATGACAGCGAGGGCAAGTGGGATCATCCCCAAATCGTGATCTCCATAGGTTCACCGCAATCCCTCCATGAATAGAAAGCCAAAAGAAAAGAGTGATCTTTCTATTTCTGAGGGATTTCCAGAGCCTCCTCCAGAAATTCCTACGCAAATCTGCGGTGATGAAGAAGCTATCCCAATGGGGGGCTCTAGAGGGAATCCAACCTCTACTGCTCAGCTGAAATCTCCTGGCATTACCAACCGTGAAACAAAAGAAGGGAATCCCCCTCTCTCGGTGCTCATGATCTATCCACTCCCACTCTCCTAGGTCCCACTGCAAGGACTTGATAGGTGCACCTCCATATAACCACAACCTCCAGGATCCCAGGGCCAAGAGCAAAGGGTCGGGGTCTAAGTACCACTGCAAGCCCGCTCCATGGTCCACAAAACTAGCAATCCTGATAGGCTGAAAGGCAACCTCTAGAAGAATATCATCCGTGGATCTAAAGAGTATACCTCCATCCCCAACGTCAAAGACCAGAGCATCTTCCCCGAGACCTCGAAGAGCGATCACCTGTAGAGGAACTGCTGTCCTAAGAAAAGCTCCCATCCAAGTGGTGGAAGTAATAGGCATCTCAACTGTCCAATCCATCGGGATGGTTGCATCTATCTGCTGAATCCTGCGTGCTACCCCTCTGAGGTGACTCACGGAGTATAGCCTCTGATCCTCAAGTAGCTTGATAAAAGCCTTCCAAGTGCCTACTATGTAGGCAGGGCTTCTCTCCCATCCAGACCACTGCATATAATGGGAAGTGCCCAGAGGTCTACCATGCTCATCAAGTATACTATCGTTCCAAATGATTAGCTGCCTATCAATGTCTTCAAGGGTAGAGGGCGGAACCCTTCGAAGAGTGTTCCTGAAGCTCCCCCAAGCTTTGAGGATGGCAGTCGTGAGAGGAGAGGCAGGACATCTGAGAGAGACAGAAGTAAAAATCTAGCGAGGGCTGTCCACCCAATCATCTCCTAAGGTAGGTGTGCAAGCTTGAATGTGTCCAAAAAAGAAATCCTTCCAAGGTTCCTGCCCAGGCATGAGTCCCCTCACCACCACCTTATAAAGCAATGACCTGCACTGCAAGTTTGGGTCAATGATATTAAAGCATTGAATTTTGGCAAACCCAAGGGGGGATTTCTATGTCACAGACAAAATATTCAAAGGGGTTGTTGCAAAAATTTAAGATGGAGAATTGTAAGCCTGTGGCCACTCCATTGGAGAAGGGAATCAAGCTCAGTAAGCATGATACAGCTGAAAAGTTTGATGGCACATTGTATAGGCAATCGGTGGGCAGTTTGATCTACATCTGCTCCACACGGCCATACATTGCCTATGCCACAGGGCTTCTTAGCCATTGTCCCACACTCAAGCATTGGGATGCAGCGAAGAGGGTTCTCAAATATGTACAAGGTACACTTTCCTATGGGCTGCATTATGCTCCAGATGGTGACATTTTTCTAAGTGGCTTCACCGACTTAGATTGGTTAGAGGACATCGATGATTATAGGTCCACTTTCGGCTATTGCTTCTCATTGGACTCAGCGTGCATCTCATGGCTCAATAAGAAGCAAGACCGCGTGTCTCTCCTCCAGCGAAGTAGAATACAAAGCCGCAAATTCAGCCACTATGGAATGCATGTGGTTAAAGAAGCTTCTACATGACTTACATCATGCTCAGGATGGTGACGCAACTCTGATCTTCTGTGACAGCTAGAGTTGCATTGCTATTGGAAACAATCTTGTATTTCATGCTCGCATGAAACAAACAATGTCAAGGGGGGTTGTAAAATGATATTGTTTTCTTTTGTACTCCCATAGGTTGCTATATCCACATGTGGATGAATTTGTGCAACCATGGTACTTCAGGTACTACAAGTGCTTTTGAGATCATTCGAGAGCATTTCAGCCATATCATTGAGGGGGATTTATAGAGATATATATAATGATATGGTGGTGTAGGATAGACTAGGAATTTGTTAGAACATGAAGTCAAGTTGAGTGTGTTTTAGTTTGTTGTACTAGGAGTTCTAGTAGATTCTTATGTACGAGTCTCAAGTGTCATATTGGGAGATAACCCATATACACTTTGGTATTCTAGTGTGTGTCTATCCTATACATGATTGTACTTGTCTATCACATCAAGGAGTCTACATCAAGCTTTATCAATGCGAGTCTTTCCATTTTCGTCTATTGCTCATTTCTATTTCCTTTCACTTTCATTATGTTTCCATTTGAGTATTCTCTTCTCTCTCCCTAGCCTACCCTCTCTCTCTCCCTCTCCCTCTCCCTCTCCCTCTCCACCATGCTCCTTCATGTGGTTTTATTGCCTTCCTTCCTTCTCCCTTTCTTTCTTCCTCCATCCTTCCTTCCTTCTAGTCTTTCCCAGCTTGCTCTTGCTCTTCCAAGGGATTGAGGTGAGGGAGGCCCAAAAAGAAGAGCTACTCTCCCTCTTTCCTCTTGGAAGGAGTCCTTCTTCCTTCACCCTTAGCCTCTCCATGAGCTACCGATCTACATTGACTTTGGAGCTGTTTTCATGGAGTTGATTCATGGAGGTGGTACATGATTTGCTGCGACTATCAGCCTTGAATTTGATGCAGATTTTTGCTTAGATTTGGAGCAACTTGGTCACTATTCTTGTGGGCATTAGTGGGTGTCTTTGTAGAGGAAAAGACAGCTCTTTTTTGCAGTTTTTGGGGCATTTTTGTGAAGGAGATAGTTGCTTACCGTTGTGGAGACATTTCTACTACTGGTCACCCAAAAAATGACCTCATTTGGAGCCCGGTTTTTAAGAAACTACCTTCTTGAAGACCTCAACAAGGCCACCATTTGCCCCAACTGCAACATGACCTGCTACCTACGTTATTCCAACTGATTCGATGCCTGCCTCGACTGCAAACTAAGCTGCTGCTGCTACAGTCCATATTATTCTAGCCTTTGCTCCGAGCTCGCACTTTAGTCTGTATTGCTGCAACATTTGAAGCAGACTTGGAGTATTCCAAAGTGAAAATAATCATTGAAAAGTTTTTTGGTAAAAACTTTCCAACTTGGCAAACCTTTTAGAATATGAAGCCAAGTTGAGTCAGTTTGGTGTGTTCTAGTGTGTTCTAGTGTGAGTTCTAGTCTGGTGTGTCCTATGGATGCCACGTGTCACATTGGGAGTTATCCCATATGCATAGGTGTTCAAATGTGTGTGTGTGCTCTTATATAAGAGCTTTACTTGTCTAGTGTCAAGTGAAGTATCAAGCTACAAGATCATTGCTCTACATGTGAGTACTTTATCATTACTTTTTCATTTCATTTCCATTTTCCATTATGTATGCCATCTTTCCTTTCCATTCCTAGAGTTAGCTTGTTCTCCCATTCCTTCATGTGGTATCAGAGCCACCCTCTCTTTCCCTCGCTTCCCACCTTGGGTAACCATGGAAGAAAGGATGGCCGAAAAATGAAGCTGTTCTCACCTCCATTGGGAACCCTCTCCCTTCTCTCCTTCATTTTCCCTTAGCCTCTCCATGGAGATTCCTGAAGAGTTCAACTGCTGCTGATCGACTGCATGCTTTGGACTGAATTGAGGATTCTTAGACACATGCTGGTCCGAGGTTTTGGGGGCTCAAGACAGAGGTACCGTGTGATCGACTGCATGCTTTGGACTGAATTGAGGATTCTTGGACACATGCTGGTCGGAGGTTTTGGGGGCTCAAGACGGAGGTACCGTGTGGCTGAACGTTGCTAGAAATAGGGATACGTCAATGGTTTGCTGCGGAGGTGTGAGGCTAACAGCTTCGTGGGTATTTCTTTTCCTTTTTTTTTCCCCCCCAACAAAGAGACTTCTATTAAGTAAGAGAAAAAACCCGCGAGAGCAAGCTCAAAGCGGAATACATCATGAAATCATGAGGATAAATAAAAAACCCCCTCAGAGTGAGGTGGAAGACAACCAAGTCTGAGGCTGAAAGTGCCACCTCAACCCTGTAGTAGTCTCAGAGAAGAAAGGAGAATCCTTCCATTCCCTGAAGAAAGAAGCCCTCCTAGCTGAGGCTGCACTGGAGTCTCCCTGCATACCCGTCCATACGGCCATCAAAGTATACGGTGTCTGTCCAGATACTAGCCAATGTGTGCAAGGGATGAACCTGAGTACCCTCCAAAGCCTCTGTGCATCTGGCTCTCCAGATATGCCAGGATGCTATGCTCGCTAGAGTATCCCAAGAAGTATCCACAGAGGCATGTACAGCTGTAAAAGGAAGGTGTGGCACCACATCCAATGAACAGGACTCAGTTCGATGACGTCGTACCGAAATGGCCCGAGAGGAGTCAAATCTCTCATAGAATACCTGAGGCCCTATAAGAGGAAGCCAAGCCACTGAGCCCCACGTCATAAAAAATGGGGAGTGGGCAAAGTGACTAAAAATCCTGGCTACCCCCATCCAAATCATCCTCGCCTATCTGCAATCCCATAAGCAATGTTGAATAGTCTCCGAAGCAGAGAGGCATCGAGGGCAAGTAGGGTCGGCTCCAAACCTGGACCTCCAAAGGTTCACTGCAATCCCACCATGGATAGAAAGCCAAAAGAAGATAGAGATCTTTCTATTCCTCTGGGATTTCCTGAGTCTCCTCCAGAAGCAGCTCTGCAGATCCGCAGTGATATCAAATGTCTTCCAATGAGGAACTCTGGAAGGTCTCCAACCTCTACTACTGAGCTGATATCTCCTAGCATTACTGACCGTGTAACGAAAGAAGGGGATGCTCTTCTCTCGATGCCCTGCGTCAATCCACTCCCACTCTCCGGGGTCCCACTGCAAATACCTGATGGGAACTCCCCCATAGAGCCAGAGCCTCCAACACCCGGTGGAGAGTAGCCACCCTGAATTTGATCCATGCACCAAAAGACCTACAACCCTGATAGGCTGAAAAGCAGACTCAAGCAAGATGTCCTCTGTGGACCTGAGCAATCTGCCACCATCCTGGATACTAAAAACTAAAGCATCCTCATGTGCATCTCAAAAGGCCAAAACCTGAAGCGGAACACCGCCTCTCATAAAAGTACCTGCCCAAGTGGAGGAAGTGAGTGGCATATCATCTGTGTCTACCCAAACCTCTGGAAGGGCTGCCTCAATCTGCAAGATCCTCCCTGCACTCCCTCTGAGATGTCATGTCAACCTTGATTTGGTTTCCTCTGGAAGCCTGCGGAAAGCTTTCCAAGACCCCATAGATGATGCAGGTCCCCTCTCCCACCTGGACCACTGCATGTAGAGTGAGGAACCCAGTGGTCTGCCATGATCGTCTAAAATACTGTCATTCCACGTGATGGGTTGCCTATCAATCTCTTCCCGAGCGGAAGGAGGAATCCTTCGAAGAGTGCTTCTGAAACTGGCCCAAGCTTTCAGAATGGCAACCATGAGAGGGGACGAAGGTGATATGAGGTGTGTTGTGGTGAAGATCCACCTAACATTGCTCATCCAGTCGCCTCCTGAAGAAGGTGTGCACCTCTGTATGCTGCTGATAAGAAAGTCCTTCCACGGTTCCCGCCCTGGCATAAGTCCCCGCACCACCATCTTGCAAAGTAAAGCTCTGCACTGTAAATCTGGATCAATAATATTGAGACCCCCTTCCTGTGTAGGGAGGATGAGGGTCTCCCAAGCCACCCTGGCTACGGCATCTGCTATGCCATCAAGCTCACTCCAGAGAAAGTTTCTGATCGGTCTTCTGAGCTGAATGATGCAGTCCCTAGAACGGCACCAGCATGAACAAACAAACCAGGCCATGGCCAAGAGGACCTGGTTGACCACCACAACTCTAGAGGCAAGATCCAGCTTGGCTGAGCTCCAAAAAAGAAGCTTCCTCCTGATGCTCTCCAAAACGGGAGCAAACTTTTGCGTGGTAGAAATATCCAAGCCGACCTGGTAGCCCAAATACCTGATAGGCTCACCCCTCTAAACCAAAGTGAATCCTATGTCAAGCCCCCAAACTGGAGTGTCCTCATCACTGATCCAAAAGCCATTGGATTTATGCCAATTTATCTGCGCCCCTGCCGCCAAGCAAAATAAATCCAATGCTGTCCTGAAAGAAGTGAGCGTCTGTGGAGTGGCATCTAAGTAAACTGTTGTGTTATCTGCCAACTCACTCTCAAGTAGCCAAAGCGTAGAAGGGTGCCCTCCAAAAATCCCCAATCTACTCTGTCATAAGCTTTCTCAAAATCCAAAAGTAGAATGGCAAGATTCTGACCACTCTGCATGGCCCACTCTGAAGCTTCCCAAAAAGAGAAAATGTTATCAAAAATGCTTCTGCCATGCACAAATCCCGTCTGAGTGTCATGAATAAGATCAGTGAGAAGGGGCTGCAATCGGAGGCTGATAGCCTTGGCCAGAATCTTGTAACAAGTCCCCAGAAGTGTGATAGGCCTCCACTGGGACACTAAATTTCTGCAACCTCCTTTTGGGATAAGGTGGATGAGACCCTCTGTAAGCGACCCTCTGCAATGACAAAAGATGGGGTGAGGCCATCCGAACCTGGGCACTTGCCCTTGTGAAGGGCTGAAAGTGCAGTCCTGAACTCTATGTTGGTGAAAGGTGCATCGAGTAGAACATGCATACCCGGAATCAACAACACAGGGATGCTCTGCCAAATAGCCTGTCTAGCAACCTCTCTATCATGTGTCTCAGGATCAGCAGTAAGAAGGGTGGCATAGAAATCTGAAGCTATGCGTAAGACATCATCAGGCTCTGTCTGTAAAACCCCATGTGAGTCAATAAGCTGGGATATACTCTCTCTACTATGTTTAGGGCCAAGAGTAGAGAAAAAGTGTTTATTGACTCTACCACCCATCTGAATCCAGAAGGACTCCCGTGCATGAAAGGCATACTCTGCTCTCTGATCAAGCACTCTGATCAAGCAATAGCTGCTGATCAGCCCTTGCTGCAGCAAGGCGCTCCTGAATCCAAGCATCTGAAGGCCGTTTCTGCTCTTTCCTCTTCAAAGCTGCCGACCGTAGGCGAACACCAATCTCACGTCTGAGAATATCTCGTCTCCTGATACAAGGAACTAAGCGGTAGAAGTCGCTAATACCAGAAAGGGCAGCGGCTACATGTGATGGATATGGCTGCCCACACTGGACATGAGAAACCCATATCTGCAGGGCTGCCTCTGTATGGTCCTCCTCTGTGTAAAAGGCATCTGGAATCCTGATGCTCGCAGACCGGCCTCTCAAGTGAGGCTCTGAGATAGCCAGCACAACAGGAAAGTGGTCTGAAGTGGGAACCCCAGCAGCAATGCATACCGATCCACCTCTGTCTAGTGCCCAATCATCTACATAGAATCTGTCAATGCGTGCATGAATAGGCATCTGTTGCCTCCTGTTCGACCAAGAGAACAGGAGGGACTGTGGCTGAATAAGAAAGGCATCATCCCACCAAGTATCTCTGCCACAGAAGTGAAAAAGGAAGGCATCCCAAGCTGCTCTCTCCAAAGAGTGAAGTTGCCTTCTCTACCCCCTTTGAGGAGCAGGGAGCAGCAGCAAGCTGCAAGGATGTGGTACTTGTTTCTCATGCACTACATGATGTATTTAGCCTTGAGAACTTTGCCCTTGGTTGTTTGTTTCATACTTATTATTAGAATTCTATTTCATTAAAAAAACATATATATATATTCAAAAAAAGCTAAAGGACCTGATACCAAGCACATAAAATATTAGTTATTTGAATATCCTTACACTAGTGATTGTTTGATATCCACATCCATAAACAAAGTCGCATGCAACTGTAACAATTGTAGTGGTCAATATCAAGCGCAACAATTGTTTTGCAATGGTGTTCTCGATGCAACCTGGCATACAAACATGTGCCTGAAAGAATTACCATGAAGCCTCAGTTAATATTTTGTGTGATCCTTTGAGCTAACTACATGATTTATTCTCACATCTGGCCTATGAATGAGATTCATGAAAATAATCCTAGCCAAAATTTATCAAAATTCTCTACGTACTGGTTGATTGTTAAATGCACAAGATGATGTAATATAAGATTGTTTGAAAAACAATTTGGACCTCTAATTATAACATTAAATAATTTCATATCCCAATAAACTAAATGAGTGCCATGATGTGAGCACTGCACTGCAGTCTCAACCTGATTTTGTGTGCAAAAGCCTGGATCTTCGTCTCCGGGTGTATTGCAGCATGCAAAACCATCAGGGCAACCTTTGGAAGTTATACAGCTCAGAATTTCATTTCCCACCCTTACTTGTGTTGCACGTGCAAGAAGCATATACAATCTGCACATCCCATTGAATCACACGAAAAGAAACTCTCTGTCACAATAAGAGGATTATAAAATTGTATCATGGTTGTATATGGTGAGATTCCATTTATTTCAATCCCAGAGATCTAAAGGCTAAGACCAATTTGTTATAAGTTTATGTTTTTCAGAGATAATGGATAATACATTATTTTCTCAAAAAAATAAAGAAATAGAAATTAGATGAAAGCCAACATCCAATCATAAAAGCAAGAAATTGCATCATCTCGTCTTTTAATGCAGAAGTGCTTGATCTGAAAGAACACGTTTTAAACCACAAGACAACCATGTTGATGGATCAAAGATGTTCAACTAAAATACTTAATAGGAACGCCCCTCTCTGTACCAAGTAAAACCAAAATCAGTCCCCCTAGGCTGGAGTGCCCTCATTACTCTCTATACCTAATAGGAACCCCCCTCCCCCGCTTCTCAGCCCCTCACCCCCGCCCTCTTACCCCTGCCTCTCCCCCGTCCTCTACCCCCTCTCCTCAGCCCCCTCTCCCCCGCTCCCTACCCCCGTCCCCCTCCCCCGCCTCCTCGGCCCCCTACCCCCATCTCCTCCCCTCGCCCCTGCAGCCCCCCTTCCTTGTCCCCCCCTCCTCTACCCCCCCTTCAGCTTGCCTCTCCCCTCCCCTCCACCTTCATCCCCTCTCCCTTCATCCTCCTTCTCACCCTTCTTCCTCCCTTCATCCTCACCCTCCCCCTTCATCCCCTTGTAAGAGATTACAAAGATATTGTATTGTAGGCATAAAGTCAACCTTATGGTTGACCAGTAGTACTTGGGTACTATATGTACCAAGTACTTGTATTGTTTCATTTGAACATTTCTATTGGAGCTTTCTTGTGTGCGCACTCTTGCTCACTTGTGTTCACAACCTGTCTCCACTTTGTTCCCACATTTGGTATCAGAGCGCTTCCGTCTCTAGAGCCCATTCCCGCGCTTGCTTCCAGACATCCGCAAGCTTGGTGCTCCAGTGCGCGTTCCTAGTTCTCACATTCAGCTCTCCAACTTTCGTTTGAGGTAGCTCCAGCATTCAGCTCCTTCTCTAGTTCAGTCCGGTGCCTCGTTTCGTCACCAAAAACTTGCTTTAGAGCAGAAAAAAAAAAAACCTAGTCCAATGGTTGTTTTTTGACTTTTTGAGGTCTGATTTCAACGTTTTTTGAAATTTCTAAGCTGCCCGCATACAAACAAACCTATCCTGCATCATTTCAGGCGGGAAAAAATATTTTGATTTTTTCATCCGTACATCCGTACGGATTTGTTCGTACACTTGCGTGACAGTAACGGGAGTCCGTACGACTTGTCGGAAGGTGATTTTGAGTAGTTTTTGCTCAAATCTGAACTCTTTTCAGCTCCAGCCTCTCCCAGGTGTGTTCCAGCAGCTCCATGCGTCTCCATACTTCTCCATGCTCTTCCCTACATGTGTATTGTGTTCAGAAGTACTCCCGACAGCTTCATTCAGCTCCAAGCAGCTCACTTCAGCTCCTTTGTCATCTCCAGCTTGCCCACACAATCAGTGGACTGTTTTGCAAGTGGTTTCGGCCAAGGTGCGCTTTCAGTAATTGTTTTGAGCTGTGTATTTTGCTTCAGGCCTGTCCTCAAATGATGTTTTATTTCTTTTATGAGTGGTGTGTGGCTTCCTACCAAGTCCTGTTATGAAGTCAGGGGGGGATATATTGTGGGAGCCTTTCTATTGGCTTTGATGGGTCTCTCTATCAGGCCTGGCCGAGTTCCAGGATGTTGGTGCCATGCTTCATTTGAGCCTCTGAGCTACTTGGGGTGCACAGTGTAGTAGACTCCATCATTGTCATGTTATGTTCTTGGCTTTATTCCAGTAGTCCCTCACATTTCCTTCATGGGGGGATGTTGGAATATGAAGTCAAAGTGAGTGTATTTGTGTGACCTAGGTCCCTAGGACTTATTTTATAGTCTAGTGAGTCCTACACAGTGCCACATGCCATATGGGAGATTATCCCATATGCATTGTGACTTTCTAGAGTCTAGAGGCTCACACTATATAGTCTTGTACTAGTCTTGAGTCTTTTCATATCAGTCAACATCAAGCTATCTACATGTGAGTATTTTGGTACATTGCTATTGCCTACTTCCATTTGAGTTCATTTCCATTATGCTTCCAATCTTTCCTTTCCTGTCCTAGAGATAGCTTACCACATGTTCCTTCACTCTTGGCCCCAAACATAGTAGGGAGCGCGTCTCACAGCTTCTTGACTCAGTCGGAGTTCTTCAGACACATCCAGATGTTGTCTTGCAGGTTCCCATCGATTTCTATGCCTCCCTTCTTACAGCAGATCGTGACACTCAGGCCACAGATGATGCTAGTGTGGTTATTTGGCAACACTTGCCTGGGTTGGTGACAGGGGATATGACTGTCTCACTTGATGCACCCTTTACCAACGCAGAGTTCAGGACTGCTCTCTCTGCCCTTCACAAGGGCAAGTGTCCTGGTTCTGATGGACTTACCCCCTTATTTTTAATTACTTTTTGGGATTAGATTGGGGATCACATTACCTTAGCCTTGCAGGGTGTATGGGACTCGGGGGAGACAGACTCACTTACCGAGGGCCTCATCCATTTGATTTCAAAAGGGGGTTGCACGAATTTAGTGTCTCAATGGAGACCGATTACCTTGCCGGGTACCTTGTATAAAATCCTAGCTAAAGCTATCAGCCTTCGTCTACAGCCCTTTCTCCTAGATCTTATCCATGATACGCAGACGGGTTTTATGCATGGCAGGAGCATCTTTGATAACATCTTCTCATTTTGTGAGGCTTCGGATTGGGCCATGCATAATGGCTACAGGCTGGCCATTCTACTCTTGGACTTTGAGAAAGCTTATGGCAGGGTAGACTGGGGATTTTCGGGGCACACTTACTCGCTTTGGTTTCTCAGATGCATGGATCAGAGGGGTGTCAGCCCTCTATAGATCAGACCACAGCCAGGTTCTTATTGGTGGAGTCAGGGGGGACAGGTTTGAGATTACCAGATCAGTCCGTCAAGGATACCCCTTAGCCCCCTTTTTATTCCTTTTTGTGATTGAGGCTATGAGCTATTTCATTAGAGCTCAAGCTGGGATAGTAGGGCCCAGCAGGCTTCCTCTGAGGCACAAGGATGAGCTCTTAGACAGTGAGTTGACAAATGATATGACTATTTTTTTGGATGCCACTTCATGGACACTGACTTCATTCAGGACGGCATTGGATTTGTTTTGCATTACAGCAGGTGCACACATTAATGGAACAAATCGAATGGCTTTTAGATCAGTGATGAGGAGGAGTTCAGCCAGACTTGACCTTGCATCTAGAGTTGTGGTTGTGAACCAGGTATTATTGCCCACTGCCTGGTTTGGTCGCTCCTATTGGTGCAAATATAGAGGTTGTATCGCTTAGCTCATGAGATCTATCAAGAACTTCCTATGGGGCAGTTTAGATGGTACTTCAGATGTAGCCAGGGTGGCTTGGGAGACCCTCATTCTTCCCATAGGAGAAGGAGGTCTCAATATTATTGACCCAAACTTGCATTGTATGGCCTTGCTCCACAAGTTTGTAGTACGTGGATTGATGCCTAGACAAGAGCCTAGGAAAGATTTTTTCTCACGCAGCATTCAGTCTTGTACCCCTTCTCATGGGGGAGATTGGATGGATAGCAGCAGATGGATCTTTACTTCATCCCCTCTCAAATCTCCCCCTTTGCCTCTCATGGATGCTATTTGAAAGCTTGGAGCCACTTCAAAAACACTCTTCGCAGAGTTCCACCCAACTCTCATGAAGAAATTCATAGGCAGCCAGTCGTGTGGAATGACTGGATTTTGGATGACCATGGCAGGCCACTTGGAGTGTCACATTATATGCAGTGGTCTAGATGGGAGAGGGGACCTGCTTCTACAGTAGGTGCTTGGCAGGCCTTTATGAGACTTCCAGAGGAACTAGAGACTTTTACCAGTTGGCCACCTTAGAGGGAGTGCACTCAAGATACAGCAGATACATGCAACCAAACCGCCAGAGTGGATTGACACACATGATGTGCCGATCACAAAGTCCACTTGGTGGGGAGCGTTTTCAAGGATGAGCATTCTGTTACAGATGATTGGATTGCAGGATGCACATGAGGATACCCTAGTCTTTGATGTTTAGTCGGAAGGCAGACTTATCAATTCTTCTGATGATATTCTTTTGGAGGTTGCATTTCAGTCTGTCAGGATTGCAGGTTTCATGGAGTGGGGCAGGGACTCACAGTGGTATCTTGATCCTGATCCTATTCTCCTTGCACTGGGGTCTTGGATACCCTATCTATATAGTGGTTCCCCTATTAGGTTCTTGGAGTGGGACCAGGGGTGGGAATAAATTGATGAGGGGCATCGAGAGAAGAGCTTCCCCTTCTTTTGCTACACAGTTAGAAATGTCTGGAGGTTTCAGCTCAGCAGTACAAGTTGGAAAAGTTATGACGTATTCCCTTCACTCCTTTCAGAGCTCCTCATGCCTCAGTAGACACGTCTTGGGAGATTCTAGCTAGCATTTCAGCTTGGCATATTTGAAGAGCCAGGTGTACATAGGCGATGGAGGGTATCCAAGTTCACCCTTCCCAGGCTATGGCCAGTATTTGGACCGACATAGTACACACTCTGATGGCCATATGGGCGAGCATGTTGGGATCCTCCAGAGCAGCCACTACTAGGAGAGTTACTTTCTTCAGAGTTTGGAGAGGATCTCCTTTCTTCTCTGATACTCAGGGTTGAGATGGCATTTTCAGCCTCCGCCTTGGTTTTTTATGAGCTCATTTTGAGCTGTTCTTTCCTCATGCATTGCGTGATGTACTCCTGAATTTGAGCTTGCTCTCGCGGTTTTCATTCATACTTAATGAAGTAATTTTCTTGAAAAAAAAAAAAGCTTAGAAAATAGTCTTAACAAAATGTTATTAGGAGCAACCTGTAAAATAATGTACATGCGTTGATCAACCGAAGAGAGAAAAGCTTCATGAGAATCACATGCCCAGCAGTAGCTAGCGTCCAACTTTCCAGTTTCACAAGGAAAGGCACTAACTGTGGTCCTATGATGCTGACTGCTGTAAGTAAGACAGATTGAGCATAGTCTGTCTCTGCACATTCAAGCCCGGTGGGCTTAATATAATTAGATTCATAAAAGAAGTGTGCAGATTTGTTAAATAATAACACATGCATTTGTTCAATAAAAATGACATATTTTGGATATATATTATGATCCTAATGATCTTCTACAAGTTTTGTAAAAGAAGAAATAATAAAAGTTTAGGCTCATTACTAAATTTGTTGTTGACTTTATCCGCTTGTGATACAAGGGTAGCAACAATCGCTACATTTGCAGCAATATGCAATGGCCATAGGAGTCCTAGTGCTATGTACCTCTGCACAATGCAAGTGAAAATTAAAAAAAAAGAACGTATTGATAATGAAGATTTGATTAATGGAAATGGTATTAAATTGGATACTAATACATACAGTTTAAAATCATGCCTTCCAAATCTCTCCTTTATTGGGACACCTTCCCTCTTTGCTGCACCTCAATCTTTTCTTCTTCCCCCATTTCAGTCAACTCACCTCTCTCTCCCTCTGACCACCATTGATTCCCTGCACCCATGACCCCTTCACCAAAATTGCTGCTATGTGTGATGCTGTTGCTGATATCGTTCTCTTGAGAAAACGAGCCATGGTCTGGAGCAAAAAATGCTGAATTTTTACAGGAAAAAATGAAGTGGTCACACAGAAACTCCAATAGAATGCTCAATTAAAATGAAGTACAAGTACTTGTATATATAGTACCCAAGTACTACACACCAAAATAGACTCAATCCTAGACTGTCCTACACCACCATATCATTGTATGTGTCTACAAATCCCCCCTCAATGATATGGCTGAAGTACTTTGGAATGATCTCAGAAGTACCTGCTGTACCTTAAGTACCATGGTTGCACAAATTCATCCATGTGTGGATATAGAAAACTATGGGAGTACAAAAGAAACGATGTCATTTTACAACCCCCCTTGACATTGTTTTAATGTCTTTGATCCCCAAGCCATGCCGATGATGTGTGAAAGGAGGTGCTGACAGGATTTGAGTGGAGATATCTGCCACATTATTCTCAATGGAACAATAGATAAGGTCAATAAAGCCATCTGAAATACAATCCCGTATGTAGTGATAATGAATTTCAATGTGTCTCATGCAAGCATGAAAGACAGGATTTTTGCCAATGGCAATGCAACTCTGGCTGTCACAAAGTAGAGAGGTTGCCTCACCATCCTGTGCATGATGCAAGTCATGCAAAAGCTTCCTTAACCACAAGCATTCCATAGTGGTTGTATTTGCTGCTTTATACTTTGCTTCACTAGAGGAAAGAGAGACTCGGTCTTGCTTCTTACTGAGCCAAGAGATACAAGCTGAACCCGATGAGAAGCAATAGCCGGAAGTGGGCCTTCTATCATCAATGTCCCCTGACCATTTGTGAAACCACTCATAGAAATGTCACAAGCTAAATCATAATGCAAAACATAAGAGAGAGTGCCATGACATATCTGAGAACTCTTTGGGTGGCTGCATTCCAATGTGTGACAGTAGGACAATGCATAAACTGACTCAGTAACCCTGTAGCATAGGCAATGTCTAGCCTAGTGGAGCAATTATAAATGAGAGTACCAACTAGCTGCTTGTAAAGCGTGCCATCAAACTTTTTAGACAGATCATGCTTAGTAAGTTTGAGTCCCTTTTCAAATGGAGTAGTCACAGATTTGCAATTTCCCATCTTGAATTTTTGCAAGATACCTTTAGCATACTTTGTCTATGACATACATACTCCCTCTTCGGTTTGCCAAAACTCAATGCCAAGACAATAGTGCAGTAAACCCAAATCTGTCATGTCAAATGTCTAACACAAACGGACTGCACTGCTGCAATTTGCTGTGTATTACTCCCTGAGACTAGTATGTCATCCACATAAAGCGCTAGAATGGCAAAATCTGAGTTTTCTTGCAGAAAATAAAGATTAGGCTCTGTATGTGTATTGACAAATCCTTGGGACAACAGAAAATTGTGTATCTTGTGATACCATGCACGAGGTGCTTGTTTGAGCCCATATAAGCTTTCCTAAGCTTGCTCACCTTGTGCTCTTGCCCATTTACCACAAATCATTGGGGTCGTTGCACATAGACCTCTTCTTTGAGATCTCCATTCAAAAAGTTAGTCTTAACATCCATCTGATAGATTGACCAACCATAATTTGCAGCAAAAGAAATGACACAACGAATGGTAGTCATTTTGGCTACCGGAGAAAAAGTCTCCTCATAGTCAATTCCCTCTTCTTGAGCACACCCCTTGGCAACAAGATGGGACTTGTTTTTTTCCAAAGTACCATCAGAATGATACCTAACCTTATAGATCCATTTGGTGCCCACAATATTTTTACCAATGGGTGTATCAACCAAATCCCATGGGGCGTTGTTTTCAATGAATCTAATTTCGGATTCCATGGCCTTTTGCCACCATGAAGGATGTCCTTGAGCATCCTAAAACCTTTAAGGCTCAATTTCAGCTTCCATAATGGAGGTCATCAATGCAAAATTGACCTGTCCATGAGCACTTTTTGTGCTCGCCCTGGTTCTTGGAGTGGCATCCTTTGGTTGATTGACTCCACGGTGGTGGTAGTGTTTCCAAACATTGGGTTGTCCTTCCTCACTAGCTGGATGCACATTGCCTCTTCACTGATGAGGCATGTAGACACTGTTTATTTTGTTGCTACTAGGGGTGGTTAATGGGTTTTAGTGACACTGTGTAGGAGGCTGTGTTGGGTTGTTTTGTGAGTCCACCTCTGCTATGGATTCCAAAGGGAGGTGGGGTGTCGAGTGAGCTTTAATATGGGACATGTTTCATGTTGATTAGGTAATGAGGGCCCAAGATATGTAATTAATTGTGGGTGTGCATGGTCACGTTTCCATAAGGGAGGGGGGTTACAGTGGTTTGATTAAGGAATGTGTGACTTGGTGTAAATAGGACCTTGAGAAGTATCTAAAGGATGAGCGTTGGTAAGAGATTTCTCTAGAGAGCGCGGGGTGATCAAGGAGGCTGGACGTGGTGGTGGTGCTCATGTACAATTTTTTGGGGATATACAGATATGTAGCTTTTTGATATGTTTCTCTCCCTCCTTCACCCTCGCTTGCATCCTCAACATGAAGCAAGTGCAATATGTAGATAAAGATTATTAAATCACATTTTGGTGGAGACCCCGGGTAAGCCTTTGGTCAAAGAGGGAAGAAAAATGTATGATTTGACAGTGGAGGTTTGAGGTCATAGAGGGGGAGATCAAAGAACGCCAAGAAAAGTGCGGATTGGATTTGTGATGAAGGAAAATTGTATGGCGTGGAGGCTTGTGGTTACAAGGAAAGAGAAATGTGTTAGGAAATGGAGTCAAGATGAATCAATTTGGTGTATTCTAGTGTGAGTTCTAGTCTAGTGTGTCCTATGGATGCTACATGTCCCATATGCATTGGTGTTCATATGTATGTGTGTGCTCTATATAAGAGCTGTACTTGTCTAGTGTTGAATCAATCAAGTGTCAAGCCTACAAGCTCTTTGGTCTACATGTGAGTACTTTCATTTTGTTCATTGCTCTGGCTATTGCATTTCCATTTCATTATGTATCTCTTTGAATATTATTATCTCTCTCCCTGGCCTACCCTCTCTTTCTCCCTCTCCACCATGCACCTTCTTGTGGTACCAGAGCCTCCTTTCCTATCTTTCCTTGTTTCTCGCCATGCACGTCTCACAGACCAAGGTGTGGGTAGGGGCACTGTAGACTTCTTATACTTTCCCAATATAGCAGACTTGAAAATTTTGAAAACAGATGTGTAAGCTTCACGACTTACACCGGCAATATCACAAGTTGCAAGCATCTCCTTTGCATCCACAATATCCTTGAAGTCCTTCATCAACTCTTCAGCAACTTGAACACGTAGGCGCTTGTGTCTTGGGTCCCTTAGTATCCCAATGACATCGCTTGACTTCAATAAACTAGCTAGAGCATGAATAGTCAATATCATCCTCGTCTGTTCTTCCCATCATATCTTCCATGAAGTTCCTAAAGAATAACACAATAAAAACTTAGTCACAAACAATGTAGCACAAAAGAGTGTAATAAAAAACGATCTCATTTGGAGCCCGTTTTTGAAGAAACGACCTACTTGAAGAGAGCTATTGCTACATCGACCATTGGCGTCATTATGTGCACCCAAACCTGTTGCTCATTCCATATAGACTGCCCATCTACTGCATCATTTGCAGCTGCCCTTTGCCCTCAATTGAAGTACCATTTTCAGCTGCCTACTGCCTCGATTGGTGCCCCTGATTTGCTGCTATATCTGCCACTTCTGCCCGTGAAATTTCTATCTGTGAGAGCTACTTGTCCACTGCTTCACTACCTCAGATCGATTTGATACCACGAAGCCTCGTTCTCCTGAAAAAGTCATAGCATCTAGGAAGAAAGCATTGGCTCGTATCGGTATGAGGTTGGATAACAAATTACTTTGTCAATTTGACCCCACTGCTTCAACGACGGAAATCAAAGCCAAGTTCGAGAATCTTTACGCCACATCTACTCGACCTAACCGACGAGCTTTATCTAGTGTTTTCCATGATCTATTTGAAATAGTAGATAATGGTTAGGAATCTTTGGGTACTATGCCCTAGGTTGTTTCCCAAAAATGAATGGAATAAATTATGTGTGTTGAGTCAATAAGGTTCTCTGCCTTGGATAGTCCTCCTAAAGTGATGTGGCAGTTGTCAATGGTTGCCAATTTTTGTATCCAATAATTGACATTGCTTTGTGTATCGCCCGCTTTGGCATGCTGTTGCAAGGGAGCTGATTTGCTTGAGATCGTCGTTGAAGAGGTTTCATTCAACGCTCTAGGCACAATTGGTTTTATTGCTCCTATCTCCACATTCACCCTGACTACGGTGTCGCAATTTTGGATTGTCAATCTATCAGTTTCCCAATCATAGAGAACTGATGCTTCACGCAACCAAGGACGTCCCAGCAAGATTTGATAGGATTTCTTGGGGAGATCCAAGATTGTGAAATTAAAAGGGAAAAGTTGACTCCTGCGACTTTTGTTGACACGCCATTCACTATTCCCAAGGATTTTGCACATGAATCATCGGCAAGGCGTATGTTGAAATTAGCCTTTTGCATTGATGGGAGATCCCATTCATTGTAGAGATCCTTGGATATGACATTTACACATGCTCCACCATCCACTATGACTTGGACTTCATTATATGCCTTGTGGATGTAGATTTTGTTATTGGAACAGAGGCTCGAGTACAATATCAATACTCTGTGGGGCCAAGTCAGGAATTGGATCTTGTGCTTGCTTCTTAGCCTCAAATTGAGCTTGTTCCTTTTGTACCCATTGTTGAAGTGCCTCCACTTAGGCATTTGGGTATGGAGCTTCTTTTATTTGAGGCTCAGATGTTGATGTGGATGAGCCTGGCTGCTCATTGCTTGGCGGAGGTAGAGGCACTTGTGCTTTCTTTTGAAGAAGTCGTCTTGGTTGGATTGGAATATTAGGGTCCTTGGTGGTTGTTGGAATATGAAGCCAAAGTGAATCTAAAATGAGTGTTCTAGGTGTGTTTTATAGTCTAGTGAGTCCTAGACATGCCATGTGTAATAGTGGGAGTTATCCCATATACACTATGGCTTTCTAGAGTCTAGTGTCATACTATATAGTGTTGTACTTGTCTATTGTCTATTACATCAGTCAACATCAAGCTTTTTGGTATCATGTGAGTACTTGTCCATTGCTTTCATTTTCTTTCCATTTCATTCCATTATGCTTGTTATCTTTCCTTTCCATTCCTAGTGTTAGCTTGCTTCTCTCCCTACCACTATGATCTTTCATGTGGTATTAGAGCAATGTTCCTAGCCTTGCTCTCTCTTTCCCTTTCCCTTCCAAGAGGTTGAGGTGACGGAGGTCAATGAAGCTCTTCTACCTTCTCCTCCTTGGAAGGCTGCCCTCTTCTCTCCTTCCTTGATCTCTCCTCTCCATGCCATGATCTGCCACCTCTCCTCACCTTCCTTCAGCTACATCTTTCTGTGACCTGCAGACGATGTGACGCTTCTATCCGGATCTAGAAGCAGAATCCCGGCTTTGTGTCTTCAGGAAAGTTGTAGAGGACCTTAAGTACTACAACTTTTATTTTTACATCATTGCAATCCGAGTTTTCTGTGAAAAGTTACAGCCTTGCAAGAAGTGACGAAATTTGTTTCTGCGCGCAAAGTTTATTCTGAAGCTCAATGATTTGACAGCCCAAGCATGATGCAGCTAGCTCAACGTGGAGCTGTCCATCCTGTTCATTGTTGACCTCTACTCCAGCCCGCCATTTGCTCCTTCTAGCTGACATTCTCTTGGAGTTGCTGCCCACAAGTTGGTGCCCATATTGTGCCTGTCATTCTCTTGGAGCTGCTGTCCTTCTAGTTCTGTTTGCCATGAAGAAGTTCCAGACTTACTCCAGCTCATGAAGAACTTATCAATGTGATCTTTCCATAGTTACACTTGCATTTCTACTCTTTTCCAGCCATGGAGTCTTCCAAATCAACTACCATTTTGTTCGAGATGTTTAATGGTAAGAATTTCCCTACATGACAAACAAAGATGTGTCTTGTACTTATGAAAGATGGAGTGTGGAATGTTGTGCGTGGCAAGGAGAAAAAGCCACAATCAGATGAAAAGAAAATTGCACAGCGGGAGAATCTGAATGACAAAGCTCTTTCTGTCATTGGTTTGGGGTTGGGTGATGACGTTATTCATTATTTTGATTTTGACTCCACTGCTCACGACTTATGGGATGAGTTTGAAGAATTGTTCGGCAACAAAATCATCAACTCAAAGGTATTCCTCAAACAGGAATTCTTCAAGCTGCAAATGAAGCATGAAGACTCTGTTCTTGCTCACTTGAATCATATGGAATCCCTTGTCACTCAGCTTGCTAGTCTGGCAGTCCCTGTAGGGGAAGATGATCAAGTTGATGTGCTCCTCTCGAGCATTGAGAAAAATTCTAAGTACCGGGAGATCATACCAGCATTGCATGTGACACAAATGGGTTATCATGATATGGTTGCTATGCTTATTGATCATGACAGATGATATGCAGAGACTCCAGACTCCACTGTACTGTACTCCAAGGGTAAAGGCAAAGGCAAATTCAAGCCTTTCAAATGCAATCACTGTGGGAAGCTTGGTCACACCGAGGATCGCTGCTTCCAGAAGCTTGCCAAGCAACAACACAAGGATCATGTCAACTTGGTTGGGGCTGCAACAAGTGAAGATGAAGAAGAAGATGATGCTCCGACACCAACTCATGCTCTTACTACCGACATCAGAGATCTCTCTCTCTATTCAGAGGTCTATGTGCCTAATGATCAAGACTTTTGTTTTTGATCTATTATTCCTACAGCTTGATGTATTTTGGGGTCCTCTGCCCTGGGTAGTCCCCTAAAATGATATGTATTGAGTGTTTGGTTTTCATTGAGTCTAAAGGTCCTGTGCCTTGGATAGTCCTCCTAAAAAGATCTATTGGTTTTCATATTTTGGTGTGTGGCTTCCTAACATGTCCTATTATGAAGCCAAGGGGGGATGTACTGTGGGACCCATATGTATTGGTGGCTTTGATAGGTCTCGTCATCTGGCCTCCAGGATGTTGGTGCATTCCTAGACCTATGAGCTGGTCATGTAGCCATGTTATAACGTGAGCCTCTGAGCATGTTGAGTCTCAAGCCATGAGAGTGGTTGGATCAACCTTTGAACACGCTCAGATTTTAGCCTATGAGTTACATGGGGTGCACAGTTTGATGATTGTCATTGTCATGTTCTGTTCTTGGTTCCATTCCACTAGTCTCTCACCTTGCCTTCATGGAGAGGTGTTGGAATATGAAGCCAAAGTGAGTCTAAAATAAGTGTTCTAGGTGTGTTTTATAGTCTAGTGAGTCCTAAACATGCCACGTGTCATATTGGGAGTTATCCTATATACACTATGGCTTTCTAGAGTCTAGTGTCACACTATATAGCGTTGTACTTGTCTATTGTCTATTACATCAGTCAACATCAAGCTCTTTGGTATCATGTGAGTACTTGTCCATTGCTTTTATTTTCTATCCATTTCATTCCTTGTTATTTTTCCTTTCCATTCCTAGTGTTAGCTTGCTTCTCTCCCTACCACTATGATCTTTCAGTGGCCTCTTTTTGTTGGCGTGTAATTACACTCCAGAAGTCGATGGTAGACCTGAGAAAGACTAGGAAATCTAATGAACAGTGATGTGACCTAACTCTCCTCCTCAACCGGATCGAAGCCCAAGGTGTAGGGCAAAAGAAAAATCCTCCTCAAACCCAAAGCCAGAGGATTAGCTTTGAGAACAAGGGCTATGGACTCGTGGGAGTCAAAAACCACTTAGAAGAATCCACGTCCCAAAAGTCGAACATCTCTGAGGTGTGGGGCGAGATCTCCTGGTAACGCCGCCAGCATCCAGTCTCTAGCCTGTGATCTGGAAGGGTGTGACCCAAAGATGTGGGCGAAAAGTGATGTGAAGCCCTCTAGTTTCACATCTTTCTTGAGCTGCTGCAACTCGACTTCTAAAAAAATGACAGTTCTCGTGGCCAGTGGAAGTGGACGAAGATTGGCTGAGTGGGGATCCATTCGCCAATCGATGTGAAAAGGCCGATTCAAACACTGAAAAAGTTCCGTCCATGAAACTGCTGCCCAGGACGCCCTGGAACACGGGCATTGGAGGAAGGAGAACAGGAGAGGGTAGGAGAGAGGGGAAGAGGAGGAGAGGAGGTGGGGAGGCAGAAACGGGGGGGGAGAAGGGGGGCGGGGGAGAGGAGGCATGGGGAGGCAGAGGGGAGCTGTGGGTTAGGAAGGGAGGGGGGGGGGGAGGGGGCTGGCTGGGAGGGAGAGGGTGGGCGGGGGAGAGGAAAGGAGGGGGCGGTAGGGCGCGGGGGAGGGGGTGGGTGGGAGTAGGGGGAGAGGGTGGGCGGGGGAGAAGGAGGGAGGGGGTGGGGGTGGAGGAGGGGGACGGAGGGGCTAGCGGGTGGAGGAGAGGGAGGACGGGGAGGAGGAAGGGGAGCGGGAGGGTGAGGGAGGAGGAAGAGGGGGTTGGCGGGGAGGGAGAGGGGGCTGGCGGAGGGGGAGAGGGTGGGCGGGGGAGAAGGAGGGAGGGGGCGGAGATGGAGGAGGGGGGCTGGCGGGTGGAGGAGAGGGAGGGCGGGGAGGAGGAAAGGGAGCGGGAGGGTGAGGGAGAGGGGGTTGGCGGGGAGGTAGAGGGGGAGGGGGTGGGTGGGGGAGAAGGAGGAAGGGCAGCGGGAGGGTGAGGGAGGAGGGAGAGGGGGCTGGCAAGGAGAGAGGGAGAGGAGGAGAGAGGGCGAGGAGAGGGAGAGGGGGGGAAGCGAGGGTGACGGAGAGGGAGACAGGGCTGGATGAGAGAGGAGAGAAGGGGGGGGGGGCAGTAGAGCTCACGGGGAGAGGAGAAGCTCCTTGCTGCTGCAGCAGAGCATTGGCACATGTGCCTAGGATTGTGTCATGTGTGTAGGGAAATGTGCCGGTGCAGATGGATCGTCAATCAGAGGTCGTCACAGCGTAAATATATGAGTGAATTAGTACGAAAAGAGGCCCACACGGGGGCGCAAATTAACAAATGCTAGGGATGCCAAAATGGCATGCAATGGGCTAGAAAAATGCCCCGTAGCCTGGTGTTTCCGTGTGTGAAACCGTGGTTCAAACAAGGTCCAGTTTGTGTTCCAAACGGGCGAGATACGAAGGGTTAAAGTATGGGTTAATTGTGCCCTTTTTGTGTGTGGGGGGGGAGGGGGGGTCTCTTGGTCAAAGGTTTGGTGTAAATAGGCTTTAAGTTCCAATTGAGGGAACTGGACTAGGGTAGTCCCAGTGAGTGTAACTAGGCTATTAGTCTAACTGTCCAGTTACTTTAACTGGACAGTTATGCCAACTGCAACTTCCAGTTATAGTGACTAGCAATTAGTGTAGCCTAATTTAACCTAACTAACCAAATAACAGTCCACCTAACCTAACAATTGAAAACCTATCCTAACAATGGTTAGATTAACCTTAACCTAACCTACCTCTGAGTCTAACTAACTGTAGTTAGTGTACTAACTGAGTGTTGCAGATATTCAAGTTCAAGCATTCAAATTCAAGCCGAGCTGACCAGGTAACAACTATGTCAGGGAGTTGTCCAGATGACAACCGGTTTGGATTTTATGGCATCCCAATTTTTATCTTTGCAGCAACAATGCCGGTAAGTACTTTGTGTGGTTCAGTTACTAGTCTTGTGCTTGATTATAATCCTTAATTGTTGTACTTGATCGTTCGCTTGGTCGACCATTAAGGACTGCAACAGTTAGTGGCTAGGGTGCAGGTGATAGAACTACCACAAGAGATGCGAGTTGATGTCATTGGCCAACCTTGTATTTCCCAATAAAGTACCTAGAAAAGGAATTATCATAGCTTTTCCTTTTTAGCAAAAGTTACTGCTTACGTGCACTTGTTCTCTCTTGTTTTTTGAAGGGAAAATTCTACACAGAATGAGAGGTTCCTTGGGAAGATTGAGGAGCCTGTCCAGAAAGGATGTGGAGACCTACCATGTGAGTAAATGCCCTAGATGTTGGGGGGATTACAAGGGAGCCTAGATGGCAGTAGTGGGGGTAAGGGGAGATCTCCTCACCCATGGTAGGCCAATATGGATTTGTCCAAATTTTACATGCCCAAGTAGTACGATTGGTTAGCTCCCTAATCACGGCTTACATTCCTAATCCAAGAGGCCCTTATTGAGTCCAATCTTACCTAATGTAAGGACAGTTTTAGGCCTATCTGATACCTTTGTCATTTGGGGGGAGGGGAGGGCACCCATGCACTCATGTGTATATAGAGACGGAACATACTTATGCATTAGAGGCCCTTGTACATGATAACACATCGGGTGACAACTATGTTAGTGAGCTGTCCAGATGACAACCATGTCACTGGGTGACAACTATGTCAGGGAGCTGTCCTGATGACAACCATGTCACCGGGTGACAATTATGTCAGCGAGCTGTCCAAATGACAACCATGTCACCGGGTGAAACTATGTCAAATAGTTGACCAGGGTGACAACTATGTCAGACAACTGACCAGATGACAACCATGTCACCGAACTGGCCAAGTAATGACTATGGTTGGCTAGAGGACAACTATGTCGGTGAGAGAACAAGGTGACCACAATGTAAGCATGTCAAACAGGTGACAACTATGTCAACTAGAGATAGAAATAACCGTGGTCACTTGGCAAGATCTCTTGTGAGTCCACCTGTCAAAACTATGTCAAAGGTGGTGCAGGGGCAGCCAGCCAAGAGCTCACATGGAGAAGATAAATGCACACCGAAGGAGTCAGAGGGATTAGCAGCGCACAGAGAGGTGCACATGGGGTAGCAGAGAGGTGCACAGAGAGGTGCACATGGGGTATTAGAGAGTGCACAGAGAGGTGCACATGGGGTAATCATATCACAAACTGGGAGGAGGCTGGCAAGTCAGAAGTAGGGGTGGAATGGCTAAGAGACCGAGAGCCACCGCCAATGGAACAGAGGAAATAAGATTTTCAGCAAGAGAGAGGAACCCTCCACGGGAGCGGAGGGGATGAAGGGGATGGGGAAAGGAGGTAGAGGGGCATTCTATGATTGTAAGGGGAACAGAAGAGTGACACGGAGGTCTTGGGTGAGCTCTCCAAGTGTAACGTTGTGGTGTCCTATTGATGTACTTCTCTTCGACTCTGAATACTATGCTTCTCCCCCTCTCTGTTCGCAATTGTAGCTCCCTTCATCCCGTGTATTTCCCTCTTCATCTCTTTTCACTTGGTATAACGGTCCCTGTGTTATGTGACTTGAGTTCTCTTGTTTTCATGTTCAAGGATGGCTCTTGTAACTTCGTTTCGCTAAGCTTGCCTCACTCTTGCACTAGCTCGCACCTTCGGTGACACCATTATTCTCATGCATTTCATCGTTGACAACATCGTTATGCATGCACCATCGGTGACACCAGTGGCCCTTGCTTTCTTGCTTCTCACACCAGTGGCCCTAGGCCTCTGGTAACACTTCCAGAAGTGTTAGGACCCCCCCCCATACAGTTTATGGCGATCACGGTGGGACACTGCTGGTGTTGAGTAGCACAAGTGAAGTGGTGCTCTAGGATTCTAGAGAGAGGTCTTATGCCGAGTAGTTCTGAAACATTTGAAGGAGATAGTGAGAGAACTAGGAGGTACTTGAGGAGAGTGGAGAGAAGACTTCCGGTAGATCAAACTCGGTACAAGAAGCATTACGTGCAATGGAAGTTTGCGAAGTCCTCAACGCGAGCACAAAGTGAACCCATTGGAGCAGTAACCAAAGCAAGTGACTTCATCGACACTCTCATTGACTTGGATCAATAGGAACCCTAGTGGTCATATCCGGACTCCGGAGAAGAAGAAGTGCAAAGCAGAGAACAAGTGAAAGAAGAGGGTACGAAGGACGAAGGTTCCTCAGGGACTCATCAAGATCAAGGCGGCCCCTCTCCTCCTCTTGCAACGATTTCTTCATCAACCACCACTTCTGCCGGAGTGGTGACTCCCTCTACTCCCGACTCGACCTCTACTCGACAAGCTGCTACCTCATCTGTTATGTATAGCTCCGGGTTCCTAGCTAATCTCTCTTCCACATCTATCCCACTCGGGGGTACTTTTGCTCCCACCATGCCTTTACCTAGGTTTCATCTCCCTTTCCATCCACACCGGCGCTGCCGTTTCCACCCCTCCTTAAGAGGACATAAGTTTCTTGACTATTGACTACAAATTGTGTGGTGCAAAAGCATTACAGCAGGAACGACTCGCATACCACAAGCTAAATAGCCACTGAATTACGCACATGGCATCCCAACTCTGAAATCAAAATAGCCATAACCCGAGGACGGGTAATAAAATGGATCCGGGAGTATGTTGACTCTGTGCCAACATGAACTTATGAAGAAAGAGAAGGTGATACAACTTTGTGATACAACTTTGTGTTACAACTTTGTGTTACAACTTCTAGACACAACTTTATGTTACGACTTTGTGTAACAACTTTGTGTTACAAGTTTGTGTTACAACTTCTACATGAAGAGAGAGAATGTGTTACGACTTTGTGACACAACTTTGTGTAACAACTTTGTGTAACAACTTTGTGTTACAACTTTGTGTTACAACTTCTACATGTAGAGAGAGAAGGTGTTACAACTTTGTGTTACAACTTTGTGATACAACTTTGTGTTACAACTTTGTGATATGACTTTGTGTTACATGCAGAGAGAGAAGCTCTCCAACTTGTATAAATACCCCATAATGGAATGAAGCCCACACTCTTGGGGCATTGTGTTGAGTCTACATTGGTATTCCAAGCATTTGTCTCAAGTGTCCATGCTTCCTTGCACTGCACGTCCAAAAGCATGTCCTAACCTTGCAACCCTTCTCCCCTCTCCTCCAACCCTGCAACCCACCCTCTCCCTCTCCTCCTCCCTCCTCCTCCTTCCTCCTTCTCCTCCTCCTCCCTCCTCCTCCTCCTCCTCCTCCTCCCCCTCCTCCTCTCTCCTCCCCCTCCCTCCTCCTCTTCCCTCCTCCTCCTTCCTCCTCTCTCTTCTTTCACCCATGCTCTTACACCTTCTTCCTCTCCCACTCCTATGCTTTCCTAAACCCTTAAACTCCATGATCTACGAGGGAGACAAGTTCTCCACCATGTACTCTACTCTGAACCTTGGATCCTCCTTCTAACCTTGGACTCCTTCTAAACCTTGGAACTCTTTCTGAACTCTGGAACTCTTTCTGAACCCTGGAACCTCCTTCGAACCCTGAAACTCTTTCTAAACCCTGGAACTCTTTCTGAACCCTTAAACTCCTCCTAAACCCTACAACCCCCAATGAAGGCGAAAGCCTTCATTACCTCAACAAAGATGGTTTACGTGCCTTTTACACATGCTTGCACTTTGTTTGCTTACCACACTTAAGCCTACGTCTCTCACCGGAACACGACTCGAGGTCCTAAGCTACACATATACTACAACGACAATCCCAATATATCTGTAGGTGACAAAAAGCCTCGGAACCCTGCAACATAGAATACCCAGCTCTTCCTACGAAAGCAGTATGAAAGAGCCAACAATGAGCACGAGCATTGTTGTTTTCCTTGCCTTTGTTCTAGTTTTTCTTTTTCCTAGGTTTTTGCTCCATTTTGCAATTGCACCACCATTGACACCATAGTCCACTCCATCACCATTTCATAGATGCATCATCACCTCAACACCAAAGTCGCCAGTAGTACGCACTCCTTGCTGGAGACATATACAATGATATGGTGGTGTAGGATAGACTTCCTTTCCTACTACCTACTCATCCATGACTTCAACTCCGTCCCTCTCTTTCCCAAATGCTCTCCCAACCTCTTTAAACCCCACATCTTCTATTTTCTCACCCTTTCCCTCTGCAACACCAAGGCCCTCCACATATGCAGTACCATCTGGGTACATGGCTCTGATACCATATGAAGAGACATGGCGGTAGGAGAATGTTAAGCTAACTAGGAACGGAATGGAAATATGGAAAGCATAATGGAAAGGCAAAATGGAAAGAAAATGAAAGAACAAGTGCTAGGCAATGATAACCAAAATACTCACATGTAGATAGCTGAATGTTGACTGATGTGTAAAGACTCAAGACAAGTACAACACTATATTATGTGACACTAGACTCTAGAAAGCCATAGTGTATATGGGATAACTCCCAATATGACACGTGGCATGTCTAGGACTCACTAGACTATAAAACACACCTAGACCACCTACAACACTCATTTTAGACTCACTTTGGCTTCATATTCCAACACCTTCACAACCGTCAAGACCTGTCACTAGCTCTAAAAGTACCTCATTTCAAAGTGAGCAATCTATGCCTTCAAGGTACCAGGAGGTGGTTAGGAGTGTCACCAAAGATCTTCAATCCAGTTCTGAAGATAAAGCCAACACACCTCAGTTTCCCTCCCGTAAGTCTAGAATAGTGAGGTTTGCGATGGAGGTGATGACTTTAGGACAAAAGCGTGACAAGGAGTCACAAGCAGGCCCATTCAATTTTCCCCTAGGAAGCCCATTCAACACAAAGAAGGAGATGGGAGTGAAACCCAGTGGTGCCAAAGAAAAGGGGAAATGACTGATGGAAAAGTCACCACAGGAGACATTGATTGAGAATTCAGAGGTACCTCCTCTCCCTCGCATGAGCTTCGACCCTCGGCCAGAAGCTCAGCGGATGAGGGCACAAAAGGCTGCTGGTGGACAGCCCTATTCTTTTTTTTTTTGGCAAGAAAAGTACTTCATTAAGTATGAATAAAAACCCGTAGAGCAAGCATGAGAAAAAACAGCTCAGAATGAGCAAACAAAAATCCCAGGTGGTGGCTGAAAGTGCCACCTCATCCTTGAAGGAGAGTCAGAGAAGAAAGGAGAACCCCTCCAGACTCTGAGAAAAGCAACCCTCCTAGCAGTAGCAGTCTTGGAGGTTCCCTGTATGTTCGCCCAAACGGCCATCAAAGTGTGTATAGTATCTACCCAGATATTGGCCATAGTTTGAGAAGGGTGAACCTAGGAATATTCCAAAGCCTCTGTACATCTAGCTCTCCAAATATGCCATGCTGTAATACTAGCCAAAATCTCCCAAGATGTGTCTACGGAAGCGTGGGAAGCTCTGAATGGAGTAAACGGAACATCCCAGAGGGAGCATGACTCCACAAGGTGTCATCAAACAAAGAAAGCTGTGTCCGTGTCATGTCCCTCGAAGAAAGCCTGTGGACCAGTGAGTGACAACCCTATTCTTTGATTGAAGATTTGATGGAATTCAAGCCTAACATCACCCTACGACAACTCTGTCTATTGTCTCCACAATCAAGCATCAGACTATTGCATTCTTGAATCGTATGCACGGAGGTCAACAAAGGGCATTTGTTCAAGGGGGTCCCACACCAGAAACAGTACCGGTTCAAGACGGGTTGATTCCGGACCACTGCTCAGCCTATGCTGCTCTCACGTGTGAACAAAGTCCCAAGCACACAGTGGAAATCAACAGGGTGGAGCTGAAAGATGTTTTCTTGGATGGTGGCAGCAATGAACATCATTACTCTTTAACAACTAGGTTTGAAATTGACAACAGAAAAAATTGTCAAAGCCTGCCCGAAAAACCCCCATCCCTGATCACCTGAGCTGCTGCTCCTCCCTGCTCCGTTGCTGCGCTCTCTCCTTCAGCCCCTCCCTCAGCCCCCTCCCTCGGCCTCAGCCGCTCCCCCTCCCCCGCCCTCAGCCTCTCCCTTCCTCCCCCTTCTCTCCCTCTCAGCCCACCCCCTCACCTCTCAACCCACTACCCCTTCCCCTCCTCTCCCTCTCAACCTGCCCCCTCCCCTCTCAGCCCGCTCCTCCCTGCCCTGCTCCCCCGCTCCCTCTACCCTGCTCCCCCGCTCCCTCTTCCCTACTCCCCCGCTCCCCTCACCCTTGCCTCTACCCTTGCCCCCACCTCTACCTCTCCCCCGCTCCCCTCTCCCCTGCCTCTACCCTTCCCCCCGCCTCTTTCCTCCCCCTACCCTTCTTTCGCCTCTACCCCTTCCCCCTGCCTCTACCCTCCCCCTACCCTTCTCCCGCCTCTACCCCTCCCCCCCGCCTCTACACCCCTCCCCTCTACCCGCTCCCTACCCCCGCCTCTACATCACTCTCCTCTACCTCCTCCTATCCTTTCCCACTCAGCTGCCCCCTCCCCTCTCAGCCCACTTCCCCTTCCTTGCTCCCTTGCTCACTCTACCCTCCTCCCTCCCCCCGCTTCTGCCTCAGCCCTCCCTCTACCCCGCTCCCTACCCCCGGCATTTTTTTCCTTCTTCCTGTCTCCCCCCTCTTCCTTCTCCCGTGGTGTTTTTTGGAGCAAAAGGAGCCTCAAAAGTGTCCGAGTCGGTCTCCTCACCTCGATTGGCGATGGATATTCCGTCAGCCAATCCTACTCCACCTCCACCGGCCACGAAAACTATTACTTTTTCTAAAGACAAGTTGTAGGAGCTCAAGAACGACGTAGAGATTGAATGCTCTACCACGTTGCTCGCACGCATCTTTGGGTCTCACCCTTCCAGATCCCAAGCCAGAGTCAGGATGCTTGCAGCTCTCCCCCCAGACCTCACTCCATGATTGTTAGATGTTCGCCTTCTGGGACGAGGTTTTTTCCAAGTTGTTTTTGACACCCCAGAGGCTGCGAGCACTGTGCTCAAAGATGAGTTTTTACACCTGGGACATAGGAAGATCTTCTTTGACGCCTTTGATATTGGTTTCAACCCAGTGGAGGCAGATAAGGAAATCTTTTCACTCTTCATCAGATTTCCTAGGCTTCCCAGGTTTACCATCGACTTCTTTCTGTTATTGGGGAGCATTTCGGCGCAGTTGCTGAGATCCCACCCCTCCCTGGGTTGCCATTGACTGCAGCAGAGGAGACCAAGGCTGATGGGGTACCTAGAGTTAGGATCCTTTGTAAGGATCCTAACCTCACAATGGACCATGTTATGATCCAGTGCCCGGATGGTTCCTTTTTTCGCTAGAGAGTACAGATTACATGCAGGCAAGACCAGTGCAGGATATGCAGGACCATTGAACACTTTTCCAGGGATTGCCCCAGGAATAAGAAAAGGCCCAAGAAGCCCTCTGGTACAGCTATCGCCACGGCCTCGACAGGGGGATGGTACAGGTCCAACACCTGCTCCTCGGCCTCGACAGGGGGGGGGTATAGGTCCAGCACTTGCTCCTCGACCTCCACATGGCGGTCCTCCTCAGGATGGTGGTATAGCTCCTACTCGCCAGAGTGCTTCTCCACTGAGCGCTCCTTTGATATTGCCACCTTCTACCTCAGGTGCCTCACGACCTTCTACCTTAGGGGCGCCCGACGCATACCAGTGGGTTCCAGTTCGTGTGCAGATCACTCCTTCAATTCATGAGGATACACTAGTGGACTTTGCTTCAACTCGGGCTGTCCCTCCAGTCTCACCTCGCATAGTCCGAGACACTTCAACTTCGACCTCCTCCCCGGTTGCAGCTTCTCCCCTAGAACCAGCGATGCCAGACACTCTCCTTGAGGTAGTAGAGGTCTCCACGGCTGGGTAGACACAGGATCAAGAGCAGTCCTCACTTTCTCCCTTGGATAGGGGGAAGGGGATGGTTTACACTATTGATCCTCTTCCCTCAGAAGGGATCCTTCGCACTCTGGTGTCTCGCTTGACTCACATGAACTCATTTTCAGCCCTGGCAGATGCTTTAGATTTCCCAGAGGAGGAGTTTGTGCCCTCTACTATTGGTGAGCCAAAGATTGGGTTTCCTGTTGATAGGGCTTCTTCTTCAGGTGGCAGGGTTCTTTCCCCTGTTGATTTTCTGGCACTTGGTTCCATTCCTCGCTCCTCAAGCAAGAGGTCTTCCCCTGTTGAGGGGTTTGTTTCAGCCACTAGGTCGGGTAAGGTGTTCCACTCTACATCCTCCCGTCAATGAGGATTATTAGTTGGAACATACAAGGCCTAGGTGGCGTCCCACATCGCCACCGTAGACAGCTTCAGCTTCATCTAAGTGTTACTAGGGGTTCCATTGATATGTTATTTATCCAAGAGCACAAACTAGATTCTAGAGATTGTGCCAAGTCACGCAAGTTGCTTTCTAGCCATACTTTTTGGTCGCCTGCTGCCTTGGGAACCAGAGGAGACACTTCTATTTCAATTTCGTAGTCGGTTCTCCCCTTAGTTGTTGGACATGGAGTCATTATTCCCTCTAGGGCTCACTGGATTATTCTCTTGATTGGAGGGCGTAAGGTTGGTTTCCTTAACCTGTATGCCTCCAACATTAGAGAGAAACGTGTCATTATGTGGAAGGATTTGCTCTCCTGGGCCCCCATTGCGGATTCATGGGTGATTGGAGGTGACTTTAACATGGTTGAGTTACCGTCAAACAAAAAAGGGGATAGAGAAAGAGGACTTCACTCTTTCGAGAGAGCAGCTTGGGATGCCTTCCTTTTTCACTACTGTGGCAGTTTACTTGGATGCCACTCCACAGACGCTCACTTCTTTCAGGACAGCATTGGATTTATTTTGCTTGGCGGCAAAGGTGCAGATAAATGGGCATAAATCCAATGGCTTTTGGATCAGTGATGAGGACACTCTAGTTTGGGGGCTTGACATAGTATTCACTTGGGTTCAGAGGGGTGTGCCTATCAGGTATTTGGGCTGCCAAGTCGGCTTGGATATTTCTTCCACGCAGCAATTTGCTGCCATGTTGGAGAGCATCAAGAGGAAGCTCCTTTTTTGGAGCTCAGCCAAGCTGGATCTTGCCTCTAGAGTTGTGGTGGTCAATTAGGACCTCTTAGCCATGGCTTGGTTTGTTTGTTCATGCTGGTGCCGTTCTAGGGACTGCATCACTCAGCATAGGAGACCCATCAAAAATTTTCTTTGGAGTGGGCTTGATGGCACAGCAGATGCCTTAGCCAAGGTGGCTTGGGAGACCCTCATCCTCCCTACACAGGAAGGGGGTCTTAATATTATTGATCCAGATTTATTGTGCAGAGCTTTACTCTGCAAGATGGTGGTGCAGGGACTTATGCCAGGGCAGGAACTTTGGAAGGCATTTCTTATTAGCGGCATAAGGACGTGCACACCTTCTTCAGGAGGAGACTGGATGAGCAGTATTAGGTGGATCTTCACCACAGCACACCTCAAATCACCTTCGTCCCCTCTCATGGTTGCCATTCTGAAAGCATGGGCCAGTTTCAGGAGCACTCTTCAAAGGATTGCTCCTTCCTCTCGTGAAGAGATTGATAGGCAACCGATCATGTGGAATGACAGTATATTGGATGATCATGGCAGACCACTTGGTGCCTCACTCTACATGCAATGGTCCAGGTGGGAGAGGGGAATCGCATCATCTTTAGGGTCTTGGAATGCTTTCCGCAGGCTTCCAGAGGAGACTAAATCTCAGTTGACAGGACATCTCATAGGGAGTGCAAGGAGGATCTTGCAGATTGAGGCAGCCCTTCCAGCGGATTGGGTAGACACAGATGATATGCGACTCACTTGCTCCACTTGGGCAGGTACTTTTACGAGAGGCGGTGTTCCTCTTCAGGTTTTGGCCTTTCGAGATGCACATGAGAATGTTTTAGTTTTTAGTGTGCAGGATGGTGGCAGATTGCTCAGGTCCATAGAGGACATCTTGTTTGAGTCTACTTTTCAGCCTATCAGGGTTGTAGGTCTTTTGGTGCAAGGATCAGATTCAGAGTGGTTCCTCGACCCAGACCCCCGGCTACTCTCCACCGGATCTTGGAGGCTTTTGCTCTACGGGGGAGTTCCCATTAGGTATTTGTAGTGGGACCCTGGAGAGTGGGAGTGGACTGACGCAGGGTATCGAAAGAAGAGCATCCCCTTCTTTTGGTACACGGTTAGTAATGCCAAGAGATTTCAGCTCAATAGTAGAGGTTGGAGACTTCCAGAGTTCCTCATTGGGAGACATTTGATATCACTGCAGATCTACAGAGGTGCTTCTGGAGGAGACTCTGGAATTCCCACAGGAATAGAAAGATCACTGTCTTCTTTTGGCTTTCTATCCATGGTGGGATTGCAGTGAACCTTTGGAGATCCAGGTTCGAAGCCGACCCTACTTGCCCCCTCCTTGCCTCTCTGCTTCGGAGACTATTCAGCATTGCTTATGGGATTGTAGACAGGCGAGGATGATTTGGATGGGGATAGCCAGGATTTTCAGTCACTTTGCCCACTCCCCATTCTTTATGACATGGGGCTCAGTGGCTTGGCTTTCTCTTACAGGGCCTCAGGTATTCTATGAGAGACTTGACTCCTCTCGGGCCATTTCGATTTGATGTCATTAGATTGAGTCCTGTTCGTTGGATGTGGTACCACACCTTCCTTTTGCAGCTGTACATGCCTCTATGGATACCTCTGGGGAGATTCTAGTGAGCATAGCATCTTGGCATATCTAGAGAGCCAGATGCATAGAAGCTTTGGAGGGTAGTCAGGTTCATCCCTTGCACACATTGGCTAGTATTTGGGCAGACACCGTACATACCTTGATGGCCGTATGGACGAGTATGCAGGGAGACTCCTGTGCAGCCTCAGGGGCTTCTTTTTTCAGAGAATGGAAGGATTCTCCTTTCTTCTCTGAGACTCCTACAGGGTTGAGGTGGCACTTTCAGCCTCATCCTTGGTTGTTTTCCACCTCACTTTGAGGGGGTTTTGTTTATCCTCATGATTTCATGATGTATTCCGCTTTGAGCTTGCTCTCGCGGGGTTTTTTCTCTTACTTAATAGATGTTGGTAAACTGAAAGGAAAGGAAAGAGTGGACACAAACTCAGAATACTTGCATTACTTGCTTTATGGAATGAAGAAGAGTGAGGTCCTTAAGTAGGCACCTCATACATGCTCACTGACATCACTGATGACTTCAGAGCTCCACAATCATCTCCTCAATCTGCTCCTAGATTCTCTCAATCATCCTATGTGGCTCTCCACCACCTAACTGTGCTTGTGGGCACCTAACTGTGCCTCTAGCACTCACACATAGAAACCAAGGTGTGCCTAAGGCATACACCTTGAGATATCCCATCAAACCCCCCCTCAAGGGAATGCCTCAAGCTATGTCAAGGATACATCTAGTCTCATAGTTTCTCATGCCATCTCATGGTGGTCAAGGATTAATCTATGGCTAGGTTCTCATGCTAGCAAGGGTTCCCTTGGGAGTAAGGTAAACAAAAGGGATACAAAAAGACCTTCCAATGGTTATCTCCCTTGTATGTACATGCACACAATGTCTGCAGGAGGTACCATGGAGCAAAACATACACATGGCCTACATCATAAGGTGACCAGAGGTGTTTACAAAACACAATAGTTTATTTCATTCATTTTAGAGGACTATCCAGGCTGAGTACCTTGACATAAAAAGAGAGATCTGGAGCATAGAGAGATGATTTAAAATGCATAATCTTCATGGGATGCCTCATCTTGTGGAGGCAAAATATCCATGTCAAGGCAAGGTCTTACCACATGGGCAGTGTCTAGTGCCTTATAAGATGGTACTATGATAGAACAAGTGGATCTGGAAATCATATCCTTCAAGAGAACAATTATCTTGTCATCTCCATAGTTGTGTAGAGAAGCATATCTTAGGTATCTGACCTTCATCTTTTTCTTGTACTTGGAGTCAAATAAAAGTGCCATGAGAGGGTAGATCTCTGGCTTTGTAGTTGCTTCCTTTTTGGCAACCATTGTTTTGGAAATCTTCAACAAGGAAGTCAGGTTGACATTTTCATCCTTTGTAGCATAACAAGACATTGCTTTATGTTTTGCCTTTTCACATATTTTGCATAAGCAAGTCATGAGAGGGTCTAACCCAGGTATTGGGCAGTGTCTTCTCTCTTACAGGGCTTAGAATAACAACTGAAATGCTTCAAAATATAAGCATTTAATGTAGCAAAGTCTTGTGACCAAATTTCAAACAATGATGCTTCTTCTTACATGCTTCATAGAGGTGGCTAAAATGAATACTTTCCAATCAAAACCAGGTCTAGCAAGTCAAAACAAAACTGAAGCCACACTTGTACTAAAGTTATTGAAAGTTTCAAAAAACCAGAAATGCTAGAGTAGCATTTTATGTAGCATCATCTTCAAAAACTTGTCCTTTTGGTAGAAATGGGCTCAAGGGGGATCAAAGGGCTCTCATACCATGTTGGTAAACTGAAAGAAAAGGAAAGAGTGGACACAAACTCAGAATACTTGCATTACTTGCTTTATGGAATGAAGAAGAGTGAGGTCCTTAAGTAGGTACCTCATACATGCTCACTGACATCACTGATGACTTCAGAGCTCCACAATCATCTCCTCAATCTGCTCCTAGATTCTCTCAATCATCCTATGTGGCTCTCCACCACCTAACTGTGCTTGTGGGCACCTAACTGTGCCTCTAGCACTCACACATAGAAACCAAGGTGTGCCTGAGGCATACACCTTGAGATATCCCATCAATAGAAGTCTCTTTATTGAAAAAAAATGATAAGAGGTATCCATAGAGGCATGTACAGCTACAAAAGGAAGGTGTGGTATCACATCCAACGAACAGGACTCAACCTGATGACGTCGAATCGAAATGGCCTGAGAGGAGTCAAGTCTCTCATAGAATACTTGAGGCCCTATAAGAGAAAGCCAAGCCACTGAGCCCCATGTCATAAAGAATGGGGAGTGGGCAAAGTGACTGAAAATCCTGAGTTTGGTTGCCTTTGGGATCCACATCCCTAGAAATAGACATGGTTACTGGAAGGGCTCGTCACCGACCTGTGGAACTTAGGGAAGAGGATTTTGAAGAAGAAGAAGGGGTGGAGGAGGAGAGATGGGCACTTGGGGATTCGCCCATATGGAAAGAAGAGCTGGCCTATGTGGAGGACTCACCCTTCCAAGATGAAACCTATGCAACAGTAGCATGAGATGATGGTGAGAGCTTGACGTACTTGTTGGAACATGCTGGACCATATGAGGAAGAAGCTGTCATCTTGGATTGGATGGGGGCCTTGGGATCCTTAGCCATCAACATGGTGGAGTTGTGCCCAGAAGAGGATCCTGAAGCCCATCTTGGTACTTCACGGAATGTGAAAAAGGTGAGCTAGGAAGCCCATCTGGTTTGGCTGACCTAATGTATGAACGGATGCCTTTTGGTCTTTGTAATAATCCCGACATGTACCAGTGGTTGATGACCACAAGTACTAGAAGTCAGCAGGGTGACTCAAAGACAAGACCATGAAGCAACAATGGAGACACATGAGATGGATGCCTCATACCATGAAAAAGACCATGGGATTACAACAGAGGAAGAGGATGCTATACAAGAAGATGATGAACTGGCTGAGCACAGTGATGGTTTGGAAGAAGACACTCATGAATTTGCGAAAGAAGAGGATGACCACATAGATGATGTACTGGCTGAGCGCATTGATGGTACTGGAGAAGACACTCATGGATCTGTAGAAGAAGAGGCCTACTTATTGATATCACTCGAAGGCGGGTGGTGCCAAAAATGACTCTTGGAAGGGTTATTGAATCCATTGTGCACCTTGACCAACCCAGGAGAGGCAAAGAGACTGGACAACTTGAAGGAACCGTCCACATTCACACTGGAGTCTGGAAATTCAGACCTGCAAAGCAAGCCCACAGCATACAGGGAGAAGAAGATGTCGTGGACCTTGCTCTACTCGACTTATATATGTCAGAAGCTGACCCCCCAACGACACAAGAGGTTCCTGAAACTACATACAAGGTGGATGTACTACCATATAGAGGAATGCTTAAGCAAGCACAAAAGGGAAAAAAGAGAATGGGCCCAAGTGTTGCCTCTACATCTCAATCATTTCCAGAAGACACCCAACCGTCCTTTCCGAGGTCTTGGATGGAAGAAGTAGTGGGGGATTTTTATCTGGATGATACTCCTGCGCACCGAGCAGTGGGAGCATCAGAACCAAACAACTCCACATCAGAAAGCATACCTCAGGTTGACCATGCCACGGATTGGAGGTATCTTAACATTGGGACAGAGGACCAACCACGACATCTCAAGGTAGCCAGTTGGGTCTAGGAGCATGATTATCTCCTTGCTGCATTGTCAGATTTTTTTCAAGAGTATGTCGATTTCTTTGTCTGGTCATATAAGGATTTAAAGGGAGTACCCGCCGCTGAGTTCATGGAATATCGCATCGATTTGTATCCAGAGGCAGACCCGGTGATCAGGGGACCATATCGCATGAATCCTAACTATGGCAAGGCTGTCCATGCTGATATTCAAAAGATGGAGCAAGTGGGGTTGATCTACCCTGTTGACTACTCCAAATGGCTCAGTGGCATTGTAGTGGTGCTCAAAAGAGAGACTGGCGAACTCCGTGTTTGTGTCGACTATAGGAGTTTGAATACCGCCACACATCGTGCTAGGTTACCTCTCCCCTTCACTGACAGGGTGCTAGAAACCGTAGCTGGTCATGCTCTCTACTCCTTCATGGATGGATATAGTGGGTACAACCAGGTTCGGGTGCGAGAGCAAGATCAATTGAAGACTACTTTGTCACCCAATGGGGAACTTATGCTTACCGGATGATGCCCTTAGGTCTGTGCAATGCACTGGCAATGTTTCAACGTCTTGTCACCAAACTCTTCCAGGAGAACATCGAAAAGTTTCTTGAGGTATTCTTGGATGGCTTCTTGGTGTTCAATGGTAAGAATGCTTCTCATCGCAGGCTGAAAACGGGGTGAAATAGATGAAGGGCGTCCCGATGGAACAATACTAATTGTGGGTACCAAGGACACATGAGGCTGATGAAGCGATACCCCATGCAGAGGACCACACTAGTGGTGAACTCACTACTGATGTAACAATAGAGGAATTAGATGGTACTGCATATGTTGCAGGTGCTGCCGTTGCAAAAGTGGATGGTGATGATATAGGAAACATGGGGGTCGAAGAGGATGCAAGGGCAATTGGGAAGGAGAAGGATGGGGTCAAAGCCATGTATGATGGATAAGTGGTAGAAAGGACAGAGACAGTGGTAATGGGACTATGCCCTCAGTGTGATATACATACACTTATGCATTACTACGTAAAGTCGCATACTTGGCTACTGTAAGCAACATAAAAACATAAGACTTTGCTAAGTTCTTGCAAGAATGATCGTATATGTGACTTCTCCTTCCCTATGCCTTAGTGCTGCTTCTACAATCATTTGTAAGGTGAAAGTCTCGAATCGAAACTGTGTACTTAGCCTCTGCAAAACTTGCATTTCTAAGTTTGCAGTTTCTTCAACTAAGGTAGAATGTACAAGAGGCGTGTGTTCCATTATTTGTACTCTTCTTAGTTATTCAAAAGCTATCTTTGCTCTAGTTGCTATGCCGTGCATCACTTCTGTTATCTTCACCTTATCTTGTAGGTGGTATAAGCATAATGTCCATCATCTATGTATTAGACCCAGCAAGAGCGAGAGGGAGGAGGGGTAGAGGGCGGGTGGGTGAGGGGCAGCAAGAGAGGGCAGCGAGGGGAGAGGGAAAGGGCAGCGAGGGGGGGAAGGGAGGGGCAGCGAAGGAGGGCTGCGAGGGGGGGGGAGAGGGCTGCGAGGGGGGGAAGGGAGAGGGCAGCGAAGGAGAGGGCAGTGAGGGGGGGAAGGGAGAGGAGCTGCAAGGGAGGGGAGAGGGCAACGAGGGGAGAGGGAGAGGGCAGCGAGGGGGGGGAAGGGAGGGGCAGCAAAGGAGGGCTGTGAGGGAGGGGAGAGGGCAATGAGGGGGGGAGGGAGAGGGCAGCGATGGAGAGGGCAGCAAGGGGGGGAAGGGAGAGGGGGGGCTAGCAAGGAGGAGGGTGAGGGAGGGGCAGCAGCTTCACGTGGAGGAGCAGCAGCTCTGGTTTTGTGCGGAAGGACGTTTTTTTCACACTATATAGTGTTGTCCTTGTGTATTGTCTATCATATCAGTCAACATCAAGCTCTTTGGTATCATGTGAGTACTTAACCATTGCTTTCATTTTCTTTCCATTTCATTTCCATTATGCTTGTTATCTTTCCTTTCCATTCCTAGTGTTAGCTTGCTTCTCTCCCTACGGCTTTCTAGAGGCTAGTGTCACACTATATAGTGTTGTACTTATCTATTGTCTATCATATCAGTCAACATCAAGCGCTTTGGTATCATGTGAGTACTTGTCCATTGCTTTCATTTTCTTTCCATTTCATTTCCATTATGCTTGTTATCTTTCCTTTCCATTCCTAGTGTTACCTTGCTTCTCTCCCTACCACTATGATCTTTCATGTGGTATCAGCCATGCTCCTAGCCCTGCTCTCTCTTTCCCTTTCCCTTCCAAGAGGTTGAGGTGAGGGAGGCCAATGAAGATACTCTACCTCCTCCTCCTTGGAAGGCTGCCCTCAGCTCTCTTCTCCACGCCATGATCTGCCACCTCTCTTCTCCTTCCTTCAGCTACATCTTTCTGTGACCTGTGGACGATGTTCTGCTTCTCCACGCCATGATTTGCCACCTCTCTTCTCCTTCCTTTAGCTACATCTTTCTGTGACCTGTGGACGATGCTCTGCTTCTATCCGGATCTAGAAGCAGAATCACGGCTTTGTGTCTTCAGCAAAGTTGTAGAGAACCTTGAGTACTACAAATTTCGTTTTTACATCATTGCAATCCAAGTTTTCTGTGAAAAGTTACAGCCCTTGCAAGAAGTGACGAAATCTGTTTCTGCGTACGAATTTTCTTCTGGAGCTCAATGATTTGACAGCCCAAGCATGATGCAGCCAGCTAAACATGGAGCTGTCCATCCTCTTCATCGTTGACCTCTGCTCCAGCCTACTATTTACTCCTTCTGCCCGACATTCTCTTGGAGCTGCTGCCCGCAAGTTGGTGCCCGTATTCTGCCCGTCATTCTCTTGGAGCTGCTGTCTTTCTACTTCTGTCTGCCATGAAGAAGTTCTAGACTTATTCCAGCTCATGAAGAACTTATCAAGGTGATCTTTCCATCCTTACACTTACATTTCTACCCTTTTCCAGCCATGGAGTCTTCCAAATCAACTACCATTTCGTTCGAGAAGTTTAATTGTAAGAATTTCCCTAGATGGCAAACAAAGATGCGTCTTGTACTTATGAAAGATGGAGTGTGGAATGTTGTGCATGTTGGAATATGAAGCCAAAGTGAGTCAAAAAAGAGTGTACTAGGTGTCTAGGGGGTGTTTTATAGTCTAGTGAGTCCTAGACATGCCACGTGTCATATTGGGAGTTATCCCATATACACTATGGCTTTCTAGAGTCTAGTGTCACACTATATAGTGTTGTACTTGTCTTGAGTCTTTTGATATCAGTCAACATCAAGCTATCTACATGTGAGTATTTTGGTTATCATTGCCTAGCACTTGTTCTTTCATTTTCCTTTCCATTTTGCTTTTCATTATGCTTTCCACATTTCCATTCCATTCCTAGCTAGCTACTAGATCTCTTCATATGGTATCAGAGCCATGTTCGTAGCCCTGCTCTCTCTTTCCCTTTCTCTTCCAAGAGGTTGAGGTGAGGGAGGCCAATGAAGCTACTCTAACTCCTCCTTGGAAGGCTACCCTCTTCTTTCCTTCCTTGAGCTCTCTTCTCCACGCCATGATCTGCCACCTCTCTTCTCCTTCCTTCAGCTACATCTTTCTGTGACCTGCGGACAATGTGACCCTTCTATCTGGAGCTAGAAATAGAATCACGGCTTTGTTTCTTTAGCAAAGTTGTAGAGGACCTTGAGTACTACAAATTTTGTTTTTACATCATTGCAATCCAAGTTTTCTGTGAAAAGTTACAGCCCTTGCAAGAAGTTGACGAAATTTTTTTCCGCGCGTGAATTTTGATATGGAGCTCAATGATTTGACAGCCCAAGCATGATGCAACCAGCTCAATGTGGAGCTGTCCATCCTCTTCATCGTTGACCTCTGCTCCAGCCCGCCACCATTTGCTCCTTCTGTTCGACATTCTCTTGGAGCTACTGCACGTAAGTTCGTGCCCACATTCTGCCCGTCATTCTCTTGGAGCTACGGTCCACGCTACCTCTATCTTCTCTGCGCGTCACTTGATGTGAGCTCTTGACATTACATTGCGGTGACTCCTTCACGTGACTACTCCAAACTTTGGTGAAGACTTCCCGAGCTAAATGTGAGTTCTACGATACTACTCCGACACACTCCACTACAGTGATCTCTCAGATTAGTGTATTACATCGAGCTTGATGTAGACCACTCTACATCAACAAGTGACTTCTTCAACATTGCTTATTCGATCGGTGCCTGAGGTACTTTGCATTGATTGACTTTCCGATTAGTCGTGGTACCTGAGGCTTCTACTTCGACATTGGTGACTCTCCTTCTTGCATTTTGAGAGTCATCATGTAATTGCTCCATGTAGCTACCCATGGACTTCATCGACACATATTTTGGGGCATTCCTGCCTAGCGCTTCATTGACATCGTCATCGACTTGCAGGGATGTGCACACATGTGCATTAGCTACTTGGAGGACATCTCTTTCACAAAGAGATATTTTTATTTATTACTACACGCTTGATGTATTTTGGGGTCCTCTAGTCCCCCTAAAATAATATGTATATCCAATTAATTTTCTAATCTTTTATTGTCTCTTTGTCTCGATTTACCCGAGAAGAGATCGAGGCATTTGATGAATCTTGAGTGTTTGGTTTTCATTGAGTCTAAAGGTCCTCTGCCTTGGATAGTTCTCCTAAAAAGATGTATTGGTTTTCCTATTTTTTGGGTGTGGGCTTCCTAATATGTCCTGTTATGAAGCCAAGGGGGGATGTACTGTGGGAGCCATATGTATTGGCTTTCATAGGTCTATTTGTTTATCAGGCCTGGCTTGAGAGTTCCAAGATGTTGGTGCATTGGTCTCCTAGATCTCTGAGTTGGTCATGCATCCATGCATGATGAGTCTCTGAGCCATGCTAGATGAGATTTCTATGTTATGCTCACTAGCCTCTGAGCCATGCTTACTTGCCTCTGAGATTGTATGGGAACCATGTCTAGTTCTAGACCGGCATGCACAGTTCTGATCACCGTCATTGTTATGTTCTATTCTTGGTTCCATTCCAGTAGTCTCTCACCTTGCCTTCATGGGCGGGTGTTGGAATATGAAGCCAAAGTGAGTCAAAAATGAGTGTACTAGGTGTCTAGGAGGTGTTTTATAGTCTAGTGAGTCCTAGGCATGCCACGTGTCATATTGGGAGCTATCCCATATACACTATGGCTTTCTAGAGTCTAGTGTCACACTATATAGTATTGTACTTGTCTTGAGTCTTTTGATATCAGTCAACATCAAGCTATCTACATGTGAGTATTTTGGTTATCATTGCCTAGCACTTGTTGAAGATACATGGCGGTAGAAGAATGCCAAGCTAACTAGGAACGGAATGGAAATATGGAAAGCATAATGAAAAGGCAAAATGGAAAGAAAATGAAAAAACAAGTGCTAGGCAATGATAACCAAAATACTCACTCACATGTAGATAGCTTGATGTTGACTGATATCAAAAGACTCAAGACAAGTACAATACTATATAGTGTGACACTAGACTCTAGAAAGCCATAGTGTATATGGGATAGCTCCCAAAATGACACGTGGCATGCCTAGGACTCACTAGACTATAAAACAACCCCTAGACACCTAGTACACTCATTTTTGACTCACTTTGGCTTCATATTCCAACACCCCCCCATGAAGGCAAGGTGAGAGACTACTGGAATGGAACCAAGAACAGAACATAACAATGACGGTCATCAGAACTGTGCATGCCGGTCTAGAACTAGACATGGTTCCCATACAATCTCAGAGGCAAGTAAGCATGGCTCAGAGGCTAGTGAGCATAACATAGAAATCTCATCTAGCATGGCTCAGAGGCTCATCATGCATGGATGCATGACCAACTCAGAGGTCTAGGAGACCAATGCACCAACATCTTGGAACTCTCAAGCTAGGCCTGATAAACAAATAGACCTATGAAAGCCAATACATATGGCTCCTATAGTACATCCCCCCTTGGCTTCATAACAGGACATATTAGGAAGCCACACACCCAAAAAATAGGAAAACCAATACATCTTTTTAGGAGGACTATCCAAGGCAGAAGACCTTTAGACTCAATGAAAACCAAACACTCAATACATATTATTTTAGGGGGACTAGAGGACCCCAAAATACATCAAGCGTGTAGTAATAAATAAAAATCTCTCTTTGTGAAAGAGATGTCCTCCAAGTAGCTAATGCACATGTATGCACATCCCTGCAAGTCGATGACGATGTCAATGAAGCGCTAGGCAGGAATGCCCCAAAATATGTGTCGATGAAGTCCGGGGTAGCTACATGAAGCAATTACATGATGACTCTCAAAACGCAAGAAGGAGAGTCACCAGTGTCAAAGTAGAAGTCTCAGCTACCACGACCAATCAGAAAGTCAATCAATGCAAAGTTATCTCAGGCACCGATCAAATAAGCAATGTTGAAGAAGTCACTTGTTGATATGGAGTGGTCTACATCAAGCTCGATGTAATACACTAATCAGAGAGATCACTGTAGTGGAGTGTGTCGGAGTAGTATCGGAGAACTCACATTTAGCTCGGGAAGTCTTTACCAAAGTTTGGAGTAGTCACATAAAGGAGTCACCGCAATGTAATGTAAAGAGCTCACATCAAGTGGCGGGGGCAGAGAAGATAGAGGCAGCGTGGACAGTAGCTCCAAGAGAATGACGAGCAGAATGTGGGCACGAACTTGTGGCCAGCAGCTCCAAGAGAATGTCAAACAGAAGGAGCAAATGGCAGGCTGGAGTAGAGGTCAATGATGAAGAGGATGGACAGCTCCACGTTGAGCTGGTTGCATCATGATTGGGCTGTCAAATCATTGAGCTCCAAAACAAAATTCGTGCAGAAACAAATTTCGTCACTTCTTGCAAGGGATATAACTTTTCACAGAAAACTTGGATTGCAATAATGTTAAAACAAAATTTGTAGTACTCAAGGTCCTCTACAACTTTGCTGAAGACACAAAGCCGTGATTCTGCTTCTAGCTCTGGATAGAAGCATCACATCGTCCGTAGGTCACAGAAAGATGTAGCTGAAGGAAGGAGAAGAGAGGTGGCACATCATGGCGTGGAGGATGCGTCAATTTTACGAGCAAAAACCTATGAGCAGGTTTATCCGAGCGTGTTTTTCAAGAGATTTTTAAAAATGTTTTTCTTTAGGAAACATGGTTTTTACACTTTTATTTTCACTAGAACTAGATCCCTTTATCATAAAAATATACAGACTAGTCACTCATTCATTTTTACACAACATAATTTTCTTATTTAGAGACATCCCTTTGTACCCCTGTTATTACCTTAAAAAAGTGTTAATTCCTTTAAGAAACATTCCTCATAATCACTCTCAATGTAATAATACTATGCATATATAATTACTTATTAACACATTTATATCATATGGCAATATCTTTTTAGTGTTTTTATAGCATATTTATGGACATGTTTCTAAAGAAGTTTAAATTACTATAAATAAGTATTAACTTGGGCTTATATATCACTCTCATAAAATACATGTAATATTTAATACTATATATGAAAGATTTTCCAAAATATAACTCCATAGATGTGCTCAAATGGGGTGTTCCGATCAATTTGAGTGGTTGAATGACTATATTTGGACATTGGATATGAAAGTTATGTCACTTTTAAAAGTGCTGTCCAAGGTAGTTTCGCCAGCGAAACTACCTTGGGAGACTTGCTTCAAAGGGGTTTCGCTGGCGAAACTAACCGGATGGCTTGCTTCAATGAGTTTTCTTTGAAGAAACTCTTTCATGAAGATAGGTTGAGAGAGGGTTTTCAATGTCACCCCCTATTAAGTAAAAGTTGTAAGAAGGATCATAAGGGAATTTTCATAGAGAAGTCTACTCTACATGTGGGTTTCTTCAAAAGCCATCCCATTATGCTCTCACCATTCCTACAGATTCACCTAAAGATTTTTGTATAAAATAGGCATAGCTATAATACTTTGCATATTTCTAAGTGAAACTATGTTTTCTTCTGATCGATTTTTGCCATATTTATGCATAGTTGGAAGCTTTTTTTTTCCTTCGCTCGGACGCTCGGAAGATTTCGCTCAGAAAATGCTCGTCCCCTGGCGTGGAGAAGAGAGCTCAAGGAAGGAGAGAAGAGGGCAGCCTTCCAAGGAGGAGGAGTTAGAGTAGCTTTATTGGCCTCCCTCACCTCAATCTATTGGAAGGGAAAGGGAAAGAGAGAGCAAGGCTAGGAACCTGGCTCTAATACCATATGAAGAGACATGGCGGTAGGAGAATGCCAAGCTAACTAGGAACGGCAGAATGGAAAGATGGGAAGCATAATGGAAAGGCAAAATGCAGAGAAAATGAAAGAACAAGTGCTAGGCAATGATAACCAAAATACTCACATGTAGATAGCTTGATGTTGACTGATGTCAAAAGACTCAAGACAAGTACAACACTATATAGTGTGATACTAGACTCTAGAAAGCCATAGTGTATATGGGATAGCTCCCAATATGACACGTGGCATGTCTAGGACTCACTAGACTATAAAACATCCCCTAGGTGTCTAGGGGGTGTTTTATAGTCTAGTGCACTCATTTTTGACTCACTTTGGCTTCATATTCCAACACTTGTTCTTTCATTTTCCTTTCCATTTTGCTTTTCATCATGCTTTCCATATTTTTATTCCATTCCTAGCTAGCTACTAGATCTCTTCAGTGCATGGCAAGGAGAAAAAGCCACAATCATATGAAAAGAAAATTGCACAATGGGAGAATCTGAATGACAAAGCTCTTTCTCTCATTGGTTTGGGAATGGGTGATGACGTTATTCATCATTTTGATTTTGATTCCACTGCTCACGACTTATGGGTTAACTTTGAATAATTGTTCGGTAACAAAATCATCAATTCAAAGGTATTCCTCAGACATGAATTCTTCAAGCTGCAAATGAAGCATGAAGACTCTCTTCTTGCTCACTTAAATCATATGGAATCCCTTGTCACTCAACTTGCTAGTCTGGCGGCCCTTGTAGGGAAAGATGATCAAGTTGATGTGCTCCTCTCGAGCATTGAGGAAAATTCTAAGTACCGACACAAATGGGTTATCATGATATGGTTGCTGTGCTTATTGATCATGACGACACTCTGGACTCCACTGTACTGTACTCCAAGGGTAAAGGCAAAGGCAAATTCAAGCCTTTCAAATGCAATCACTGTGGGAAGCTTGGTCACACCGAGGATCGCTGCTTCCAGAAGCTTGCCAAGCAACAACACAAGGATCATGTCAACTTGGTTGGGGCTGCAACAAGTGAAGATGAAGAAGAAGATGATGCTTCGACACCGACTCATGCTCTTACTGTCGACATCAGAGATCTCTCTCTCTATTCAGAGGTCTATGTGCCTAATGATCAAGACTTTTGTTTTTGATCTATTATTCCTACAGCTTGATGTATTTTGGGGTCCTCTGCCCTGGGTAGTCCCCTAAAATGATATGTATTGAGTGTTTGGTTTTCATTGAGTCTAAAGGTCCTGTGCCTTGGATAGTCCTCCTAAAAAGATCTATTGGTTTTCATATTTTGGTGTGTGGCTTCCTAACATGTCCTGTTATGAAGCCAAGGGGGGATGTACTGTGTGAGCCATATGTATTGGCTTTGATAGGTCTCATTATCAGGCCTGGCCGAGTTCTAGGATGTTGGTGTATTCCTAGACCTATGAGCTGGTTATGTAGCCATGCTGTAACGTGAGCCTCTGAGCATGTTGAGTCTCAAGCCATGAGAGTGTTTGGATCAACCTCTGAACACGCTCAGACTTTAGCCTCTGAGTTACATAGGGTGCACAGTTTGATGACTATCATTGTCATGTTCTGTTCTTGGTTCCGTTCCAGTAGTCTCTCACCTTGCCTTCATGGGGGGGTGTTGGAATATGAAGCCAAAGTGAGTCTAAAATTAGTGTTCTAGGTGTGTTTTATAGTCTAGTGAGTCCTAGACATGCCACGTGTCATATATGGGAGTTATCCCATATACACTATGGCTTTTTTTGCAAAAAAGAGATTTCTATTAAGTATTAAAGAAAACCGTTAGAGCAAGCTCCATACGGGAATACGGGACACACCATACACTATGGCTTTCTAGAGTCTAGTGTCACACTATATAGTGTTGTACTTGTCTATTGTCTATCATATCAGTCAACATCAAGCTCTTTGATATCATGTGAGTACTTGTCCATTGCTTTCATTTTCTTTCCATTTCATTTCCATTATGCTTGTTATCTGTCCTTTCCATTCCTAGTGTTAGCTTGCTTCTCTCCCTACCACTATGATCTTTCATGGAGCTGAAAAGAGTCCAGATTTGAGCAAAAACGTCGAAAAACAGCCGAAAACTACTTGAAATCACCTTTCGACAAGTCGTACCGACTCCCAGCACTGTCGCGCAACTGTACGGACAGATTCGTCCATACGTTCGTACAACTGTATGGACAAAAAAAGAAAAAGAAAACCCACCTGAAATGGTGCGAGACAGGTTTGTTTGTATGTGGGCAGCTCAGAAATTTTAAAAAACGTCGAAATCAGACCTCAAAAGGTCAAAAAACAGCCGCTGGACTGTTGGAGCTACATCAAAGGAAAGCTGGAGAGCTGAATGTGAGAACCAAGAACGCACACTGCAGCACCAAGCTTGCGGGAGTCTGGAAGCAAGCACGGGAATGGGCTCTAGAGACGAAAGCGCTCTGATACCAAATGTAGGAACAAGGTGGAGACATGTTGTGAACACAAGTGAAGAAGAGTGCACACACAAGAAAGCTCGAATAGAAATGTTCAAATGAAACAATACAAGTACTTGGTATATATAGTACCCAAGTACTATTGGTCAACTATAGGGTTGACTTTATGCCTACAACACCATATCTTTGTAATGTCTTACACATTGTATAAAAATCAAAGGACATCTAGACTTTAGCAACCTTTTGTCCACTTCAGTATTTTCCTTGAGTCTTCAGTATTCCAGTAGCTTCAACCTAAAGATCAACAATTAAAACTGCAATTTTCATTGATTGCCTTCTATACAATTTCCAGAGGGGATATTTTGAACCAGGATTTCTTTCTATTGCCATTGTTAAATATCACACAAGACGTAGGGTGCACCTTGTAACGTTGCTTCTTGGAGGTGGGTACCAATATTTTTTTCTCTTGAGCTAAAAAGTCTGCTAGCATTTCTCTCAGCCGCATTCTTATACCCTTCCGTATACTTGATGCTGCCTGGTGTAGCAAGGTACATAATTAGATCCTAATTGAAGACCATTGGTAGAACCTATTATCAAATGGTGTCAATAGGTTCCGTGTGATTACTAGAATGAGAAAATTCAAATATAAGGATCCATGTGATTACTAGAATGAGAAAATTCAATACGAGGATAGCTATGATTAAATACGAGGATATCTATGAGATCTATATCTAAAATTCTAACTTGAAAAAGCTATGCTGACATGCTGTATAAAACCAATTCCTTTTTTTGGTTCACAAATAACATGAAAATTTTCTATAATTGAGGCGAATAAAATAAAAAAATACAAAAGAAAGGTTTAGGAAGACAAGTTTTACCAACATAAGGAATCTTTAGGGAGACAAGTATAAGGTTTGGATGACATTGTTACTTGAACAAGTCCACGAGCGCAGAGAAAGTAGGTGCCATGTGGCATGCTAAAATTATTCCACATACCTCACCTCAAAGTACAATAAAATCATGGAGGTTATGGCTTTATGGAGGCATCTCCAGAAAGTTCTTGCAATGGGACCCAGGAGAGTGGGAGTGGATTGACGAAGATTGTCTATGAGCTATTCTATGCTGAAGATTCTTCCCGTGTAGTATTTCACAATACACTAGTCACACCCTACCCGGCCTATGTGTGCTTTGTGGATGTATCTTCACCTGATTTTCAATTCAAGCTACCTCTTTCCATTGTTTGCCAATAGATAATCCTCATTTCGACTCTCTCTTTTCCATTCTTCAGCTCCTCTTCTTTGCCGAAATACTCAATCATCGCTGCTGTTAACCTTGGCCAGCTTTGGCAAACGTCGTCGGCCTGCTTCTCATACCACACTTGAGCCAAACCCTCTAGAAATGTGGGAAGAACCAACAGCCATCTATCTTCAGTAAGAAAGTTGAGAGAAACACAACGGCGCTTGAAGGCCACAAGATACTCATTTGGATTTTCTTCAACCTGTCCACAGAACACGAGAATGTCAGCCATGTTGACCCCTCACTCCTTTCAGAGCTGCTCATGCCTCAGTAGACATGTCTTGGGAGATTTTGGCTAGCATTGCAGCTTGGCATATTTGGAGAGCCATGTGTATAGAGGCGATGGAGGGTGTCCAAGTTCACCCTTTCCAGACTATGGCCAATATTTGGATTGACACAGTACACACTTTGATGGCCATTTGGGCGAGCATGGAGGGATCCTCTATAGCAGCCACTGCTAGGAGAGTTACTTTTTTTAGAGTTTGGAGGGGATCTCCTTTCTTCTCTGAGTTTCCTTCAGGGTTGAGATGGCATTTTCAGTCCCCGCCTTGGTTCTTTATTAGCTCACTTTGAGCTGTTTTTTCCTCATGCATGGCATGATGTACTCCCGCATTTGAGCTTGCTCTCGCGGTTTTCATTCATACTTAATGAAGTAATTTTATTGAAAAAAGAAAACTATACTGTCAATAATGCTAGGCGATTTCAGCTTAGTTATGGAAGCTGAAATCCTCAAACTCTTTAAGCCTAGTGACCTCCTGACGTGTTACGAGAATGTAATAGGGAAGAAGCACACAAAACTTATCAATATCTTTTGGCCAATGGGGGTACCCATTGCAATGTCCTAATTCAAAACTTTTGATGGCCCCTAGCAAAGCCAATTTTTTTAAAACTCAGCTGACATTCTTGTCCTATATAATAAAGTTTTGAAAGGCATGCAATGCATGCTCGATGAAGGTTTTAGCCATTTTGAAACTGAGCATGTCGCCTATCCCAAACTACATAAACAATGATGAATCGACTCCTTTGCACACGAGTGCCTCAAACAAGTGGAGTCTGCTCCAAACCTAGATCTCCACCTACTCACTGTAATCCCTCCATGTATACAAAGCCAAAAGAATAAAGTAATTGTTCTATTTCTTTGGGATTTCCATAGCCTTCTCCAAAAGACTCTTGGGAAATTAGATGATACCTGATAACCCTCCAAATGAGGGGCTCTGGAAGGTCTCCGGCCTCTACAACTGATCTGGAACCTTCTGGCATTATTGATTCTGGAATCTTCGGCTCTGGAAGACTCCTCTCTTGGTTCCTTGCAATAATCCATTCCCACTCTCCGGGGTCCCACTTAAGATACTTTATGGGGACTCCTCCATAGAGCCACAACCTCCATGAACCAAAAATAGAGAGACGAGGGCTCGGATCTATATGCTAAGTAGAGTCCTTGCCCTGTTCCACATAGCCTATGATCCTGATAGAGGCTGAAAAGGCATGCCCGAAAGAATATCATTTGAGAAAATAGAGAGCCTCTGCCATGTGACTGTACATCAAAGACCAAGACATCCTCCTATGCCCCCAAGAAAGCATGACCTGAAGAGGAATACCTTTCCTCAAGAAAGCCCCCATCCAAAGTGAACAAGCCACAGGTCTGTCATCTATAACCACCCAATTATGGGTAAGGCTGCATCTATCTGAAGTATCCTCCCTATACTTCCTCTAAGACTGACCAATTGTCGTTGATGATCTTTTGAAAGCCTTTTGATGGCTTTCCAAGAACCCACACAAGCAGCTGGGCCTCTCTCCCACTTGGACCACTGCATATAATGAGACAAACCAAGCTGCCTACCATGCTCGTCAAGTATACAATCATTCTACATGATAGGCTGCCTGCCAATCTCTTCGAGAGAGGAGGGAGGAACTCTCCAAAGGGTACTTCTGAAGCTTGACCAAGCTTTTAGAACAGCAACCATAAGCAGGGAGGACGAAGATCTAAGACAGGCTGAAGTGAAAATCCATATGGTGCTGTTCATCCAGTCTCCACCTGAGGAGGGTCAGCGTGTCTGAATGCACTGAATATACTTGATGTGAGTCCTAGTTACTCCTTGACTTCTTCGATCACCTCTCTGAGTGCTCGTGGTGCCCGTGGTACACATTGATTGGCTCCTCGAAGTGCTCGTGACACCTCTGGCTTCTAGTTCGACATCGGTGACTCTCTCTTAGCCATTTTGAGAGTCACTATAGTGCTCCATCTAGCCGCCCCAAGGACTTCACCGACATATATCTTGAGGCATCCCTGCCCAGTGCTTCATCGACTTGCAGGAATGTGCACACATGTGCAGTGGCTACATGGAGGACATCTCTTTCATAAAAACATTTTTTAATTTATGCTCCACCAAGCCAAACATTGCCTGTGCCACAGGGCTACTCAGTCAGTTTATGCATTGTCCCACAGTCACACATTGGAATGCAGCCAAAAGAGTTCTCATATATGTACAAGGTACTCTCTCTTGGGCTTTGCATTATGCTTCAGATAGTGACTTCCAGCTGAGTGGTTTCATAGACTCAGATTGGTTAGGGGACATTGATGATCGGAAATCAACAACCAGTTATTGCTTCTCTTTGGGTTCATAATGCATCTCATGGGCTAGCAAGAAGCAAGACCGAGTCTCAAACACATCCAGTGAAGCTGAGTATAAAGCACACATGCCACCACTATGGAAATTATGTGGCTAAGGAAAGCTCATGTATGATTTGCATCATGTACAAGATGGTACAACAAACTCTATCTTTTGTGACAGCAAGAGTTACATTGCCATTGCAAGCAATCCTGTGTTTCATGCTCGCATGAAACACATTGAAAATCATTATCATTATATCAAAGATTGTATCCAGGATGGCTTCATTAGCCTTATCAAATGTTCTACTAAGGACAATGTGGCAGATATCTTCACCAAAAGCCTGCCAGCTCCACCATTCATACGACATCAACATGGCTTGGGGATGAGAGACATTACAACAATGTCCAAGGGGGTTATAAAATGACATTGTTTCTTTTGTACTCCCATAGATTGCTATATCCATATTAGATGAATTTATGTAATCATGGTACTTTAGTACACATCAGGTACTTCTGAGACACTCCAGAGTACTTCAGCCATATCATTGAGGTGGGATTTGTAGACACATACATTGATATGGTGGTGTAGGATAGACTAGGACTTAGTCTATTTTTCATAATGTACTTTGGTACTATAAATACCAAGTACTTGTACTTTCAGTTTCATTGAGCATTATTGAGTTTCTTGTTGTGAGCCCTTTTAGCTCTCTTGTGTTCACTGCAAGTCTCCTTTTGTTCTTTCAGTTTCTACCCAGTGCCATTTTCTCTCTCTAACTGGGTCCTCCTCTTTTCACCCCGATTTCACTTTCTCTCTCTAATTGGGCCTTCCTCTTTCCACCTGGTGCCACTTTCTCTCTCTAATTGGGTCCTTCCCTTTCCACTCTGATGTCACTTTTTCTCTCTAAGTGAGGACCCTTGTCACCTTCTCTCTCTAACTTCGAACTCCCCTTTCCACTCCGATGTCACTTTCTCTCTCTAAGTGAGGACCCTTGTCAGCCCACCCCTTGTCACCTTCTCTCTCTAACTTTAAACTCCCCTTTCCACCCGGTGTCGTTCATGCCTGCCCGTGCCCCTCGCCACAAGTTCAAACCTAAATTACCTCGAGACACTCTCTTTGTGGACTTTCATTCGGCTCGAGCAGCCCGAGGAATAGGATCAGGACCACTCTTAATGGCATCACGTGGCAAACGCACCACAGATGACCAGGGTGCTGGGTCTACACCACAGGGCACTTCTAAATGCCCTCGAGCAGTTGCAGATTCACCACCCTCCAATAGGATCACAATCATATCTGATGAGGAGCTATCCCCTTTTTTTAGTTCCTCTGACTCTTTGGATCCTGGAGGCTTTGACTATCTGCCCCCCACAGGTACTATCAAGGAAACATCCAAGGAATCTAGTGGGCACAATACTGGTGGTCGTGATTTGTCCTAGAGTACAGCTGGCAACCTTCTAGCCCCTACTTCATCCTCCTTGATGCTTCGGGTTGTCTTCAAACCTTTCCTTGATCCCACACTCAAGCTGTGTTGGCTCTTTCCTACCGCTTTCGTAGGAAGAGCTGGGTATTCTATGTTGCAGGGTTCCGAGGCTTTTTGTCACCTACAGATATATTAGGATTGTCGTTGTAGTATATGTGTAGCTTAGGACCTCGAGTCGTGTTCCGGTGAGAGACGTAGGCTTAAGTGTGGTGAGTAAACATAATGCAAGCATGTGTAAAAGGCACGTAAACCATTGTTGTTGGGGTAATGAAGGCTTCGCCTTCATTGGGGGTTGTAAGGGTTCAGAAGGAGTTTAAGGGTTCAGAAGGAGGTTCCAGGGTTTAGGAAGAGTTCAAGGGTTCAAAAGGAGGATCCAGGGTTTAGAAAGAGTTCAGGGTTAGAAAGAGTTCAAGGGTTTAGAAGGGGGTTCCAAGGTTTAGAAGAAGTCCAGGGTTAGAAGGAGGATTCAAGGTTCAGAGTAGAATACAAGGTGGAGAACTCGTCTCCCTCGTAGATCATGGAGTTTAAGGGTTTAGGAAAGCATAGGAGTGGGAGAGGAAGAAGGTGTAAGAGCATGGGTGAAGTAAGAGAGAGAGGAGGAAGGAGTAGGAGGGAAGAGGAGGAGGGAGAGGGAGGAGAGAGGAGGAGGAGGAGGAGGGAGGAGGAGGAGGAGGAGGAGGAGGGAGGAGGAGGAGGAGGAGGAGGGAGAAGGAGGGAGGAGGAGAGGGAGAGGGTGGGTTGCAGGGTTGGAGGAGAGGGGAGAAGGGTTGCAAGGTTAGGACATGCTTTTGGACGTGCAGTGCAAGGAAGCATGGACACTTGAGACAAATGCTTGGAATACCAATGTAGACTCAACACAATGCCCCAAGAGTGTGGGCTTCATTCCATTATGGGGTATTTATACAAGTTGGAGAGCTTCTCTCTCTGCATGTAACACAAAGTCGTTACACAAAGTTGTTACACGAAGTTGTAACACAAAGTTATAACACAAAGTTGTGTCACAAAGTTGTATCACAAAGTCGTAACACATTCTCTCTCTTCATGTAGAAGATGTAACACAAAGTTGTTACACAAAGTTGTTACACAAAGTTGTAACACAAAGTTGTAACACAAAGTTGTGTCACAAAGTTGTGTCACAAAGTCGTAACACATTCTCTCTCTTCATGTAGACAAACTCGTAACACAAAGTTGTTACACAAAGTCGTAACATAAAGTTGTGTCTAGAAGTTGTAACACAAAGTTGTAACACAAAGTTATATCACAAAGTTGTATCACCTTCTCTTTCTTCATAAGTTCATGTTGGCACAGAGGCAACATACTCCCGGATCCATTTTATTACCCGTCCTCGGGTTATGGCTTATTTTGATTTCAGAGTTGGGATGCCATGTGCATAATTCAGTGGCTATTTAGCTTGTGGTATGCGAGTCGTTCCTGCTATAATGCTTTTGCACCACACAATTTGTAGTCAATAGTCCAGAAACTTATCTCCTCTTAAGGAGGGGTAGATGACTATGAATGTCAGAGGGGATCTCGTTGCTGAGGTTGCGGACGCTGCCATCGAATCTTCTTGGGAAGAGGTTTAGCGGGGGTCTCGTTGTGGAGGAGTGGTATAAAAGGATGTTGGTCAAGAAGCTTATCTTCACTTCAGGAGGGGTAGATGTCAGAGGGGATCTCGTTGCTGAGGTTGCGGACGCTGCCATCGAATCTTCTTGGGAAGAGGTTTGGCGGGGGTCTCGTTGTTGAGGCTGTCATTTCTTGCTATCTTGCATACAGGTTGGATGCGATTGCACCCGTAGCATTGAGCTTGTAGATAATTAGTATGCAAGTTTGATATTTTTGCATATAGGAGACGGCTGTGATGTTTGGCGGGGGTCTCGTTGCGGAGGCTGCAGACTCTGTTGCCAATTCATCTTGAGTTTTGGCATAGCTTTGTGTACTGCGTGTGAATTCATTGCATGCTTTGAGAGTATGGAATGAAAGTGTGTGATACTATTTTTTATGCAATCTATTATGTGCCTATGCAAAATCATGTGAGTGCATGTGATGTGTCTAACTATATGCTTATTTGTGGGATTTGATAGGGAAACTAAGACTCAAACATCCCTAATGTGCAAAAAACGTGCGTATGCAGTGAGTGTGCGTGTAACAATCTAGTGCAAACTATATGTGCAAAAACGTGCATATGCGAGTGAGTGCTTGTGATACAATCTAATCCTAACTAAGGAAGACTTGGTTTCCCAAATCTTCGTTTTTGTCGGGGATGGCTCGCGTGTTGACGTAGTAGCGCTTCAGTCGGCTCCCGTTTATTGTTGTGTTGAATTGGACTCCATCGAGTGTTTCAAGTAGCACAGCTCCAATGGGATTCATCTTTCGTACTCGGTAGGGTCCTTGACCTAGATATTTCAGTTTTCCCTTGTGTACTTTGGCATTGTATAACAGGACTAAGTCGCCTTCCTTGATGTCTTTAGCTTTCAAATTCCTGTCAAACCATGCCTTTCTTCGACGTTTTTCTGTTGTCATGGCATGATAAGCGACTAGTCTTGTCTCTGTATGCTTTTCCAACTGACAGAGCCTTTCTTTCAAGGACTCATGATCACCCATGCGTTCCTGTATTGCGATGCGCAGACTTGGTATTATAAATTCAAGTGGGACCACGGCTTCAAGGCCGTACACCAATTGAAAAGGTGTGTTCCCTGTACTGACCTTGAATGTGGTTCTGTATGCCCATAAGGCTGCATTCAGTTTCTCTGCCCAATCAGAACGCTGCGGTTCTACTACCTTGGTGAGGATATTGCATATGATTTTGTTTGTCGATTCTGCTAATCCATTCCCTTGGGGGTAGTAGGGTGTGCTTTTTCTATGAATGACCATGAAGCCAGACAAGAGTTCTTGGATTACCTCATTGACAAAATGTGTGCCTCTATCCGACACAATTTCAAGGGGGCATCCGAATCAGGTGATCACATGTTCGTACAAGAATCTTGCTGTGCTTTTGGCATCTGCCTTTCTGACTGCTTTAGCTTCAGCCCATTTTGTAAAGTAATCAGTGGCCACAATGATGTAGCGTGCCTGTGTTCCTTTTGCTGCTGGATGTATGGGACCCACATAATCAATCCCCCATTTTTCAAATGGCTGTTGTGCAACAACTGTTGTTAGGGGATTGAAGTCTTTGTGTTGTGGTTTAATAGTTCGTTGGCAAACATCACAGCCTTTTACATATTCATAGGCATCTGCCCACAGTGTTGGCCACCAGTAGCCTGCGAGGAGAACTTTTCTTGCTGTGGCTTCCCCTTGGAAGTGTCCTCCTGCAATGCCTTCATGGACTTCACTCAGGATGGGCAGGATCTCATGAGGCATTACACATCTTCGTAATATCTGGTCCTTGCCCATCTTGTATAGTTGTCCTGCAATGAGTTGATATGGTGCAGCCTTTAGAATCAATTTTCTGGCATCTACTGGCATCTGGTAAGTCATCTTCTACTCCAGTGGCTTCTTCTCCTGTCTTGACTCGAGACATGTGATCGGCAATGTAGTGTTGGGCACCTTTGCGGACCACAATTTTGAAGTTGAATTCTTGCAGCAAGAGGAGCCATCTGGTTATTCTTCCGGTGGTACACGGACGGTTCACAAGATAAAGCAATGCTTGATGGTCGGTGTAGAAGACAAAATCATTTGCGAGTAGATAGTGCCGAAATTTCTTTACACTGTACACCATTGCGAGGGCTTCTCTTTCTGTGGTTGTATAGTTGATCTCTGCATCATTGAGTTGTCGACTGGCGAAGTAGACGGGGTAGTCTTTCTTATGTTCACCAGGTTGACAAAGCACACTCCCAATTGCATACTTGGATCCATCAGTATGAACATGAAAATCAATATCCCAATTGGGAGATAGAAGAATGGGTGCTGTGATTAGGCGCCACTTTAAAAGCTCAAAGGCTTGGTCGCACTCTTCGGTCCATAAGAACTCCACTAATAACTTGTAAAGTGGTCTAGCTATCATGGCATACCGCAATATAAATCTTCTATAATAGCCGGCATGTCCCATAAAGACCTGTACACCTTTGGAATTTGTAGGAGGAGGCAATTCAATGATGATTTTGATTTTGTCCATGTCAGTTGCAATCCCATGTTGAGAGACGATGTGTCCCAAAACAACTCCGTGGGTGACCATGAACTGGCATTTTGTTGGATTTAGGGAGATGCCATACTCCCTGCATTTGATTAGTACTTCTTCCAGACATTTGAAGTGGTCCTGTTTGGTTGAATGGATGCACAAATCATCCAAGAAGACCTGTAAAAACTTATTCAAAAATGACTTGAAAGCTGTGAACATGACTCGCTGGAATGTGGCTGGGGCATTACAAAGGCCGAATGGCATGACTCTATATGCAAAAATACCCCATTCTGTAGCAAATGCTGTTTTTGATTGGTCTTGAGGAGCAATTTGTACCTGGTTATAGCCACTGAAGCCATCCAAGAAGCTATAAATTTCGGATCCTGCCACCTTTTCCAACACTGTTTCTGTTAAGGGTAGGGGGTAGTGATCCCTAATTGTGGCGGCATTCACATTTTTCAAGTTTACGCATATTCTGAGCTTCTTGTTGCGTTTAGGCACAATGACAATGGGTGAAACCCAATCAGTGTGCTCTATCTCGTAGATGAATCCGGCATCTAGGAGTTTTTCCAGCTCGTCATAAACCATGGTGCCATATTTAGGATTTGTGCGATAAGGTCCACATACCTTAGGGCGAGCACCTTCCCTTATAGAGATCGTGTGAACTGCCACTTCTGGTGAAATTCCTTTCATCTCTTTGTATGACCATGCTAGGCAGTCACGGTATTTCATTAGGAGGTCTTTGAGTTTGATTTCATCTTCTTGACGGAGCTGTTTTCCAATGAAAACTAACTTTTCTTCCTCCCCTTCAAGGGCGAGGTTTATTGTGCGTGTTTTTGCCGGTCCCTCATAGATTGGAGTTTCTCCAATGCTATCGGTTTCTTGAACTTCAGATTCTCTGATTGGTCTTGGCATTGCTATTGGTGCACTTCCACTTGTATAATTCTTATAGTATTCCGGCACTACTCGAAGATCGGCCTCTGATGGGGTTGAACTAGCCTGAGATGTGTCATGAGTACTGGGTGGCATAGTTGCATTAAGTAATTTGTTAGGCTCTTCTTTCCTTTCTTTTTCTGAAGTCTCTTGATCGAGCTTCATCCGCACATGTGGCTTATATTTCCGAAACTTCTTACGTTGGGAACTGTGGGGTAACTTTTCCACTGGTAAGGTGTTTCCAAGTAAGGGTTCATGTGCTGCACATACTCCTTCCAGTCCTTCAGGGGACCATTCAAGAGGTGGTGGTTTTGACTTTGAGGGGACTGCCTTTGCAAGATACAATTCCACAATCCGTGTTTGGACTCGTTCGAATTCATTGAAGTGCTCGGCCTTGGCTTGTCTGCGATTTCCTCCGGCAACTTTCTTGCGGGATCTTCTTCTGTTATGCAACTGAGGAGGTTCAACTTTTGGGAGCTCAACTGCCATTAGGGCATGCAGAATGGCTAGGTCATTATCAAAGATTTGATCTTCAATTTCAGCATTTGCGGCCTCTGTTTCAAGGTCCCAAGGAAAATCTGAGTCATCATTGGTATGGGTACCTTCTTCAGGTTCATTATCCCATTCGAGGTCAGCCATAAAGAAAGGCATCTCTAGATCGATTGGTTCTTCATGTGTCGGTGGAGGATCGACCTGTAGTGTGTTAACATCTATCTGTGAGAAGATGGGGTCTAATGAATGGCAGTTGTCGATGGTTGCCAATGTTTGTATCCAGTTATTGACATTGCTTTGTGAGTCACCTGCTATGGCATGCTGTTGCAAGGGATCTGATTTGCTCGAGATTGTCGTGGAAGATGTGTCATCCAATGCTCTAGGAACAATGGGTTTAATAACTCCTGTCCTCACATTCACCCTGACTGCAGTGTCTCGATTCTGGATTGTCAATCTATCCGTTCCCCAGTCATGGAGGACTGATGCTTCCCGTAACCAAGGACGTCCCAGTAAGATTTGATAGGATTTTTTAGGGAGATCCAAGATTGTGAATTGAAGGGAAAAGCAGACTCCTGCGATCTTTGTGGACACGCCATTCACTATTCCCAAGGGTTTAGCCCGTGAATCATCGGCAAGGCGTATGTTGAAATTAGCCTTTTGCATTGGTGGGAGACCCCATTCTTCGTAAAGCTCCTTTGATAGGACATTGACACCTGCTCCACCATCCACTATGGCTTGGATTTCATTATATGCCTTGTGGATCAAAGGCACAGTGATGTTGCGTATGTCATCTTTCTCACCCATCCGCACAGGGATATCATCAATGTCGTTCATAGGTGGAGGGGGATTTGCGAGTTCAATCCATCCTTTGAAACTCTCCCAGAGATTGGGACAATTTCGTAAGAGGATTCCGATGGGAATGGACACAGGGCAACTCAGGATGCTAGAGAGTGCAGCTCCTTCAAGTTGACGTGGCGGTACATTCTGTTGTGGAGTTTGTTGTTGGACCAAGGGCTCGAGTACAGTATCAATACTTTGTGGGGCCAAGTCATGGAGTGGGTCTTGAGCTTGTTTCTGAGCCTCAAATTGAGCTTGTTCATTTTGGACCCATTGCTGAAGTGCCTGAAAACGAGCCTTTTCCACCTCTGCATTCGGGAATGGAGCTTCTTTTATTCGAGGCTCGGGAGTTGATGTGGAGGAACTCGGCTGCTCATTGCTTGGCGGAGGTGGAGGCACTTGTGCTTTCTTTCTCAGAAGTCGCTTCGGTTGGATTGGAATGATAGGTTCCTTCGTGGCCGCTTTCTGTTGGCGTGTAATTACATTGATAGGTTGTGACCTTAGACTTGCCGGACCCAGACTTTGATGGTCCACCCCAATGATGCCGATGGGAACGTCGGGCTTAACCTCTGTTTGTTCTGGGACCTTATTTTTCATGGGACAATCCATACAGGCATGTCCTATGCCACAATCTCTGCAGAGTGGTTGGAAAGTGGCTGGGCTACCGCGATGAGGGCATTCTGCGATTCGATGATTTTCTCCACAACCGTAACACTTGATTGGTGCGCGAAATGTGTTGGGTCGCACTTGATTTGCATAGACTGGTATTAAACCCTCTGCACCTTCGACGTAGTACACTGGGTACTCTGCTTCATACTCAAATAGCGAGTCGACTTCCTCGGCTTGTAATTGATGTATTGGAACTGCCTGAGGAGCTGGATTTGCTGCTCTTGGATACGGTCGTGGATTCGGATTCCTGAGTAGTTGGGGGACTTGTGTCCGAACGGGTACAGGATTTAGTCTCGGAGCTGGGGGCGCTTGTGCAAGTGCCGGTTGCCTGTATACTGGCATGGGTGCCGCTTGGTATTGTGGTGGTCGAGGCGGATTGTTGCGCATGTTGAAGATGCAACTGGTCTCATCATGGCCGCCGACGACACAGATATGGCACCACAACCGTGGCGGTGGATTTGCTTGTGCATTGATTCTTGCTCTTAGGACTGGGCATTCATTTGCTGTATGATTTGCCAAGCAGTGTGGGCACCAGACATTTTCTCGCCGTGGATATGTTTGAGTTGGCGGCTGAGACAAGTGAAGTTTTTGATCCATGGCCTGCATCATATCTTCTTTCAGCTTCAAGGTCATGGCCTCGAGGCGATCTTCATTGGATGTTTCGGCAGTGTCCTTTGATTTACCTTTTTTCGAGCACTTATCTCGTGTATTTGATCTGGCATCATCACTGCTAGTGTCTGAATCTGTCATGCCATCTTCGATGTCAATGGCTGCCGCATGAGCAGCACTGAATGTTTCATAGCTACTTATCTTTTTCATATCCTTGCGGATTTTCTTTCTTAGACCTGCTATGAACCATGCTGTGAGGTACTTTGCATCTGGGCGTGGGTCACATTTGGCGATCAATCTCTTCATCTTTCCCAGGTATGTGCGTACATCTTCCCTCCGGCCTTGTTCAATCTTGCTGAGTTGGAGAGCGGGATCATCTTGTAGCCTCTCCGTTTGAAAGCGACGTTTGAATTCGGTTTGAAGTAGGTCCCATGTGGCACGTTCTTCCACAAGAAGGTCGAGGTACCATTCTGACGCCTCATCAGTTAAGGCCATTGGAAACCAAGCCACCTTAGTTTCATGGGATTGATCAGCACCTGCTCGACATGCGGCATCAAAATGTTGGAGGAAGCGAGCAGGGTCTCCCCTACCATTATATTTGGGAAGTTCCAGTTTTCCCAAGGGGCGTCGGCCGTGATTGTTGTGATTTCGTCGATTGAAGAAGTTGTCAGCCTCGGCATCGAGCTCGATGTCCCCATCATGCTCAGGACGGCGTCCAGCCATGTTGGGGCATGGAGGAGTTAAAGGAAGTTGTTGAACCTCAGGGGGGGATTCGGGGTAGAGGATTGGCGGGGGCGGTTGTTGCAGTGGAGTAAGTTGCGGATTGGGCGAGCGTTGGAGTCGAAGTCGTTGGCCGGAACGTAACTGCATGCAGATGGTGCGTGATTGGCTAAGGGGATCGCTACCCCAAGGGCGGGCGTGGAGGTGGTGTCGTTAGGAGAGTTAGAGTGATGTGAGTTTGTGTAGGGACCGTCGTGTTAATAATGTGCCTAGGATTGTCCTACGTGTGTAGGGAAATGTGCTGGTGCAGACGGATCGTTAATCGAAGGTCGCGGCGTGAAAATACGAGTGAATTAATGCAAAATGAGGCCCACACGGGGGCGCGAACGAACGTGTGCTAGGGATGCCGAAATGGTGTGCAATGGGCTGGAAAAATACCCCGTAACGTGGTGTTTCCGTGTGTGAAATCTGGGTTCAAACTGGGTTCAATTTGGGTCCCAAACAGATGAGTTTCGAGGGGTTAAAGGAGGGGTAAATTTGGCGTTTTGGGGGGTCCTAGGGGTGGTGTGAATGGACTTTAGGTCCAACCGAGGGGTTGAAACTAAGTGACTCTAGTTAGACTAACTAACCTAGATCCTCCCAGTTACTGTAACTGGGAGGTTGAACTAACTGTAGTTAGATACTAACTGAAGAGTTAGTCTAACCTAACTGGGGGTTGACCAAACTAACCTAACCTCAGTTACTACTAACCTAACCTACGTCAACTAATCTAACCGAGGTTAACTAACCAGTCTAGGGTTAACTAACCTAACTAACCTAACCTTACTGTAGTTAGGACTAACTAACCTAAGGTTAATCGACTAACCTAACCTAACCTACCAACTAACCTAACCGTAGTTAGTAAGTAACCGTAGGTTAGTTTAGGTTAGGGTTTTTTTTTTTTTTTTTTTTTTTTTTTGGGGTTCCTGTGGGGGGGTTCCCCGACGGAGGCGTCAGGGGGGGGGTGCGCGGGGGCGGGGGGTTAGACAGAGGGAGCGGGGGGGGGGGGGGGGGCGGGGGGTGGCGCGGGGGGGTTGGGGGGTGCGCGGGGGGGGTTAGACAGAGGGGGCGGGGGGTTAGGGGGTGCGCGGGGGGCAGCAGGGGAGGGCGTGGAGGGTAGAGGGGCGGGCGGGGGCGGCGGGCGGGGTGGGCGGGGGCACGGGGCGGGGTAGGCGAGGGCGCGGGGCGCTGGGCGGGGTAGGCGGGGGCGCGGGTCGCTGGGCGGGCGGCGCTGCGTGCGCCGCCGGGCGGGCGCGGGGGAGGGGGTTCGGGACGGGCGGTTGAGGGGGCGCCGCCGCTGGCGGCTCGGCCGCTGGCGGGGCGGGTAACTGGGGGGCGGCGCTGTGTGCGCCGCCGCGGCGACGGGCGGGACGGGGGAGGGTTAGAGAGGGGGTTAGAGAGGGGTGGCGGGCGACGGCGGCGGCGGCGCTGCGGAGCGCCGCCGCGGGAGGGGGTGGGGTGGGGTGGGGTGGGGTGGGGGGTTTGAGCAGGGTAAGGGGGGCGAGGGGGGGTAAGGAGGAGAGAGGGGGATGGGGGAACGAGAGGGGGAGGGGGGTGAGGGGGATGGGGGAACGAGAGGGGGAGGGGGATGGGGGAACGAGAGGGGGAGGGGGGGTGAGGGGGATGGGGGGACGAGGGGGGTAAGGGGGAACGAGAGGGAATGGGTGGGGGCGGGAATGAGGGGGATGGGGGAACGAGAGGGGGAGGGGGGTGAGGGGGATGGGGGGACGAGGGGGGTAAGGGGGAGAGAGAGAGAATGGGTGGGGGCGGGAATGAGGGGGAGAGTGAGAGAGAGAGAGGGGGTGGGAGAGAGAAAGGTGAGAGAGGGGGATGGGGGAGGGGGAGGGGGGAGATGAAGGGGGAGGGGGGAGGTGGTGGTGGAGGGGGGGGGAAAGAGGGGGAGGGGGGAGGAGAAGAGGGGGAGGGGGGAGATGGTAGTGAGGGGGAGGGGGTAGTGGAGGGGGAGGGGGAGGGGGGAGGTGGTAGTGGAGGGGGAGGGGGAGATGGTAGTGAGGGGGAGGGGGTAGTGGAGGGGGAGGGGGAGGGAGGAGGTGGTAGTGGAGGGGGAGGGGGAGAGGGGGAGGTGAGGGGGAGGTGGGGATGAAGGTGGTAGGGGGAGGGGGAGAGGGGGAGGTGGTGGTGGGGGGAAAGGGGAAGATGAAGGGGGAGGGGGAGAGGGGGAGGTGGTGGTGGAGAGGGGGAGGTGGTGGTGGAGGGGGGAAGGTGGGGGAGGTGGTGATGATGGGGGAGGGGTAAAAGAGCAACAAAAAAAACTGAAAGACGGAAATTGAAAAGCAAGGCGAAGTGGTTACCTGACGCTCTCCAAGTCTTTCTCGATGGAACGGGATTGTCGCGGAACAATGGACGGTGGGTGGAAGGCTAGGTCATCGCTGCGAGAAGGGCTCGATGTCACTTACATGGCGAGGATAGGAGTAAGGGGGCGGTCGATGGAGAGGGAGGAGTGTCTTGCGTGGGGTTCGGAAGGAGGAAGAGAATGGAGGCAAAAAGTGTGAGATGAAGAATGAGGGGGGGTGGAGTAGGTTTTTATAGGTTTGGATTTTAGGTTTAGGGTTTAGGTTTAGGGTTGAACCCTAAACTCTTCCCGAGCCATAACTCTTTATGGAGAGCTCAGTTTGCCTTTCTGTAAAAAGGTAAAATGATCGTAATTGAAAGCTCTACGCAACCGTGTCCACTACCTAGCCTAATTGTACATCATGTGGCTTTTACACCTACCTACGCATGTTTACTCGCTACTTGAGACGCTAGTCTCCCCGGCAGCGGCGCCAAATGTTGGCTCTTTCCTACCGCTTTCGTAGGAAGAGCTGGGTATTCTATGTTGCAGGGTTCCGAGGCTTTTTGTCACCTACAGATATATTAGGATTGTCGTTGTAGTATATGTGTAGCTTAGGACCTCGAGTCGTGTTCCGGTGAGAGACGTAGGCTTAAGTGTGGTGAGTAAACATAATGCAAGCATGTGTAAAAGGCACGTAAACCATTGTTGTTGGGGTAATGAAGGCTTTCGCCTTCATTGGGGGTTGTAGGGTTTAGGAGGAGTTTAAGGGTTCAGAAGGAGGTTCCAGGGTTTAGGAAGAGTTCAAGGGTTCAGAAGGAGGATCCAGGGTTTAGAAAGAGTTCAGGGTTAGAAAGAGTTCAAGGGTTTAGAAGGGGGTTCCAAGGTTTAGAAGAAGTCCAGGGTTAGAAGGAGGATTCAAGGTTCAGAGTAGAATACAAGGTGGAGAACTCGTCTCCCTCGTAGATCATGGAGTTTAAGGGTTTAGGAAAGCATAGGAGTGGGAGAGGAAGAAGGTGTAAGAGCATGGGTGAAGTAAGAGAGAGAGGAGGAAGGAGTAGGAGGGAAGAGGAGGAGGGAGAGGGAGGAGAGAATATTTTCTCATTTTGGGAGGCCTTAGAATGGGCCATGCAAAGCCGCCAGAGATTGGCCATTCTACTCTTAGACTTTGAGAAAGCTTACGACGGAGTAGACTGGGATTTTTTAGAGGGTACTCTATCTTGCTTTGGTTTTTCAGATGCATGGATTAGAGGAGTATCCTCTCTAAACAGATCAGCCCATAGCCAGTTGCTCATTGGGGGGGTAAGAGGGGACAGGTTTCAGATTTCCAGATCAGTCCGCCAGGGATGTCCTCTTGCCCCGTTTCTTTTTCTGTTTGTGGCGGAAGCTATGAGTATCTACATTAGATCTCAAGCTGATATTTATGGGCTGAGGCTTCCTATCCGCCGGGAAGAAGAGCTCCTGGATAGTGAGTTGGCAGATGACACGGCTGTTTTTTTGGATGCCTCCCCCAAGACACTCGCTTCCTTCCGGACAGCCTTGGATTTGTTTTGCACGGCTGCAGGTGCACTATTAGCCGGAAAAGAAATCACGACCAGAGGCTAGAGGCTAAGCATGGCACCGCTCAAGGGCCATAGAGGAAAGGAGAATGTGAGGGCGAAACGTTATCATGGGAGGGGAAAAGGAATTAGAAGGGGAGGGAATGAAGAGGGAGACTATGACACAAGGGGAAAAGGAGAGGGGGAAGAGAAGCATGTACATGATGGAAGGAGGAATGTAAAGATGGAGACATCAAGCGAAGAGGACCACGCTTTATTTTGAAAGGGAGGGAAGGGAGAAATCAAAGTACTAGCTAGGTGGATTTACAAGAATGAGCGTGTCCCATCAAGGAATAGCCCCCTCCTTTTATAGCCAAGAGAGGGGGTCTCTCCCAATAAATGCATCCTCCCACATGCATGGTGTGTGTGGAAAAGTCTCCCATGTGGGCTAGGCAGTTACGCACTCTCAATTGTGTGCGACAACACTTTGCCTCATTTTTCCACATAAATGAAGCCCAATATCTCAAGTCTATGATACTCCCTTGGTCTCTCCCAATTTTATAATATGTTCAAATCTCTAGGAGGACAAGTGAAGGGTTGGCACAAGGAATCTTGCCACCTCATCCTACTTTTTCCATTATTTAACTTGCTCTCTTAGACCTTCTATACCTCCCCCACATGAGCCTATCCTATATGGAGGGAATAACCCAATATAATATCCATATCCACCTATTTTATATTACTTCTCCCATGGACTTTGAGCCATATCTCACTAAATGCAGCCTAGGTGGAGGGGTGGCACGTGGAGGAGCCATGCCACCTTATATTTTATAATATTACTACCATGGATTATGTACATCACACCTTATGGGTCCTCTTACGTGGAAGGGTGGCACATGTCATGCCCTGCCACCTCAACCCTGGGCCCTATGCACACCATATTTTATTATACTATTGCCACACATACAAACACACACACATATTAATGTCTTTTTCCTTAGATAAATTTATCCATAACAGTTCCCCCCCAGGCAGGGAATGCATGGCATTTCCATGGCTGGGTCCATCACGCACAAAGAAAGGCTTGAGGTAACGCTTGTTGATCACCTTCTTGCCATATGGTTCATGCAGCTCCTGAACTTGTACAGACCCATTGCTATGTTCCTTGATGACTTTGTATGGACTGGTCCACAGTGGCAGAAACTTCTTATCCATTTGGTGGTCCAATCTGTTATCAAAGCATAGCACAACATCCCCCTTAGCAAAATGTCTTTCCCATCCCTTGAAGGGGGCCTTTTGTCGATTCTTTTGGATCTCTGTTTGATGTAGGGCAAGGCCTCGGGTTTCATCTAGCTTCTCAAGTTGCACCAACCGGGCCTTTACATGTTCATCTTTTGTCATCGTCTGTTCTTGTGCCAATCTCAAAGCTGGAATCTCTATCTCTAGTGGTAAAACGGCCTCAGTACCATATACCAGCTCAAAAGGAGTGTGACCTGTAGATGTTTTATGAGTGATGTTGTAAGCCCATATGGTTTCCGTGACCTTCTGATCCCACTGGCTCCTGTTCCCTGTGGCCATTTTTCCCATGGTTTTACAAAGGAGGCCATTGGTCCGCTTTGTTTGACCCATGGATGCTGAATAATAGATGCTAGAAGTGCGATGATCAATACCCATGCGATCCATGAGTAACTCCACTGCTTCATTTAAGAATGGACTCCCATAGTCAGAGACTATTTCCATGGGTGTCCCAAATCTTGTGCAGATATGTTCAAATATGAAATTTGAAACTGCCTTACCATTTGCAGCGGGGAGGGCGATAGCTTCAGCCCACTTAGTGACATACTGAGTGACTACCAAAAGATACTTCTTTTTGCAGGCGGTCATGGGCAAGGGCTCGACCAAATCTATTCCCCACTTCTGAAACAGATGGATGGACATCACTGGGTGATGTTGCCCAGGACGCAAATCCTTCCTACCAAAGAATTGGCATGGTTCACAGGTTTTGCAATACAAAGTGACATCCTTGAACAAGGTCGGCCAATAGTATCCAGCATGTAAAATCTTCTTAGCTGTGTAGTCATTGGCATAGTGGCCTCCACAAAATCCATCATGATGATGCTTCAATACCTTAGGTACTTCATCTGCATCAATGGCCCATCTTAGTACCCCATCCATGCCTTGACGGTACAACACCCCATCAAGGAGGGTGTAGCGCCTACTATCTCTGCGGATCTTCTTTCTCTCATAGCTAGTACTTTCTGGAGGAAAGGAGAAAGCAGTCAGAAACCTGTAGATACCACCATACCATGGATCCCCAACTTCTATGGCCGCTACAAGGATTACATCAAGGCATTCCTCTAAATCAATCAAAGCATTCTTTAAGTTGGAACAACCCCCTTTTACAATTTTGAAAGAAAAATCATATTCTTGTAAAACTTCCAACCATTTGGCCAACCGGCCCATGGGGTTTGGTGATTGAAGAACCTACTTTGCAAGACCAGTGCTAGTGAGTATAATGAAGGACTTTCCAGCCACACAATGCCTAAATTTCTCAATGCAGAACACCAAAGGCAAGGCATGCTTGTCAGCCTCTGAATATCGTCGCTCAGTGTCGAGTAATTGTGGAGAAGCAAATCGAATGGGATACATGAACCGATCCTCCCCTTGCTGGAGAAGAATACCTGCCAAACCCAGGATTGATATAGAAAGTCTTTGACCGATCAGGATTGCGTAGAATGGGTTCTGAAGCCAAAGCACTCTTGATTTGTGCAAACCCATGATCACAATCCTCATCCCAAGAGAAATCAACCCCATCTTTTAATAGAATAGTCATGGGTCGTGTCAAAGCAGCATATTGATCAATGAAGCGGCGATACTATCCTACTAGATTGACAAATGAGTGTACCTGACGTTTGGTTATTGGTGGGGAGAGCTTGAGGATAGCTTCTACCTTCTCGGGGTCAGGCTTGACGCCCTCAGATGAGACAATATGTCCCAGTAACCTCCCTTGGGTAGCTCCAATGGTGCATTTCTCAGGGTTGAGACTCCCATTCGCATCATTGACCCTTTGGAAGGCCAACCTAACCTTCATGACGTGCTCCTCACGTGACGAGAATATACAAAAATCATCTAAAAACACCTCCAAGAAATCCCCCAAATAAGGAGCAAACACCATCTACATAAATCTTTGAAAGGTAGCAGGAGCATTGGTGAGGCCAAATGGCATTACTTTGAATGCAAATGTCCCCCAGGGTGTGGCAAATGTGGTTTTAAGCACATCTTCTTCGGCAATTCTGATTTGATAAAACCCAGAGTAACCATCACAGAAAGTATACATCTCATGACCACTTACCTTCTCAAGAATGAGGTCTTGAAAGGGAAGAGGATGATGGTCCCTCTTGGTGGCTACATTGAGTTTCTTATAGTTGATGCAGACCCGCCACTTGTTGTTTTTCTTTGGGATAACTACCACTGGTGAAACCCATTCACTATTGTGAACCGGAACAATAAACCCAGCTTCTACTAGCTTCTGCAACTCCGAGCGCAAAGCATCAGTTTGCAGGGGCCCTAATCTCCGATACTTCTGAGCCACAGGCTTCGCATCAGGCTTCAGCTCTATCTTGTGCTCTATGGCAGTCACATGGTGAAGGTGGTGGTAGCTAGTTGCAAAGAGGTCAGGGAAATCTTTGAACATTTCTAGTAACTCGTCTTTTTCACTTGGAGTGAGGTCTGGAGAAAGCATAGATTCAAGCTGTTGAGGACTAGCTGTTACCTTTTCTGCAGGTGGCGGGGTCGGAGACACCCCCATCATGTAAATTTCCTCCTTTGAGAATTCCTCCCCCCCGTCTGATTCTTCCATTGATTCAGACACCGAGGATGGGAGATTATCATTGTCTTTCTCCTCTTCTTCTTCTGGTTCCGTGGCACCTGGTTGCACCGGGATCTTCTCCTTAGAAGCACCAAAAGACATGTGTCCTATCTTCCAATAGCTGACTGCATCACTCTTTCTCAACCATGGTCTCCCGAGTATGGCTGGATAACTCCTACCTGTATCTTCAATGTCCACTACATAGAAATTGATGGTGGTGGTCAATCCATTGACAGTGATGGGCAAATCCTCAATGACTCCCAGGGTGGCGAGTCGTCGACCATTTGCTACCTTGATTCGAGTGGAGGAACGCCTTGTACATTTCAAATTCAATTTCTTCATGATTCGGGGCACCATGATATTATATGCAGCTCCCCCATCAACACACACATTTTTGACACGGCAATTATCTATGATGACATCGACTGTATGTGGGTGCCGATCAATTTCTTCAGAGATAGAAGATACCTCTCTTACCTTTCCCTTTTTCTTGTTCCTCCTTGTTGAGAGCTCTTGTTGCAGCTCACGTCTCACCTTAGGGCTTAATGCTATTAGTTGAGGGAGCGTGATGCTCAAAGAACGATGAGCAAGGTCCTGAACGACCGAATAGTCCTCTTGTCCCGAGCCGATGGAAAAATCTGAGGGTGACCGCTTACTCCTGCGAGATCTTTTAGTCTTCTCTATTGGTGGGTCTCCCATCTCAGCATCTGAGGGCTCTGAGAAGGACACCTTCTTCCTGGGGCGGCCTGGTCCACGGTTTGGAGAGGGGTCCAAGGTGGTATGACTTCTTTTCCCGAGGTCAAGGATCTCTACATCAGAATCCTCAGTGTCAGATTCACTTAGAAGATTCACCCTTGGAATATTGGAGCATTCCGTGCGATAATGACCTTTTTGGTAGCACTCGTAGCATACAACATTAGCTCGGTCTCTTAGAGGGCGGTTGGCTTGATTCCTGATGCCCACCATCTCAAGCCGAAGATCATTCAGGGCCTTGGCTAGGTCATTGACTCCAGATTCTGTTGCAAGGGGAGCCTCTTTAGCTGGAGGGGCCGAGGGAGTAGAAAGGAGGGGGGCTCGTGGGCGAGGTTGGGGAAATCTTCGAGGCGGAGGGTGAGAATATACACCTTGTTGAGGATAAGCATCTAAGGGAGGACCATACATTCGAGGTGGAGGCGGTGGATACATCCCTAATGAGGGGTGGGAGTATGCCCCTGAGTTAGATCCCCCAGGTTGTTGTTGCAAGAATTGAGGGGGTTGCGGAGGGACAATCGTCTTCTTTGAAGCGGGGTCAGATTGAACTTTATCAAACTTTTGAGCAATCTCATGTGCTAGCACCATAGTTCCTGGATTCTCCCATTTAAGCTTGAGACGGAATTTGTCACTTGCTCCTGCTACAAGATAGCCCAACACATGCTGAGTCATTCCAGCTCGAAATCCGGCATTGTCCTCCTGTGTGGCAATTAAACGGTCCAGGAGCACGGCCGCTCGATCCACATATCGACGCGCTGTCTCACCTTCTGACTGCTTCAAGTTTGCCACCTGATACACATTCTCCGGCTCCTCTTCTTTGCCGAGATACTCAATCATCGCTGTTGTCAACCTTGGCCAGCTTTGGCGAACATCTTCGGCCTGCTTCTCATACCACGCTTGAGCCAAACCCTCTAGAAATGTGGGAAGAACCAACACCCATCTGTCTCCAGTAAGAAAGTTGAGAGAAACACAACGGTGCTTGAAGGCCACAAGATACTCAATTGGATTTTCTTCCACCCGTCCACAAAACACAGGAATGTCAGCCATGCTTGGAAGATGGAAAAGAGAGAGGCAAGACGAGATAGTGGGCGTGAATAGCTCCTGCGAGCTTCCTCCCTCCCCTTCGTGCCCCGTCTACCCCCCCCTCGCATGCTGCGCGGCCCTTCCCTCTCCCTCCGTTAGCTACTGCCGCGCAGCCAGCCGCCCCCTCTCCGCCACGCTCCTCCTCCTCTCCGCCACGCTCCCCCTCCCCCTCTCCTCATCCTCGCTCCTCCGCTCGTCGCTCCTCCCCTTGCCTCGCCACGCTCCTTCACCCCGCCCCGCCTCACTCCTCTCCACTCCGCTCCGCTCACCTACCCCACCCCGCTCGTCCCGCTCCGCTCCTCGCCACCCGCCCGCTCGCTCACCTCACCCCCGCTCCGCTCACCTACCCCACCCCGCCTCGCCCGCTCCACTCCACGCCACCCGCCCGCTCCGCTCACCTCACCCCCTCTCCACTCACCTCACCCCATCTCCACTCCACTCACCTCACCCCGCCTCGCACCGCTCCGCCCCGCCCACCTCACCTCACCCCTCCGCCTCGCTCTGCTCCGCTCACCTCACCTCCCCCTCTCTTTCTCCTCCTTTTTCCCCCGCTTCCCCATTCCTCCCCCCTTCCTTTTCCTTCCCCTTCCCCACCTCGGGAGTTTGCAGTTAGTCAAGCGATATGGCGGCTACGTGCCCGGAACCGGTGGCCCAGACGGACCCCCCCCCTCCATCAGCCTATCGCGTCACATTGACAGAGCACCAGGTCTCCTTGGTGAGGCAGGCCGCCACGGACTTCTCCCAGACATCAGTTTATGGGAGGGTCATTGGCTACTCCCCTTCACGAGCAGACATCAGGGACTGGTTGCAGTCCATCCTCTACCTCGAGGACAGTCACATTGAGGAGGTTGCACTCATGGGACGTGGCATTTTCTGGCTTATAGAGACAGACACAGGTGTGGTGACGCAGCGCATTCTGGTCACTGGTCGCCCAAACCAGTGTCTAAGATGCCACGGCTTCGGGCACCAGGCTCGCTCATGTCCTCACTTTACGGGTACAGAACCTCAGAAGACCCCCGTTCAGGAAGCTTAGGATACTCCGCTCCAGTCAGCGACATCCCCTCCCGAAGGGGAAGGCTGGACGGAAGTCAAACGAAAATGGAAGGGCAACAAAGCAGGCCCCAAAAAACCTTCCCAGCCACAGCAAGAGCCCCCTCAAATGATCCCTACTCATCAGCATCCCGGTAAGGGGAAGGAGAAGGGAAAGGAGAAGGTCAGCCAACCTCCCCCTCATTCCTCATCCCGCCCTCCCCCCCCTCCCCCCTCCTCCTCGATTCTCCGACCCCCACCCCCTCCAGGATCCCCCCCCGCACCAGTGGTTTCCACGCCACTCTCTTCCTCGAGCATGGTACAGAAGGAATCCCCCCCTCCACCTGCGCCACCTGCAGCTCTGAAGCCAGCACAGACCTCACCCTCGTCTATCCCTCCGGGCCCGACGGCGGGGATAGGCCCTTCCCCACAGGTGGCCAGCACCCCTCCCTCCGGTTCAGACTCCTCATCGTCGTCCCCAAGCCCAAGGGCTGCTCCTAGAGCTCTTCCATTGGAGTTTTACCGAGCAGGTCCTTGGGACTACTTAGATGCAGCAGGTATTGGCTCCTTTCCCGCATGCCTAGACATCAGCATCTTCTTCCTCCGCAAGGGGGCGGAGGGTAAGGTGTCCATTCTGGCTCCGCACGATGGTCCTAGCTATTCCTTCACTATCTCCAGTGAAGGGAATGAGCAATGGACGAATGAAAATGTTTGGGAGACGATACGAGACCAGACCCAGGAGCAGGTGCAGGACTAGATTGGTAGCAGAGCAGCGGAGCTTCTTCAACAACAGTGGCAGGAGGGTGATTTTCGTCTGCGTTGGCGCCACAGCGCCAAACGTTTCCGACTCTTGGTCATTATTAGACCATCGCTGGAGTGGGCCTACGCGGAAAGGCTTCGCCCCTGGAGGACTTCAGAGGTTGCGGGCTTCTACAACATTTCCTTGGCAGAGGCGTCGAGCTGGTTAGAGAGAGCTTACCACCACGGGACGAAGGGCCTTTCCCCTCTACTGAAGGTTTTAGAGGATGGATCCGATGATCCAACCTTCACAGAAGCGCCTTCGTCTCCACACAGAACATCCTCCAACCACTTCGACTTCGACCGCAAGCAGACAGCTGTTTGTGGCCCACCTTCCCTCCTCATGAGTTTACACATTATCTCTTGGAACGTTAACGGGTTCCACTCATCAGGCACCCGTGGCCCCAGGAAGATGGTGCTCAGACAGGAGCTCCAGCCAGCTTTGGTGGGAAAGGTAGATGTGCTCCTACTACAGGAACACAAGCTTTCGGCTTCACAGACCAGTATTTGTAGGCAGGTCCTCACAGGATGCTCCCACACGTACTGGGAACCTTCGATAGGTGAGCAGGAAAGAAGCGGGGGTGTCTGTACCTCCATCGACGCTTCTCTAGTTCAGCATGTGTTTGGTTTTGGCACTTTGATCCCAGGACGTGCGCTTTGGGTGGGCCTGCATATTGAGGGATCCCGCATTGGCATCCTCAATATCTACGCCCCGACTGATCTCAGATGTAGATCCGTTTTTTGGAGATCCTTGACAGACCTGTTGCCAGAGATGGACTCTTGGATTGTAGGAGGGGACTTCAACAACCTTGAGACCTTAGAGGATCAGCAGGGATAGGTCCCAAAGTTTCTCGGTATAGCTCAGGCAGAGCAGGCAGATTGGGACTCCTTCCTCTTTGCAGTGGGAGGTCGGGACAGTTGGAGGGAGCCTTCCTTTCGCAGATGGCCTGGGAGTCTAGACTTCTCTTGGGGTTACAGGAGGGAGGGAGGCAGACTCCTGGAGCGGCTGGACCGTTTCTATGTTAGTGATTGGGCGCTTGGCAGAGGAGGAGAGTCAGGAGTGGTTCGGGACGACACTTTCAAACCATGCCCCAGTCATCCTAGTCCTGGACTCGGCCTCTCAGTACTCACCTCCACGTTCATGCCGGATCCCAGATTCCATCTACACCAGAGCAGCGGTTCACAGCAGGATAATGGACCTTTGAGAGTAGGAGTGGGACCCTACTAGGGATATGGCAGCACAGGTAGCTCAGGCGCTTGCTGAGTCTAGCCGCATTTGCCAGTAGGAGGCGATTCAGGTCAGACAGCGGTGTTGGGCGCGGGAGAGGGGTCTCAGACGTGATCTCGCCTCGATTTAGAGGATGCAGCAGTCTTCTCCAGGCTTTGAGGAGCTCAGACAGCAGGAGGTTTGGGCCCGAGCCATGCTAGAGGAGATCACCCAGCGTCGCTCAGAGTTTTCATTTCATGCTTCCAAATCCTTCTGGGCTAGGAAAGGCGACAGGATGTGCAGAGAGTTCTTCAGGACTCATGGACAGAGGTCAACAGGGGAACAGCTCTGTTCTCTTAGGGCGCAGGATGGTAGTGTCAGGACAGATCCAGATGAGGTCCGAGCCTTGGCGACAGATTTCTACAGATCATTATTCCACTAGGAGCCCCCAGACCCTCGTGGCCGCATTTGCAGGGAGGAGGTGTGGAGATCTACACCGAGACTCGTGCAGCCCAGCATGAGCGACACCCTTCTCGCACCTTTCACTATTGCGGAGATGCAGGATGCGGTGAGTGTTATTGATGGGCAGAAATTCCCAGGTGAGGATGGCCTCTCTAGAGCTTTCTTCACCACCTTCTGGGAGCAGATCCACCGGCCCTTGCTCGCAGCCTTCCAGCACATCTTCTCCAGTGGGTAGATGCCAGAGAGCCTTGCGACAGGCCTGATTTGCCTCATCCCCAAAGGGGGGGACCGCCAGGAGATCAGACAATGGCGCCCAATCACCCTCCTCTCGACCGCCTACAAAATCCTCGCTAAGATGATCAGCAATCGCATCCGCCCCCTGCTACACGACTTGATTCATGACACCCAGACTGGTTTTGTCCAAGATCGCAGCATCTTGGACAACATCTTCACTTTCTCAGAGGCGACGGAATGGGCCTAGCACAGTGGCCAGCACCTTGCCATACTCCTTCTCGACTTTGAGAAGGCATACGACAGGGTAGACTGGTCCTTCTTGGAAGATACACTCGCTTGGTTTGGTTTCCCGGACGAGTGGATCAGAGGTATTGCTAGCCTTTACAGATCGGCCTCCAGTCGGGTTATCATTAGCGGCAGGATGGGGGAGAGATTCACACTCGAGCGCTCGGTGCGTCAGGGCTGTCCATTAGCGCCCTACCTCTTCCTATTTTTTGTGGAGGCCATGACACACTTCCTTCGAGCTCGTACCACTGGTCTTCGCGGGATGCGTCTCCCTATTCGAGAAGATGCCGAGCTGCTGGACTCCGAGTATGCAGATGACACAGCCCTATATGTGCAGGATGATGTCGAGTCACTGGAGCGAGTGAGATTGTCCCTAGAGATTTTTTTTTTTTTTTTTTCATGAAAAAGACTTCTATTAAGTAAGAACAAAAACCCGCGAGAGCAAGCTCAAAGCGGAATACATCATGAAATCATGAGGATAATAAAAAACCCCCTCAGAGTGAGGTGGAAAGAAACCAAGGCTGAGGCTGAAAGTGCCATCTCAACCCTGTAGTAGATTCAGAGAAGAAAGGAGAACCCTTCCATTCCCTGAAGAAAGAAGCCCTCCTAGCTGAGGCTGCACAGGAGTCCCCCTGCATACCCATCCATACGGCCATCAGAGTGTGTACGATGTCTGTCCAGATACTAGCCAATGTGTGCGAGGGATGAACCTGAGTACCCTCCATAGCCTCTGTGCATCTGGATCTCCAGATATGCCAGGCTGCTATGCTCGCTATAATCTCCCAAGAAGTATCCACAGAGGCATGTACAGCTGTAAAAGGACGGTGTGGAACCACATCCAACGAGCAGAGCTCAACCCGATGATGTCGAACCGAAATGGCCCGGGAGGAGTCAAGTCCCTCATAGAAAACCTGAGGTCCTGTAAGAGAAAGCCAAGCCACCGAGCCCCAAGTCATAAAGAGTGGGGAATGGGCAAAGTGACTGAAGATCCTGGCTATCCCCATCCAAATCAATCTCGCCTGTCTGCAATCCCATAAGCAATGCTGAATAGACTCCGAAGCAGAAAGGCAACGAGGGCAAGTAGGGTCGGCTCCGAATCTGGACCTCCAAAGGTTCACTGCAATCCCTCCACGAATAGAAAGCCAAAAGAAGATAGTGATCTTTCTATTCCTGTGGGATTTCCAGAGCCTCCTCCAGAAGTACCTCTGCTGATCCGCGGTAATACCAAAAGTCTCCCAATGAGGAACTCTGGAGGGTCTCCAGCCTCTACTACTGAGCTGAAATCTCCTGGCATTACTGACCGTGTAACGAAAGAAGGGGATGGTCTTCTCTCGATGCCCCGCGTCAATCCACTCCCACTCTCCGGGGTCCCACTGTAAATACCTGATGGGAACTCCTCCATAGAGCCAAAGTCTCCAAGACCCGGTGGAGAGTAACTGGGGGTCAGGGTCTAAGAACCACTCTGAATCTGATCCCTGCATCAAAAGGCCTACGACCCTGATAGGCTGAAAAGCAGACTCAAGCAATATATCATCTGTAGATCTGAGCAATCTGCCACCATCCTGGACACTGAAAACCAAAGCATCCTCCTGTGCACCTCGGAAGGCTAAGACCTGAAGTGGAACCCCGCCTCTCGAGAAAGTACCTGCCCAAGTGGAGGTAGTGAGAGGCATATCATCTGTGTCTATCCAAGCCTCTGGAAGGGCTGACTCAATCTGCAAGATCCTCCCTGCACTCCCTCTGAGATGTCCTGTCAACCTTGACTTGGTTTCCTCTGGAAGCCTACGGAAGGCTTTCCAAGATCCCAAAGAAGAAGCAGGTCCCCTCTCCCACCTGGCCCACTGCATGTAGAGTGAGGCACCCAGTGGTCTGCCACGATCATCTAAAATACTGTCGTTCCACATGATGGGCTGCCTATCAATCTCTTCCCGGGAGGAAGGAGGAATCCTCCGAAGAGAGCTTCTGAAACTAGCCCAAGCTTTCAGAATGGCAACCATGAGAGGGGATGAAGGTGATCTGAGGTGTGCTGAGGTGAAAATCCATCTAACACTGCTCATCCAGTCTCCTCCTGAGGAAGGTGTGCACCTCTGTATGCTGCTGATAAGAAAGTCCTTCCACGGTTCCTGTCCTGGCATAAGTCCTCGCACCACTACCTTGCAAAGTAAGGCTCTGCACTGTAAATCTGGATCAATAATATTGAGACCCCCATCCTGTGTAGGGAGGATGAGGGTCTCCCAAGCCACTCTGGCTAAGGCATCTGCTGTGCCATCAAGCCCACTCCAGAGAAAGTTCCTGATCGGCGGTCTTCTGAGCTGAATGATGCAGTCCCTAGAACGGCACCAACATGAACAAATAAACCAGGCCGTGGCCAAGAGGACCTGGTTTACCACCACAACTCTAGAGGCAAGATCCAGCTTGGCTGAGCTCCAAAAGAGAAGCTTCCTTCTGATGCTCTCCAACACGGGAGCAAACTGCTGCGTGGTAGAAATACCCAAGCCGACCTGGCAGCCCAAATACCTGATAGGCACACCCCTCTGAACCCAAGTGAACCCTATGTCAAGTCCCCAAACTGGAGTGTCCTCATCACTGATCCAAAAGCCATTGGATTTATGCCAATTTATCTGCGCCCCTGCCGCCAAGCAAAATAAATCCAATGCTGTCCTGAAAGAAGTCAATGTTGTGGAGAGGCATCCAAATAAATCGCTGTGTCATCAGCCAACTCACTGTCAAGCAGCTCCTCTTCTCTTCTGATAGGAAGTCTCAGCCCAAAGATGTCAGCTTGAGATCTAACATAGATGCTCATAGCTTCGGCCACGAATAAAAAAAGGAAAGGAGCAAGGGGGCATCCCTGACGGACTGATCTCGAAATCTGAAATCTCTCACCCCTTACCCCACCAATAAGTACCTGGCTATGGGCTGATCTGTACAAAGAGGAAACACCTCTGATCCAAACATCAGTGAATCCAAAGCGTAGAAGGGTGCCCTCCAAAAAACTCCAATCTACTCTGTCATAAGCTTTTTCAAAATCCAACAGTAGAATGGCAAGATTCTGGCCACTCTGCATGGCCCACTTTGAAGCTTCCCAGAAAGAAAAAATGTTATCAAAAATACTTCTGCCATGCACAAATCCCGTCTGAGTGTCGTGGATAAGATCAGGGAGAAGTGGCTGCAATTGGAGGCTGATAGCCTTCCAGAATCTTGTAACAAGTCCCCAGAAGTGTGATAGGCCTCCACTGGGACAATAAATTTCTGCTACCTCCTTTTGGGATAAGGTGGATGAGGCCCTCTGTAAGCGATTCAGGCATCTCGCCAGAGTCCCAAATGGCCTGCATGGCTGAAGTAATATAGTCTCCAATCATATCCCAAAATGCCATGAAAAAAGACGGGGTGAGGCCATCTAAACCTGGGCACTTGCCCTTGTGAAGGGCTGAAAGTGCAGTCCTGAACTCTGTGTTGGTGAAAGGTGCGTCAAGTAGAACATGCATATCCGGATTCACCAACACTGGGATACTCTGCCAAATAGCCTGTCTAGCATCCTCTATATCGTGTGTCTCAGGATCAGCAGTAAGGAGGGTGGCATAGAAATCTGAAGCTATGCGTAAGACGTCATCTGGCTCTGTCTGTAAAACCCCATGTGAGTCAATAAGCTGAGATACACTCTCTCTACTATGTCTAGGGCCAAGAGTAGAGAAGAAGTGTTTATTGACTCTACCACCCATCTGAATCCAGAAGGACTCCCGTGCATGAAAGGCATACTCTGCTCTCTGATCAAGCAATAACTGCAGATGAGCCCTCGCTGCAGCAAGGCGCTCCTGAATCCAAGCATCTGAAGGCCGTTTCTGCTCTTCCCTCTGCAAAGCTGCTAACTGCTGGCAAACACCAATCTCACGTCTGAGAATATCTCGTCTCCTGGTAGAAGCAACTGAGCAGTAAAAGTCGCTAATACCAGAGAGGGCAGCGGCTAAATGTGAAGGATGTGGCTGCCCTCCCTGGACATGAGCAAACCATATCCGTAGGGCTGCCTCTGTAAGGTCCTCCTCCGTGTAAAAGGCATCTGGAATCCTGATAATGGCAGATCGGCCTCTCAAGTGAGGCTCTGAGATAGCCAGAACAACAGGGAAATGGTCTGAGGTGGAAACCCCAGCAGCAATGCATACCGATCCACCTCTGTCTAGTGCCCAGTCATCTACATAAAATCTGTCAATGCGTGCATGAATAGGCATATGTTGCCTCCTGTTCGACCAAGAGAACAGGAGGGACTGTGGCTGAATAAGAAAGGCATCATCACACCAAGTATCTCTGCCACAGAAATGGAAAAGGAAGGCATCCCAAGCTGCTCTCTCCAAAGAGTGAAGTCCGCCTTCTCTACCCCCTTTTTTGTCTGAAGGTAACTCGACCATGTTAAAGTCACCTCCAATCACCCAAGAATCCACAATGGGGGCCTAGGAGAGCAAAGTCTTCCACATAAGGACACGTTCCCCTCTAATGTTGGAGGCATATAGGTTGAGGAAGCCAACCTTACGCCCTCCAATCAAAAGAATAATCCACTGAGCTCTAGAGGGGATAATGACTCCGTGCCCAACAACTAAGGGGAGAACCGACTGCGAAACTGAAATAGAAGTGCCTCCCCTAGTGCCCAATGTAGGCGACCAAAAAGTATGTCCTCAAAGCAACTTGCCTGACTTGGCACAATCTCTATAATCCAGCTTGTGCTCTTGAATAAATAATATATCAATGGGACCCCCAGTAACACCTGGATGAAGCTGATCCCGGATCAGCTGTCTACGGCGACGATGTGGGACGCCACCTAGGCCCTGTATGTTCCAACTGATAATCCTCATCGACGGGAGGATGTAGAGTGGAACACCTTACCCGACCTAGTGGCGGAAACAAACCCCTCAACAGGGGAAGACCTCCTGGAAGGAGGGAAGGAACCCAGTGGAGGAAAGTCAATAGGGGAAAGAATCCTGGCACCTGAAGAAGAAGCCCTGTCAATAGGAAATCCAACCACTGGCTCCCCAAAAGTAGCGGGCACAAACTCCTCCTCTGGGAAATCTGAACTCTCTGCCAAGGCTGAAAACGAGTTCCTGTGGAGCAATCCAGACACCGGAGTACGAAGGATCCCTTGTGAGGGAAGAGGATCAACCGTGTAAGCTATCCCCTTCCCCCTGTCCAAGGGAGGGAGTAAGGAAGGCTCTCTACCCGGTGTCCCAGCCGCGGAAATCTCTCCGTCCTCAAGAGGAACATCTGGCAGTGCTGGATCTAAGGAAGAAGCTGCAACTGGGGAGGAGGTCGAAGCTTCAGCGTCTCGGACTGTGCAAGGTGAGACAGGAAGGACAGCTCGAGGTGAAGCAGAGTCTACTAAGGTACCCTCGTGAACTGAAGGAGGGACCTGCACATGTACTGGAACCCACTGTAAAGCGTCGCGTGTGCCTGAGGGAGGTGGGGGTCGAGGAGCAGGTGAAGGACCTGTACCACCCCCTTGACGAGGCCGAGGAATAGGTACTGGACCTGTACCACCACCTGACTGAGCAGGACCGCCACGTGAAGAACGAGGAGCAAGAGCTGGACCTGTACCACCCCTCTGTCGAGGTCGAGGGGCAAGTGCCGGGTCTAATCCCCCCCCCTATCCTCCTTGTCGATGCCCTGAGGCGGTAGCTGTACCAGAGGGCTTCTTAGGCCTTTTCTTCTTCCTGGGACAATCCCTGGCAAAGTGTCCCGAGGTCCTGCAAATCCTGCACTGGTCCTGCCTGCCTGAAATCTCCACTCTCTGGCGAAAAAAGGAACCATCCGGGCACTGTATCATGACGTGGTCCATCTCGAGGTTAGGATCCTTGCAAAGGACCCTAACTCTAGGAACCCCATCAGCCTTGGTTGCCTCTGCTGCAGTCAATGGCAACCCAGGGAGGGGTGGGATCTCAGCAACTGCGCCAAAATGCTCCCCAATAACAGAAAGAAGTCGATGGTAAACCTGGGGAAGCCCGGGGAACCTGATGAAGAGCGAGAAGAAGTTCTTATCTGCCTCAACTGGGTCGAAACCAAGGTGAAAGGCTTCAAAGAAGATCTTCCTGTGTCCCAGGTGTAAAAACTCGGCCTTGAGCATAGTGCTCGCAGCCTCTGGAGTGTCAAAAACAACCTGGAAAAAACCTCGTCCCGGAAGGCGAACATCTACCAATCGAGGAGCGAGGTCTGGGGGGAGAGCCGCAAGCATCCAGTCTCTGGCTTGAGATCTGGAAGGGTGAGACCCGAAGATGCGTGCTAGCAAAGTGGTAGAGCACTCAATCTCTACATCCTTCTTGAGCTGCTGCAACTCGTCTTTAGAGAAAGTGATAGTTTTCGCGGCCGGTGGAGATGGAGTAGGATTGGCTGACGGGGAATCCATCGCCAATCAAGGTGAGGAGGCCGACTCAAACAGAAAAAAAAAAAAAGCTCCTTCCGTTCCAAAAAAGCTGCGAGGGGCAAGGGAGGGGAAAGGAGGCTAGGAGGAAGCAGGGGGGAAGGGGAGGGAAGGAGGAGAGGGGCTGGGGCTGAGAGGGGAGAGGGGCAAGCTGAGAGGGAGGGAGGGGAAAGGAGAGGAGAAGAAAGGGAGGAGTGAGAGGAAGAGAGGGGGCGGGAGAGCAAGCAGGGAGGGGGCGGGACAGCAGGGGAGGGGGCGGGACAGCAAGGGGGAGGGGGCGGAGGCAGGGAGAGGGAGCGGAGCAGCAGGGGGGAAGGGGCGGAGGCAGGGGGGAGAGGGGGAGCAACAGGGGGGAGGGGGCGGAGGCAGGGAGAGGGGGCGGAGCAGCAGGGGGGAGGGGACGGAGGCAGGGAGAGGGGGCGGGACAGCAGGGGGCAGGAGGGAGCAGCAGGGGGGAGGGGGCGGAGGCAGGGAGAGGGGGCGGAGCAGCAGGGGGGAGGGGACGGAGGCAGGGAGAGGGGACGGGACAGCAGGGGGGAGGGGGCGGAAGCAGGGAGCAGAGGGAGGGAGCGAGGGACAGGCAGGGGGAGGGGGCGGAGTAGCAGGGGGGGAGGGGGGGGAGCAGCAGGGAGGGGCTAGGGACAGGCTGAGGGGGGAGAGAGACGAGCTGAGGGAGGGGGAGCAGCAGGGGAACGGGGAGGAGCAGCAGCTCCGGCCAAAAATCCCCTAGAGATTTTTTGCCTTGCGGCTGGGGCGAAAATCAACTGGCATAAGTCAGTTGGTTTTCTTACGGATCCGGGAGCCAGCTCACAGTGGGGTATTTTCCTGGGTTTTCGCTGGATCCCTAGAGGACAGACGACACGTTACCTGGGATTCCAGGTAGGCCTGGACATCACACCGGCTCAGCAGTTCTTGCCGTCCTAGCCTCCATACGTCAGAAGCTTGCTTTCTGGAGCATGGCTCGGCTTTCCTTGGTAGGCAGGGCCCTTGTGGTCAACCAGGTCCTTCTTGCCACTGCTTGGTATGTGGCCTCTTGCTGGTGTTTCTCAAGGTCTTGTGTAGCCCAGCTGAGGAGACTGGTGCGGAACTTCCTATGGTCTGGTTCAGACGGTTCCGGCACCACCAGAGCTAGGGTCGCCTGGCAGATGGTCATTCTCCCCCAGGCAGAGGGCGGCCTCGGCATCATAGATCCAGAGCTGCAGAGTCAGGCACTTCTTGGCAAGCTAGTCATCCGCGGTCTGACCCCAGGAGGACAGACGTGGAAGCTCTTGCTACAGCATGGTCTCAGTGGGTGTACTCCCCAGAGAGGGGGTGTTTGACAGCCTTCTATCCGATGGATCTTCACTTCAGCTCCTTTGACTCAACCCCGTTCCCCCTTCCTCCGTAGCCTTATTTCGGTCTGGAGAAAGTTGCGACACAGCCTTTCCAAGGTTCCCCCCAACTGCCGAGACGAGACAGACAGACAGACAGCCCTTGATCTGGAGCAGCCAGGTAACAGATGATACAGGTCGCCAGCTTGGAGAGAGATCCCATATCCCTTGGGCGCTCTGGGCGTGTGAGCCCGCACGCTCATTCTGGGTTTGGAGGGACGTCTACAGTCAGATGAGCCCAGGCGAGCTGGCAGCAGCAGTAGGCACGGCATGTGGGATCCACGCTCGGCGAGCAGAGATTGATGCTGCCATCCCTGCAGGTTGGAGGATTCCCGCAGGCACCGGACAGCTCTTCCCGGGAGATGAGAGGTGGCTAGGACAGTTCACTCCACGAGGCATTCCTTTGGTGGTGGCAGGCCTCTTCTCGGACTCTTCGGTACACTTCTTCTCCATCACTGATGACAGTCGCCTACAGAGCAGAGAGGCCGTGATCGACCCCCAGCTTCCTTGGCAGCGCCTTCGCATTATAGGGCTGCAAGGGAAGACTTGGCATATAGACCCCCTGATTATGCAGGACCAGGATTGGAGACTCTGGATATGGGAGGGCCGTTCCTTGTCAGAGGTGGAGTGGGATCCAGGGGAGTGGCATTGGCCACCATCGGAGACCTCAGAGAATCCTACCCCCTTCTTTTCTTACAGTGCACGCACGGGTCGGCGTGCTCTTCGGGCTCTCCAGCGTGGGCTACCCACACAGGCACATAGGTGGTATGCCCAGGGGATATCCTTGGTCTTTCTTCGCACTTTCTGGAAGACTCTTTGGACTAGCTGGCGTCCAAGGAAGATCTCCTACTTCCTTTGCATGGTGGCACACAAGGGGCTTCCAGTTGGCAGCTGGCTGAGACAGATGGGGCAGGAGGGGCATCGCCAAATGTGTTTTCAGGAGGAGGAGTCCCTGAAGCATTGCCTTTGGAGCTGCTCGCATGCGCAGACGGTTTGGAAGGGAATCATGGGGATCTTAGCTAGGGCTACACCCGAGCTTGGACTGATCACTTGGGGAGCCGTTTGTTGGTGCAGCACTAAGCCGGGACATCACTTGGCCTTTGAGTTCTCTAGACAGGATCCCGTCTTTTTCATCACGCAGGCCACATGGGCATACATGGACAGTTTCCCATGGCATCTGACAAAGACAGATGCAGGAGCGATGCCTCGGCACCCAGTTTGGGAGATCATAGGGAGCATCACAGGCTGGCATATCTGGACTTCCAAATGCGCGTAGACTGTAGGAGCTCAGACTACTTCTACTACCTAGACCCTAGCAGATATCTGGAGCACGATCATTCACACGCTCAAGGGTCAGTGGGATCAGATTCAGGGAGAGTTCCGGGTAGGGAAGGAAAAGAGACGACGTTTTCTTCGCGACTGGGACCACCGGGAGTTATTCTTCCAGCACTCCACTCAGAGTCTTCAATGGCATTACGCCCCTCCACCGTGGCTGTTTGTCCACTCTCCGATGATTATGTCCTAATAGGCTTGTATTTAGCATTTTGACTTCTCGGGCTGAATCCGTTTTGTGATTACAGCCCGCTGGCCTTCAGGCCTTCTTGTACTCTCGCTTTCAAGCAATATAACTAGCACTACTTTTTGCGCAAAAAAAAGAGAGGCAAGAAGAGGCTTATCTATGGACAAACAATAGAAAGAGAAAGCTTGAACTGAAAATCGGGTGAAGATACATCCACAAAGCACACATAGGCAGGGTGGTGTATTGTGAAATACTACACGGAAGGAATCTTCAGCATAGAATAGCACATAGACAATCTTAAAAGGACCAACCCTCATGATATCACATCCATCTTTACAAGCGAGGGTTAGAGACACGGCGCTGCATTAGATTGTTCATCAAGGCAAATAAGAATGCCATGACAAATGTCAACAGTTAGAGAGCTTGCACATCACCTTCAGCTTCTTCCAGTTCTTGTAGTCGCCATGCTATTTCTTCAAGGGGTGTGCGGTTTGGCATCCTTCTTTTGAGCAATGTCCTTGTTCTGATGATCTTCCGAAGTCGGTAAACTCGTATCAAGTATGCCCAACACTTAGTTTCATGATGACCACAACCTTTGCTTTCCTTACAAATGATCACCCTCCTTCGTGGCTTGCAGCTTTGTTGGGGTGGTGCTTCCACTCGTGTCATGCGTGATTGAAGTACAAGCTTCACGTGCCAAGAAATCAGCAACTAGATTTCGAGCTCGAGGGATATGCTGAATTTTTACCTCTTCAAATTGGTTGCAAAGTTCCAATGCTTGTTGATGTCGTGGAACCAAGCCTTTGCTCCGCATCTTCTACCTTCCACTAACTTGTTCACATACTAGTTGAGAATCTCCTTGCACTTCAAGTTGCTTGACGTGATGCTCTTGTGTCTTTTGTAGCCCAAAAATGAGTGCGGAGCATCTTCTACCTTCCACTAACTTGTTCACACACTAGTTGAGAATCTCCTCGCACTTCAAGTTGCTTAACGTGATGCTCTTGTGCCTTTTGTAGCCCAAAAATGAGTGCCGAGTACTCAGCTTGGTTACATGTACTTGCAGGTGCAGACTTGCTATAACAATACTCCTCACTACCCGGTGAAGTGAGCTTCACACCCACGCTAGCAGCCTTGGTCGAAGGTTTGTAAGCTCCATTAAATTGAAGGATCCAAGATGTCATTACACCAAGACTAAAATTCGGACATCCCAAGTTTCTCGGTAGTCCAAGATAGGTAGAAGGAGAGGGTGGGGAGAATTCAACACTTGAGCCAAACGTTCATCACCAAATAAACTTGCAATCCTTTGTTGATAGTTTATCTTTAGACCAAAAACAATTACAACTTGAAGCTCGAAATGAGGCACAAAAGGTTGATTAGGTACAAATGGATTCCTTGGTCGAAACATTACCAACCATAGCCAAGGCCTAGAAATCTTTGTAGTGAGATTGAGAATAAACCATTCAAGACAAGCTTATCTACAGGAATTAACAAGCAGATGCGCCAAATCTCCCCCCAAGCTTGGGGAGCACCCCACCCTTCAATGAAGGACATCCTTTTAATTACCTCCGAAGCAGCAAGTAGCTTGATCACCGACAATGAGTAGAATTAAAATCAAAGTTCTCCCAGCGTATCAATAGTTCTTCACCTTGAACCAACCACGGTGTATCATCCCAACCGTCGTCTCCTTGAACAATGCATTGGAAAATCAGCCGTTGAAGGTCGACATGAAGATCTAGAAAGAGATCTCGCCAATTGGTAGCCGTAATGAGCGGAGGACCAGGCACCAAATCCTTAAACTCGTTGAGAAGTGACATAAATATCCACCCTCCTCGTGTGGCGTGCGTCCGTGAAGTGGACTTGAAAAAGTTCCGAATCGGCGATCTAGCAGGAGATGTGAATAGAGCACATGAAATGAAGTACCTTTGCTTTTTACAGCAAGAGTAAACTCCCCACGGTTAGAGAGTTACAGTTCCCGAGATTTCAATATATAAACAAAAGTCATTACATTTTCATCACTTCCAACTTGTTAGCCCAATGATAAGTCTCCCTTTTGTGAAAGGGGAGGTCTTGGATTCAAATCCTACTATTTAATAAAAAGAGAGGAGAGGAGAGGAGAAGGAGAAGAGAAAGAGAAGGAGAAGAGAAGAGAGAGGAGGGGCGCGGGATCTATACCTCCCCCACATGAGCCTATCCTATATGGAGGGAATAGCCCAATATAATATCCATCTCCACCTATTTTATATTACTTCTCACATGGACTTTGAGCCATATCTCACTAAATGCAGCCTAGGTGGAGGGGTGGCACATGGAGGAGCCATGCCACCTTACATTTTATAATACTACTACCATGGATTATGTACATCACACCTTATGGGTCCTTTACGTGGAAGGATGGCACATGGTCATGCCCTGCCACCTCAACCCTAGGCCCTATGCACACCATATTTTATTATACTATTGCCACACATACAAAAACACACACATATTAATGCCTTTTTCCTTAGACAAATTTATCCATAACAGCACACATTAATTGGCATAAATCCAGTGGTTTTTGGATTTGCGAGGATGACACCTCGGATTGGGGTAATGATATTGGCTTCACTTGGGTACAGTGGGCGTCTCCGTCAAATATTTCGGCTGCCAGGTTGGGGTGGGCATCTCTCCTTCACAACAGTTTGCTCCGGTGTTGGAAAGCATCAGGAGAAAGCTCCTTTTCTGGAGCTCAACCAAACTTAACTTGGCCTCCAGGGTGGTGGTGGTTAACCAGGTTCTTCTAGCCACAGCATGGTTTGTATGCTCTTGTTGGTGCTACTCTAGGGATTGTATCACTCAGCTTAAGAGGCGTGTACGAAACTCTTTATGGAGTGGTCTAGATGGCACAACTGATGTTACAGCCAGGGTGGCTTGGGAGACCTTGATTCTTCCTACAAGAGAAGGGGGTTTGAATATCATCGACCCAGATCTATAGTGCAAAGCTTTACTCTGCAAGTTCGTTGTGAGAGGGCTTATGCCAGGGCAAGAGCCTTGGAAGGATTTTTTGTTGGGATATCTCAAGGTGTATGCCTCAGGCACACCTTGGTTTCTATGTGTGTGTGCTAGAGGCACAGTTAGGTGCCCATAAGCACAGTAGGTGGTGATAGAAGCCACATAGGATGATTGAGAGAATCTAGGAGCAGATTGAGGAGATGATTGTGGAGCTCAGAGGTCATCAGTGATGTTAGTGATCATGTAAGAGGTGCCTACTTAAGGACCTCATCTTTCTTCATTCTATAAGCAAGAAATCTGAGTTTGTGTTCACTCCATGCTTTCTTTTCAGTTTACCAACATGGTATCAGAACCCTTTGATCCCCCTTGAGCCCATTTCTGCCACATCATCTTCTACTTCTTCTTCTTCATCTTCACCATTTCTCCTCAATCTTCCCAAATCTTGCTAAAGCCTGTTCGCCCTCAGTTCTCCGCCTTTCTCCAAGCCCTTCCTGCTGGAGATACCTCTCAAAGGGGCGAACCTTTGGCTGCAAGGAATTGAAGCATCTTCATCTCTGCTGGTCGCCATTTCGCACAGATTGTCGATTCTCTTTCCTGCAATTTCTCCGAGACTACTTCATCTTTCTCTAATTCCTTTCAGGGGAAGCTTCTCCATATCTTGGGCTATCTTGTGCTGAAATCTGAGCAGCAATGGCTGCATATTCAAGAAGAAAACAGAGAAAAACCAGTTGACTTTGAAGAAGCGAGCTATGGCAACCTGACGCGGACTTGCGCCTCTCCTCCTCAGTGGATTCTCTCTGGTATATGAGCTTTCTTTTGCCTTAGAAAGCCCCTTTTTCTTTGCTTTGGAGAGTGAGATACAAGCCCTCCAAGTTCAGGCCTCTGTTTTTGACAATTTTGACAAGGTTGTGAATGTGATGCTACATTAGATGCTACTTTAGCATTTCTGAGGTTTTGAAGTTTTAAAAAGCATTAGTACAACTGTGGCTACAGCTTTGCTTTGAGTTGCTACACGTGGATTTGCTTGGAAAGCTTTCATTTAGCCACCTCTGTGAAGCATGTAAGTGAAAGCATCATTGATTGAAATTTGGTCACAAGTCTTTGCTACATTAAATGCTTATATTTTGAAGCTTTTCAGTTGTTATTCTAAGCCTTGTAAGAGGGAAGACACTGCCCAATTCTTGGGTTAGACCCTCTCATGGCTTGCTTATGCAAAATATGTGAAAGGCCAAAACATAAAGCAATGTCTTGTTATGCTACAAAGGAAGAGAATGCCAACATGGCTTCCTTGTTGAAGATTGCCAAGATAATGGTTGCCAAAAAGGAAGCAAAGACAGAAAATGCCAATCTACTTTCAGTTGATGTGCCTCCACAAGATGAGGCATCCTTTGAAGATTATGCTTTTTGAATCATCTCCATGTATGCTCCAGATCTCTCTTTTGTTGAGTCAAGGTACTCAGCCTAGATAGTCCTCCAAAATGAATGAAATAAACTATTGTGTTTTGTGTGTTTTAAACACCTCTGGTCACCATATGATATAGGCCATGTGTATGGGTTTTACTCCATGGTACCTCCTGCAGACATTGTGTGCATATACATGCAGGGGAGATAACCATTGGAAGATCTTTTGTATCCCTTTTGTTTACCTTACACCCATGGGAACCCTTGCTAGCTTGAGATCCTAGCCATTGATAGATCCATGACCACCATGAGATAGCATGTGACACTTTGTGCTAGATGTATCCTTGACATAGCCTGAGGCATTCCCTTGAGGGGAGGTTTGTTGGGATATCTCAAGGTGTATGCCTCAGGCACACCTTGGTTTCTATGTATGTGTGCTAGAGGCACAGTTAGGTGCCCATAAGCACAGTTAGGTGGTGATAGAAGCCACATAGGATGATTGAGAGAATCTAGGAGCAGATTGAGGAGATGATTGTGGAGCTCAGAGGTCATCAGTGATGTCAGTGATCATGTAAGAGGTGCCTACTTAAGGACTGTTGACTCTGTGCCAACATGAACTTACGTAGAAAGGGAAGGTGATACAACTTTGTGATACAACTTTGTGTTACAACTTTGTGTTACAACTTCTAGATACAACTTTGTGTTACGACTTTGTGAGACAACTTTGTGTTACGACTTTGTGACACAACTTTGTGTTACAACTTTGTGACACAACTTTGTATTACAACTTTATGTAACAACTTTGTGTAACAACTTTGTGTTACAACTTCTACATGTAGAGAGAGAATGTGTTACAACTTTGTGATACAACTTTGTGTTACAACTTTGTGATACGACTTTGTGTTACAACTTTGTGTTACATGCAGAGAGAGAAGCTCTCCAACTTGTATAAATACCCCATAATGGAATGAAGCCCACACTCTTTGGGGCATTGTGTTGAGTCCACTTTGGTATTCCAAGCATTTGTCTCAAGTGTCCATGCTTCCTTGCACTGCACGTCCAAAAGCATGTCCTAACCTTGCAACTCCTCCTCCCCTCTCCTCCAACCTTGCAACCCTCCTCTCCCTCTCCTCCTCCCTCCTCCTCCTTTCTCCTCCTCCTCCCTCCTCCTCCTCCTCCTCCCTCCTCCTCGCTCCTCCTCCTCCCTCCTCTCTCTTCTTTCCCCCATGCTCTTATACCTTCTTCCTCTCCTACTCCTATGCTCCCCTAAACCCTTTGTTCCTCAACCCTTAAAACTCCATGATCTACGAGGGAGACGAGTTCTCCACCATGTACTCTATCCTAACCTTCCGGAATACGACTCGAGGTCCTAAGCTACACATATATTCAACTGACAATCCCAATATATGTGTAGGTGACAAAAAGCCTCAAAACCCTGCAAACATAGAATACCTAACTCTTCCTACGAAAGCAGTAGGAAAGAGCCAACAAGGACCTCATCTTTCTTCATTCTATAAGCAAGAAATCTGAGTTTGTGTTCACTCCATGCTTTCTTTTCAGTTTACCAACATTTTTTTATCAGATGCATACAGTCTCGCACGCCCACTTTAGGAGAGGATTGGACACACAATACTAGATGAGTTTTCACCACAGCCCACCTTAGGTCTCCCTCTTCCCCTCTTATGGTTGCTATCCTGAAAGCATGGGCCAGCTTCAGGAGTACTCTTCGCAGGATTCCCCCATCCACCCGTGAAGAGATTGAAAGGCAACCTATCATGTGGAATGACAGGATTTTGGATGAGCTTGGCAGACCACTTGGAGCTTCTCCTTACATGCAGTGACCAAGATGGGAGAGGGGCCCTGCATCTACAGTGGGAGCATGGATAGCCTTCAGGAAGCTTCCTGCAGACCGACAGGCCTAGATGGTTCTTAATCTCAGAGGGAGTGCAGGGAGAGTCCAACAAATTGATGCAGCCTTGCCCTTGGATTGGGTGGACACAGATGACATGCCTATTACTTGCTCCACCTGGATGGGGGCATTTTCCAGATTGGGAGTTCCTTTACAGGTGATTGCTTTTCTTGACACGCATGAGGATGCCTTAGTTTTTTATGTTTCTTCGGGGGACAGGCTGTCCAGATCCACTGACGATATCTTGCTGGAGGTACCGTTTCAGCCAGTCAGGATAGTGGGCTTCATGGAGTATGGCTCTCTTTCACAGTGGTACTTGGATCCTAACCCGCTTCTCCTCGCCCTTGGCTCATGGAGGCTGTGGCTCCATGGAGGTGTCCCAATTAAGTTTTTGCAGTGGGACCCTGGGGAATGGGAATGGATAGATGAAGGGCACTGAGAGAAGGGCATCCCCTTCTTTCGTTACACGGTCAGTAATGCCAGGAAATTCCAGCTCAGCTGTAGGGGTTGGAGGCCCACCAGAGCTCATCATTGGGAGAACTTTCAGATTCCTGCTGACTTGCATAAATTTTTTTGGCAGACACTCTAGAAATCCCTCCGGAACAGAAAAATCACTCTCTTCTTTTGGCTTTCTATTCATGGTGGGATAGCAGTAAACCATTGGAGATCCAGGTTCGGAGCTGACCCTTCTTGCCTTGCTGCCTTTCTGCTTTGGAGACAATACAGCACTGCCTTTGGGATTGCAGACATGCAAGAATCATATGGAAGGGGATTGCAAGAGTTTTCAGCACTTTTGTTCGCTTGCCTTTCTATATGACCAGGGGATCAGTGGCTTGGCTTACTCTTTCAAGGCCGCAGGTATTTTTTGAGAGACTTGATTCCTCTTGGGCTCTTCACATCCGACGACACCTTGTGGAGTCGTGCTCTCTAAAGGATGCTCCGGCCACTCTTTTTAGGGCTCTCACTCCTCAGTCGACTCTCCATGGGAGATCCTAGCTAGCATTGCAGCATGGCACATTTGGAGAGCCAGATGCACTGAGGCTTTGGAGGGTTCTCAGGTTCACCCTTCTCAGATCTTGGCCAGTACTTGGACAGATACGATACACACTCTGATGGCCATTTGGGCGACCATGCAGGCATCATCTCGAGCAGCCTCCTCCAGGAGAGTTACTTTTCTCAGAGATTGGAGAGACTCTCCCTTCTTTGCTGAGACTTCTACTGGGTTGAGATGGCATTTTCAGCCTCAGCCTTGGTTTCTTTCTACCTCATTCCTCTGAGGTGTTTTTTATTACATGCTTAGCATGGTGTATTTCCGCACAGAGCTTGCTCTAGCGGGTTTCTTTCTTATTTAATAGAAGTCTCTTTTTTGGGGGAAAAAAAAAATCAACATAAGGTCACAACCATGTTAAAGAGGCTTTCGATTCCTTTAAGATAACTTCTCTTCCCTCACAAAGCAGAAGATCAGTGATTGACAAACATCTGCAGCAAGCATCAATTGCCTAACTCCTTTAGGACAACCATCATCGATGCAGGTCACGATCCATTGCACCTTAGCCTGCAATTCCTTGGTCCCTCTATCACTTTGCATACAGAGTTGATGGAGTCTCTGTCGCCCAAAATCCTTCAGCTAGCAGACAACGATACACAGCTGTTTGAGGGGAGGGGTTCCTATCCTTCCGGAGGTGTTACCGGAGGCCAAAGGCCACTGGTGTGAGAAGCATTAGTTGTGCAATGCTCTAATGCAATGGATCGTGCAGAGCGCACCGTGCAGTAGTGTGCGAGTGTCGTATGCTATACTGCAGTGAACGACGACGTACGAGTGCACTATGCTAAGTGACAATCACCGGTGAACTCCACAACATAAGCAAAATAAGAAAATCCTACACTGGTGAATAATCCCCATATTCGGAAGAGACAAGAGAGATGAGAAAGTGACCAAATTGGCCAATGTACATATCACTGGACGTGTCCCCAGGTCACAAGTCGCAAGTCACAAGAATACACAAGTCGCAAGCACCAGAATACACAGGTCTATCCCCATAGTAGACAAAGGGTACACACAAGTCTCTCACATTCGCTCCTTGGCGAGCTCGTAGCTCTAGCCTCTATCTCTCCTCACTCTCCTCCCTTTCGCTCCCGTGCCGAATGCCGAATGCCTCCTTTTCTCTCTCCCTTCTCCTTCATCCTCATCCCCCGCCTTGGAGGGTCCCTTCTTCGCTGAGAATCTCCCCTCTTTCTTCCCATTGGTCATCCTCTTATCTCCTTAGCTGTTGAGGATAGCCGTTGCACCGCTGGCTCTCTTGATGGCTTCGGCGACTTCCTGACTCCCTGACTCGCCAGCCCGATGGTGTAAATTCTCCATGTGCAGGTGAGCTGGTTCACCGCACCTCTTGATGGCTTCGGCGACTTTCTGACTCCCTGACTCGCCAGCCCGATGGTGTAAATTCTCCATGTGCAGGTGAGCTGGTTCACCGCACCACTGCACCACTGTATCACTGAACCACTGTGTAATATAAATACTCCTGACTGCTCCATGTGCTAAGCTCACTCTCCATGTGCGCAGCTCTTGATGACCTGTGGTTGACATGTGTCGACCTGTGGTTGACCTGTGTCGACCTGTGGTTGACAGCCTCGGACAGTACTCCTGGATGAACCCGTGTGATCGCGTGGCTAACTTGTGTTGACACATGGTCAACATGTGGTCAACAGATGTCGTCATCATGTGGTCAACGCCTGTCGACAGGTGGTCGTGTGATAAGGTAACAGTTTCCCCCGCCACTATCATTCACCGTCCCGGTGAATAGAAAGGTTGGACGAATCCGTCATAGAAAAATAAAGATGAACTTTCAAACCATGGATATGGTGATGGAGTGGGAAAAGGAAAGAGTACAGACCATGTGGTTGGCCGTGGGAGTAATCCAAGATTTGTATTAAGTGGAGATGTGAAAAATAAACTGCTGTATTACAAGGGACAGCATGGAAAATTGCAGAAAAAACTGAGTACAACTTGAGGTAAAACACTGATATTTACAGTGAGGGCCAAACAGCTCGGCAAAATCTAACAGTGCAAAAAAAAACCCAAACACCAACAGCCATGTATCAACTCTTCTATGAGATTACAGAGGGTGGTAAAGCTGCAGCCTGTTCCTCTGCCTTCTCCTCTTCCGCCTTCGTATTTGCCTCTGTGGCATTTTGCGCATCCCTTTGCTCTGGCTCAGTCATAGGTATCTGTGGATGGGGTGCTTCCTCCTCACACTCAAACATGTCCATCACATTTCTCAGATTGTCATACTTGTCTTTATATCGGTGGTATCGCCGGTAGTAATGATCCTTTTGCTCTTGCAAGGTGGACTGGGAAGTCTGGAGGGTGGCCAACTGCATCCGAAGAGCTGTGAATTCTTCCTCCATGGATGCACGCTTCTTTTCCAATTCAGCCACTCTGGATTCTGATTTTTCTTTGGCAATCTCAGAGGAACACAAAGACTCTTTTAACTTGATAATCTCCTGGTGAAATCTGGTCACCTCCGTGACATGCTGGCTGTGCAAAGTTGCCAGAGCTGCAGCATGTTGGCTGCATAAAGATGTCATTGCTGCTTCCCATTCCTGCCTGTGATTATGGAGGCGATCCTCAAGGGCAGCCTTCTGAATATTCCAAGCGATGTCACGCTCATGTATTGCTGAGTCCTTCTCTTTCTGCCACCTTTCCTCCTGTTGTCGAAGTGTCACGCTAGTGGCGCGCTGCTGGGCTGCCTGAGCTCTCTCAAATTCTAACTTTAAATGTTGCTGTTGAGAGAGGAGCTTATGAGCATAACCTGTGGAATTGAAGACCGCTGTCCCAAGCTGCGTGAAGGTGTCATCCATGATATGCTGAGCAAGATGCAGGGACCTTTTCATCCACGCATACCTGTCGCTGTAATTCATCCTGTCCGCCAAATTAATGACGTCCCCCAATTCCTCAAACATGTCAGGAAGAGCTCCCTCTTCCTCGGTTGACAGGTTTCCTGTAGGTGCCAATTTGTCCAAGTGCACAAAACATGTTGGGGCCCTGGAGATCTTCTTGTTCTGTGCGAGGTAGTCCTGCAAGGGAATGGTGAAGATTTGAGTGAGATCCTCCTCTTCCCCACATACTGGTGAGCGTTTTTTGTGAAGGACAGATAGTAGTTGGCTGTAATCTTCATTCTGTTTTTCCACCAGGGAAATATTTGAAAGAGATGGGCCCGATGAAGCAGCTATGTAAGCTGTGAACATATCATTTTCATGAAGGGGTGGGCAATCCACAGATTTGGGCAGAATCCCTCCCTCAAATACCTCCTCTGATGCTGAAGTGGCCGATGGAGCATCTCCGCGAAAGGGGCTCCCACTCCCGTCTCTAGTCCTGTCTCTGCCTGGGGAGGCTGAAATGTGAAGTACACCCTGGGATGACATCTCCTGAGAAAGCCCATGGGAGTGGGAGTCGGGTCCCAGGCTAAGATTCAGGTCCAATACCTGGTCCAAAACATGGTCAGAGGTCGCCTGAACTGTGGTGATGACTGCATCGGTGAAAGTGGTAGGGGGTGAAGACGAAACAGCTGCAGTCCTGCGTAACAATACACCTGTCGAGGAAGTCCCGGGTACAACAGTCGTCGTCACGGGTACAACAGGAGGTGTACCTGGTGCAAGTCCTGGAGAAGCCTAGACAAGTGTGACTGATGGAGAGGCATGTCCTGGCACGGGCACGACTGATGGAGATACAAGACATGTCACTGGTGGCAACCCTGTGGCACCGGTAACAGAATATACTGAAGAAGCTCCGGTGCAGACTTCATGAGGTGGCGCTCGCCGAGGTGTCCTCCTGAGCGAAAGAGGAGAAGAGGCAGTCCCGGGAGAAGGAACACTAGAAGTGACAGTAAACGATGTGGAAAAGGAGGTGATAGAAGGGGAGAGAGATGATGAAGGGAGGCGACCTGTGACAATGGAAGGAGGGTTGGCCTTCCACTGATGAAGTAAGAAGGTGAGGTGGGGCCCACAAGTACAGGTATATGTGCCCCGACGCTTGCGAACTGTGTTACGAAAGGCAGAGTAGAAGAGTGAGGCAAAATCATAGGGAGTGACCGAGAGAATGGAGTCTAAGGCAGAATGGATCGCCTTGGTGATGAAGAAGTGACCTGGGGCAGAGTAGAAGTGTGTGAACAAATACCTCGCTAGAAGCGCCTCTCGGCTGTTACCCTCGAGAACTTTCTTGCACTCATGTCCTCTGCGATGAGTTTTACAGGTAGACAAGAAGGACAGGAATGTGGGTGAGCCGGTGTGAGGTGGCAAAAAGGGAAGTGTGGGAAGACGGAGATATGTGGATACGAGATTAGGAGTGAACATGTGACGGGAATTCAAGAATCCAAATGTGTCTGTTGCAAAGTCATAAGACTGAATGAACGCAGTACACATTTGGACATCCACCGGGGGAAGTGTGACATCATCAAACTCCACGAGAGACATGCGGGCTATCTCATCAGGTGACAAGATGCTAGACAGCTTGAGTGTGGGATCAAGGAAAGGTTTGAAAACCACCCGAATGATCGAGGAGGATGAAGCTGGGGGTGGAAGATCACAAGCCGTACTTTGTGGGGCCAAATCACCGTCACCGTTACTGTGACCACTGTGCCCACTGGATGCCTTGGATGGTGTTTTGATTGTACCTGTGGGGGGCAGATAGTCAGAGCCTCCATGATCTGAATCAGAGGAACTCGAAAAGGGGGATAGCTCCTCATCCGATATGATAGTGATCCTGTCGGAGGGAGGTGAATCTGCAACTGCTCGAGGTCGTTTCGAAGTGCTTTGTGGTGTAGACCCGGCACCCAGGTCATCAGTGGTACGCTTGCCAAGTGATGCCATGGAAGATGGGCCCGATCCTGTCGTGTGGCCTGCTCGAGCCCGATGGAAGTCAACGAATAAAGTATCGGGGGGTAATCTGGGTTTGAACTTGTGGCGAGAGGCACGGATAGGCATGAACGATGGCATCGTACGAAGAGGAAAAGAGTACAGAGGGGGTGTCGATGTCGAGGTCTGGAGAGGCAAGGAAGAAGGAGGAGGTGTAAAAGAGTACGGAGGGGGTGTCGATGTCGAGGTCTGGAGAGGCAAGGAGGAAGGAGGAGGTGTTGAGGTCGAGGTTAAAGCCCGGAATGCTACGAGAGAATACTTTAGTAGATCCACCAGTGCAGGCCCAGGCTTCGATGGAGAGGAAAAGAGTGAGGAAGGGGTGTCGGTGGAGAGGGAGAGTAAAAGGACGGATGTAGACTAGGGGGAAGGAGGGGGGCTGGAGCTAGGAGGGGAGAAGGGGAGATGCAGAGGGTGTAGGGAGGAGAAGGGGGGAGAGCTGCGCAGGAGAGGGGGACGTAGGCTGTGCGCAGGAGAAGGGGGGAAGGGCAGGTAGAGGGAGAGGAGGGAGGTGCTGCGCAGGAAGGAGGGGGAGAAGCAGGGTGGTGAGGATAGAAAGAGAGGGGGGCTGTTGCGCAGGAGGGGAGGGGGCAGGTAGAGGGAGAGGAGGGAGGTGCTGCGCAGGAAGGAGGGGGAGAAGCAGGGTGAGGAGAGGAAAAGAGGGGGGGGGCTGTTTCGCAGGAGGGGAGAGGAGGGGTGGTGAGGAGAGGAAGAGAGGGGGAGCTGTTTCGCAGGAGGGGAGAGCAGGGGTGGTGAGGGGAGGAAGAGAGGGGGAGCTGTTTTGCAGGAGGGGAGAGGAGGGGTGGTGAGGAGAGGAAGAGAGGGGGGGCTGTTTCGCAGGAGGGGAGAGGAGGGGTGGTGAGGGGAGGAAGAGAGGGGGAGCTGTTTTGCAGGAGGGGAGAGCAGGGGTGGTGAGGGGAGGAAGAGAGGGGGAGCTGTTTTGCAGGAGGGGAGAGGAGGGGTGGTGAGGAGAGGAAGAGAGGGGGGGCTGTTTCGCAGGAGGGGAGAGGAGGGGTGGTGAGGAGAGGAAGAGAGGGGGGGGGCTGTTGCGCAGGAGGGGAGGGGAGGGGTGGTGAGGAGAGGAAGAGAGGGGGGCTGTGTCGCAGGAGGGGAGAGAAGCGGTGGTGAGGAGAGGAAGAGAGGGGGAGCTGGAGCTGTTGCGCAGGAGGGGAGGGGGCAGGTAGAGGGAGAGGAGGGAGGTGCTGCGCAGGAAGGAGGGGGAGAAGCAGGGTGGTGAGGAGAGGAAGAGAGGGGGGCTGGAGCTGTTGCGCAGGAGGGGAGGGGGCAGGTAGAGGGAGAGGAGGGAGGAGAGGGAGCTGCGTGGAGAGGGAGCGAGCTGGTTGCCAAGGAGAGGAGAGTTGGGAGGAGGATAGTTGGCCACCCAACTAGGGCGCTTGTGAATGTGGTATATAAAGGGTGGAGAAACCAATGGAGGGGAGAGAAAGCCAGAAAGCAAATCCGCCAAACTTAACCTTATCCACCAAAAATAGTATATCCACTAAATTTAGCATATTCGTCAAATTTAGCTTATTGCCAAATTTAGCATATCTGCCACATTTAGCTAAGTGCCAAAAATAGGTTGGACGTGCATCAGGATGATGGAAGATGGAAGAAAAAGAGATGAGTGTGACAAAGTGGAAAGAGAAGGTATTTGTAAGAGGGAGGTAGGGGTTTGGTCATAGGGTGGAAAGAGAAGGTGTTTGTAAGAGGGAGGTGGAGAGTTGGACATAGGGTGGAAAGAGAAGGGTTTTGTAAGAGAGAGGTAGGGGGTGGAACATAGGGTGGAAAGAGAAGGTGTTTGTAAGAGAGAGGTAGAACTTGGACAGAGGGTGGAAAGAGAAGAGTTTTGTAAGAGAGAGGTAGATTTTGGACAGAGGGTGGAAAGAGAAGGGTTTTGTAAGAGAGAGGTAGGGAGTTGGACAGAGGGTGGAAAGAGAAGGTTTTTGTAAGAGAGGGGTAGGGAGTTGGACAGAGGGTGGAAAGAGAAGGTGTTTGTAAGAGAGAGGTAGGGAGTTGGACAGAGGGTGGAAAGAGAAGGTTTTTGTAAGAGAGAGGTAGGGAGTTGGACAGAGGGTGGAAAGAGAAGGTGTTTGTAAGAGAGAGATAGGGAGTTGGACAGAGGGTGGAAAGAGAAGGTGTTTGTAAGAGAGGGGTAGGGAGTTGGACAGAGGGTGGAAAGAGAAGGTGTTTGTAAGAGAGAGGTAGGGAGTTGGACAGAGGGTGGAAAGAGAAGGTTTTTGTAAGAGAGAGGTAGGGAGTTGGATAGCGGGTGGAAAGAGAAGGTGTTTGTAAGAGAGAGGTAGGGAGTTGGACAGAGGGTGGAAAGAGAAGAGTTTTGTAAGAGAGAGGTAGAAGTTGGACATAGGGTGAAAAGAGAAGGTTTTTGTAAGAGAGAGGTAGGGAGTTGGACAGAGGATGGAAAGAGAAGGTTTTTGTAAGAGAGAGGTAGGGAGTTGGACAGAGGGTGGAAAGAGAAGGTTTTTGTAAGAGAGAGGTAGGGAGCTGGACAGAGGGTGGAAAGAGAAGGTGTTTGTAAGAGAGAGGTAGAACTTGGACAGAGGGTGGAAAGAGAAGAGTTTTGTAAGAGAGAGGTAGGGAGTTGGACAGAGGGTGGAAAGAGAAGGTGTTTGTAAGAGAGAGGTAGGGAGTTGGACAGAGGGTGGAAAGAGAAGGTTTTTGTAAGAGAGAGGTAGGGAGTTGGACAGAGGTGGAAAGAGAAGGTTTTTGTAAGAGAGAGGTAGGGAGCTGGACAGAGGGTGGAAAGAGAAGGTTTTTGTAAGAGAGAGGTAGGAGTTGGAGAGAAGGTAGAAGGAGAAGGATTTTGTAAAACAGGATGAAAAGGGGAGGCCGTAGTTAGAGAGAGAAAGTAACACAGAGTGAAAAAGGGAGGCCGCATTTTAAGGGTGGTCATTTAGAGAGAGATAGTGGCACGGGATGAAAAAAGGTGGTCACACTTAGAGAGAGAAAGTGGCTCGGGGTGAAAAATGGAGGGCTCACTTAGAGAAAGAAAGTGACACTTGGGTGGAAAGAGAAGGACCCATTTAGAGAGAAAAATTGGCACCAAGGGCAGAGAGGAGGAGCCATGTAGAGAGAGAAAGTGGCACTAGGGACAGAGAGGAGGACCCTTGTAGAAAGAGAAAGTGGCCCTCACTCAGAGGGAGAAGATGTCACCAGGAAGGAGAAGGATTAGGAGGGTGTTTTCTCATTGATCATGGTACCTCTTGATGCGTGACCCATTCACCGGGGCAGGTAGAAGTCTGCCTTCTAAAGTGGCCAAGTAGACTCCGCCACTTGGGATAAGCTTGGCAATGAGAAATGGACCTGTCCAACCACTCACAAACTTAGGTTTGTGTTTGAGAAACTTACTGGAATACAAGAGTACTAAATCTCCGACTTTTAAATTCCTTTTTCTGAGGTTCCGGTCATGCCAAGCTTTTTGTCGCTTCTGCCAAACTTCTTGAGCGAAAACTGCTTCACGTCGATGCTCTGCCAGGGCTTCCAAATCCCACAAGCGTTCCATTGTGCAGGCTTCAAGGTTGTCATTTTTGTCTGGAAGAATCCTGTGAGTGTCAAGATGAAATTCATAAGGCATAACGGCCTCCAGTCCATAGACCAGCTCGAAGGCTGAATACCCAGTACTCGCCTTGTAAGCCGTTCGATAGGCGAATAAAGCAGCTGGAAGTATGTCGTCCCAATCGGCTAGAGAATTTAGGCAAAGCCGATGCACGATCCCGCACATTGTGCGATTTGAGCTCTCAGCTAGACCATTGGCACGTGGGTAATAGGGAGATGAAAATTTGTGAACTATTTGAAGCAGGTGAACTAGTGCAGCAATGGTGTCATTTAGGAAGTGAGACCCTCTATCACTTATCAACTCAACAGGACAACCAAACCGAGAGATGATCTGGTCATATAGAAATGTGGCTACTACCTGGGCTGTACAGTTCTTGACTGCCTTGGCTTCGACCCATTTGGTTCCTTAGTCGGTGGCAAGCAGAGCATACTTGTTCCCTCGGCGTGTGGCAGGAGAGATGGGTCCAATGAAATCCAATCCCCAGCGATAGAAGGGAGGCACCGGAGTGAATGTTTTGAGAGGGAGGTACTCACGCCTCGTAGGCTTGGGGCCCGCTCGTTGACATGAATCACATCTGGTCACATGAACATGGCAGTCGCGGAAGAGCTTGGGCCACCAGAACCCTGCTCGCATGATCTTACGAGCAGTAGCATCTGAGGCCATATGCCCTCCACCTATGCCAGCATGTGCCTCTTTAAGAATGGATTGTGTCTCATGTGGAAGCACACACCGCCTCAAGATCTGATCCTTCCCAAGCTTGTATAATTGACCTGCAATCAACTTAAAAGGAGCAGCTTGAAGGATCCGTTTGCGTTTCTCTGTTGAAGTTAATCCTGGAGGAAAGCCACCTGTAGACAAGAGGTGTACGATGTTGGCATACCATGGTGGGAAGCAGTCCACCGCAAATAGGCATTCATCAAGTAGTTCTGTTATTCCGAACAAGCCCGCATCGGGTAAGTCATCAGTGATACCACTGGCTGGTTCCCCGGAATGTAACCTAGACAAGTGGTCCAGAACTATTCCGAACAAGCCCGCATCGGGTAAGTCATCAGTGATACCACTGGCTGGTTCCCCGGAATGTAACCTAGACAAGTGGTCTGCAGGTTGATGCAGTCTCCCAGCCCTCACCACAATGTCGAATTCAAATTCTTGAAAGAGAAGAATCCATCTGCTTATCCGGCCACCAAGAGTAGGCTTATTCAATAAATACTTAAGAGCTTGATGATCAGTGATGATCACAAACTTGTTGCCCAAGAGGTAGTGACGATACTTGGTCATGGCATAAACCATGCCGAGACCCTCCCTTTCTGTGGTACTGTAATTGCGTTCTGCTCCATTGAGTTGTCGACTCGCGAAGTAGATGGGCAAATCAATCTTAGTATCCTGGTTAGGTTGGGCCAGTATAGCACCTACTGCCCACCCACTAGCATCCACATGGACATGAAAAATTACATCCCAATCAGGCTGCCTGAGGATGGGGGCCTTCACGAGGCGATGCTTCAGATCATCAAAGGCTAGTTGTTGTGGGGTGGCCCAGACAAACGATCGGTCTTGATGTAGGAGTTCTGTCAGTGCAATAGCAATGCATAGAAACGTATGAACCTTCGGTAATATCCTACATGCCCTAAGAAGGACTTCACCTCTTTCGGTGTACGAGGAATGGGCAATGAGATGATCACCTCTACCTTTGCGGGATCCGTGGTCATGCCCTCAGCAGAAACAATATGACCAAGGAGAACACCTCGGAGTGCGAGAAAGAAACATTTGTCAGGGTTCAAACACAAGCGCACTTCTCTGCACTTATCAAAGACCCATCTCAACTTATGTAGATGATCATTTTGTATGGCCGGATCAAGATGGGAGGCCGATTTACCATTAAAAACAGAGAAGTCATCTAGAAATACCTCAAGAAACTTGCCGATATTCTCTTGAAAGAGTTTGGTTACAAGTCGTTGAAAGGTTGCCGGGGCATTACATAGTCCAAAGGGCATCATTCGGTAGGCGTATGTTCCCCATTGAGTGACAAAGGTAGTCTTGGGCTGATCCTGTTCTTTCACTCGGACTTGGTTGTACCCGCTATATCCATCCATGAATGAGTATAAAGCATGTCCTGCCACTGTCTCCAACACTCTATCTGTGAAGGGAAGGGGGAACCTATCACGTCGTGTTGCAGCATTCAAACTCCGATAGTCAACACATATTCTAAGTTTGCCGGTCTCTTTTTTGGGTACAATGACAATTCCACTGACCCAATCGGAGTAATCCACTGGGTAGATTAATCCTGCTTGCTCCATTTTCTGTATATCTGTTTGGACTGCCTTGCCGTAGTTGGGATTCATGCGGTATGGACCTTTAATCACAGGGTCTGCATCGGGATATAAGTCGATGCTATGCTCCATGAAATCAGCGGGCACCCCCTTCAGATCCTTGTAGGACCAAGCAAAGACATCCACAAATTCTTTAAAAAGGTCGGTGACTGCAGCTAGAAGATAGTCATGTTCCCAGACCCAAGCGGCTAACTTCAAATGTCTGGGTTGGTCCTCACTTCCAATGTTGAGATACTGCCAGTTCCGTGCCTCATCAACAGGGGCAATGCATTGGGATGTTTTGGTATTTGGTTCACCCATTCTCAGTCCTGTATGTGCTGGAGTATCTTCAAGGGGAAAGTCCCCCTCCACTTCTCTCAACCAAGATGAGGGGTAAGTAACTGGGGGGTTCTCAGGCATTGACTGAGATGTAGAATCAGTAGATGTTGCAGATGATGTGTGCCTTCGATGCCTCGGTGACTGTTTCAGCATGCCCCGGTAAGGTAAGCCTTCCACCTCATAAGTGGTTTCCGGACGGTCTTGAATTGAGGGGTGGTCGGCTTCTGATAAGAAAAGGTCAAGCAAAGTGAGATCGGCCATGTCCTCATCGCTGTATCCGGTATGCACCCTGGGTCCTCCCAAGACCTTAAGCTGTTGGTGGTGATTCTCCTCAAGTTCAGCAATGTCTATATCACCTTCGTCTAAATCACTATCATCATCAATCTCGTCTTCATTAGTGTTCCTGTTTTCTCTATCACCATCATTGCACTTAGCAGCACCATGGTTGTACACCGTAGTACCATGGTTGTGCACCGTAATACCATGATTGTACTCTGAAGTACCATTGGTGGGTTGTGCCCTACTAGCCTCGTCCCTAGTAGATCCTTCATTGTATCCTATAGTATTGTCAGCATCATTTTGACCAATGTCCTCCATGTCGGCCACTGGACGATCCTCAATGTTTACTACAGTACCATCATTGTCCTCAGTACGATCTGTGGTGTCCACTGTAGTACCCCTAGTGACCATTCTCTTATACATGTGTGGACTATTGCAAAGTCCAAAGGGCATCCTTTCGTAAACTAGTTCAGCCAGACCCTGTCGTTCTGGGTGGATTTCTGATACTGCAAGTAGCTGTTCTTCTTGATCTTCTTGTTGGCATAGTTCCACCATGTTGACCGCTAATGAGCCTAGGGCTCCCATCCAATCCAAAATGACAGCCTCCTCGTCTTCTTGATCAGCCCGATCCAACAAGTAGGTCAAACTTTCAAATCCTTCTAGGGTTGTCTCCTCATTGATACCTTGGTCACCACCCCTGGGCCAGTCCCCACAGGCCCAATGCTCCTCTTTGACTCCGGCTTGTTCTTCAAAATCCTCCTCTCCTAGTTCTATTGGTATGTGCCTTGCCTGCCCTGTGACCATATCTATTTCGAGGGATGTCGATCCCAGGGGCAATCGAACTTCATCAGTTGACCAATCCTGAATGGCTTTTGAAGACCGCAACCATGGACGACCAAGAAGTAGAGGGTAAGTTTGTTCATTTTCAGTCATATCAAGGACAACAAAATTGGAGAGAAAAGTTACTCCGCCAATCTTCATGTGAACACCTTTGACTGCACCCATTGGTTTTACTCTGCGTTGATCAGCCATGCGTACCTGAAAGTGAACATCACTTGTCAACTTCAACCCTAGTTTCTGGAGTGTACCTTTTGGCATAATGTTCACAGCCGCCCCACCATCGAGGAAGACGTCCTTCAGCTCCACTCCATGGATCTCCACGGTGAGCTTGGGACTTTGTTCACAAGTGAGGGCAGCGTAGGCAGAGAAGTGGTCCGGTGTAGACCCATGCTGAGCCGGTAATGTCTCTGGTGGTGGCCCACTCGGAGTAGATCCCTTGTGTCGACCCCCTGGGAGGCGATTCAGGAATGTGATAGTCTGATGCTTGACTTGGGGGGATAATAGGCAAAGTTGTCGTAGAGTGAGGTTGGGTTTGAAACTCATAAGATCTTCAAACAAGGAGTAGTGGTGGACACTAGCATTAGCCTTTTGTAACTTCATCCTCCTAGCCTCTGGCCGAGGGTCGAAGCTTACACGAGGATGTGGATGTAGGTCTGAACTGTGAGTCATTGTCTCCAGTGGTTTCTCTTCCATTACTCCTTTCCCTTTTTCCTGGGCAGAACTAGATCTTGTCCCCATAGCCTCTTCTCTGTTGAGTGCTGTTGAGGACAAAGTGGGAGGACCTACTCGTGCCTCCTTATCCCGGTACTGTCCGAGGGTTGTCATTTCTGTTGCAAACCTCACAGTTCTAGACTTGCGGGATGGAAGCTGAGGTTTGCTACCTTCATCTTCAGAACTTGTTTGAAGATCTCTCGTGACACCCTTTACTACCTCCTGATACCTCAAAGGCATAGAGTGATCCCCCGAGGATGAGGCACTCCCAGAGTTAGTGGTTGACCTTAATGGTTGTGGGCCCTTCGAGTTTGTTTTTGAATCACTATCAGAAGCCAGCATGGGTGGTCTATTCCTGGGCGTACTGTGTACCTTGGAGGAGGAGAATGACCTCGGTGGGAGAACACTTGTCGAACTCATTGGTGCTGAGGTCTCCGGTGCTGACTCTGAGTCACCCTTACATTTGTCACCTTTTGTATGTGACCGTGTCACAGCGCCCAACACTGCGCCAATCAAATGGGGATTGTTGCCCTCCCCCACCACTACTACATCAACCATATTCACTTGGGATGCGGGTTCCACTCTTCTATTGGGACAATCTCTGGTGTAGTGGTCATTTGTGTTGCACTGTGTACAAGAGGGTCCCCCGAACGGCTGTGTACAATCATCTTGGTAGTGGCCGTACTCGCCACATCTGTAACACATGATGGGTCTTCTAAAGTTTGTACCCCTGCCTGCACCTCCGCGTCCACCTCTGAAACCACCCCTTCGACCGCGTTGATAAGAGGGTCCATAGCCACCCCCTGACATAGGTGGTTGGTACGGGGCATAGTATGGCTGAGGATAGAAATAAGGGGAACCAATTGAATTGGGGGCAGGAGCTTGGAGCAAAGGGGGAGTCGGAAGCAATGGAGGTGGCATGACAGGAGGAGGAGGTGGCTCAGATGCTCGTGCAAGAGGGGGAGCAGGAGATACTTCTGCTGGACCAGAAGTTATGGGTACCGTTCTGTTGACTGCAGCAACCAGAGGTTCCCCCGAGGTATACTCTGGAAGAAGCTTCCTTAATCCTTTAAGGTACCTACACTCAGAGGCATCATGTCCATGGATCTCACAAAATGTACAAAATGAGGTAGAAGTAGGTACCTTTCGCTTGGAGGGGCACTCCCAGTAACCATGGTTAGAACCCTTGCATTCGGTGCACCAAAGGCCACTTCGAATTTGGGCCTCAAAGGACGATTGGCCATCCACCTTTATTCTATCTTTCAGGCCTTCTTTGATTTCTTCTAACTCCTTCTTGAGTTGCTGCCATGCGGATGATCCCTCCTCTCTTGGGAGTTGGGTGGTCGTATTCGTTGATGAGGCAAAGCTTAACTGTGACCGTTCCATCTTGACAGCTTCTTTTAGGAAGTCTTGAAGTGAGGCATGTTCAGGGAGTTTATCCACCAACCTTATAGCAATGGAAGGGGGTAATGCTTTCAAAAACCATCCCTTCATAACAGCATCATTAGGTGGCACCGACATCTTTGCCGCCAAGACCCTCATCCTTGTGTACATCTCAGAGATACTTTCTCCAGGCTTCATGGTGTCAGTGGACAACTCTTGGACAATCATGTGTTTGAATTTTTCCAACCCCTTAAATCTGTCCACGTCTGGAAGTGGTCCGGAGGAAATTGACTGTACCATACATCCGCTACATCCTCCAATGACGAAGGAAAGATGTGAAGGAACGCATGCTCATTCTCCACACCTTTAGCTTTACATGCTGTGAGAAACTTCCTCACATGAGCTTCCGCATCCTCATGGAGGTGGCCTTTGAACTTTTGAGTCTTCACGTGGACCTTGTTGAGTAGCTCAAGAAGTCTAGCTCTGTCTGGGGGACTGAGAACGGCCATCCCCACCCGAGAGGTTGGAGAAGATGCAAGAGTTGGAGGGAGTCCTGATGAGGCTGTAATGAATGTTGGTGTTCCCAAGGAGGAGACCACCCCGACAACTCCTCCTGTGGAGGACCACAATGGGGAAGTCACTAGTGATGTAGTCATAGAGGGAGTGTACCCAGATGGTAGCGCGTAAGTGGGGGGTCTCAGTGTTGCAGAGGGTGAGAACATGGAAGATGTGGGGGTGAAAGAGGATGGGAGAGCATTTGGGAAAGAGAGGGACGGAGCTGAAGTCATGGATGAGTAGGCAGAAGGGAAGGAAGGAGGTGGTGGAAAAGGCAACACCGGTGTGGATGGAAAGGGAGATGAAACCATCGTGGCAGGTAAAGGCATGGCCGGAGCAAAAGTACCCCCCAATAGAATAGATGTAGAAGAAGGATTAGCTAGGAGCCCGGAGCTATGCATAACAGATGAGGTCGCAGCTTGTCCACAAGAGGTTGAGGCAGGAGCAGCAGATGGAGTCACCACTCCGGTAGAAGAGGTGGTTGATGAAGACATCGTTGCAGGAAGAGAAGAGGGGCTTCCTTGACCTTGATGAGTCCCTGAGGAGCCCTCGTCCTTAGTACCCTCTTCTTTCACCTGTTCTCTGCTTTGCACTTCTTCTTCTCCGGAGTCCGGATCTGACCACCAGGGTCCCTGTTGATCCAAGTCAATGAGAGTGTCGATGAAGTTACTTGCTCTGGCTACTGCTCCAGTGGGCTCACTTTGTGCTCGAGTTGAGGGCTTCCCAAACTTACGTCGCACGTAATGCTTCTTGTACCTAGTTTGGTCTGCCGGAAGTCTTTTCTCCACTCTCCTCAAGTACCTCCTAGTTCTCGCACTAGCTCCTTCAAAGGTTTCAGAACTACTCGGCATAAGACCTCTCTCTGGGACCCTAGATCACGACTTCTCTTGTGCTACTCAATACCAGCAGTGTCCCACCGTGATCGCCATAAACTGTTTGAGGGGGGGGGGTTCCTATCCTTCCGGAGGTGTTACCGGAGGCCAAAAGCCACTGGTGTGAGAAGCATGAGTTGTGCAATGCTCTAATGCAATGGATCGTGCAGAGCGCACCGTGCAGTAGTGTGCGAGTGTCGTATGCTATACTGCAGTGAACGACGACGTACGAGTGCACTATGCTAAGTGACAATCACCGGTGAACTCCACAACATAAGCAAAATAAGAAAATCCTACACTGGTGAATAATCCCCATATCCGGAAGAGACAAGAGAGATGAGAAAGTGACCGAATTGGCCAATGTACATATCACTGGACGTGTCCCCAGGTCACAAGTCGCAAGTCACAAGAATACACAAGTCGCAAGCACCAGAATACACAGGTCTATCCCCATAGTAGACAAAGGGTACACACAAGTCTCTCACATTCGCTCCTTGGCGAGCTCGTAGCTCTAGCCTCTATCTCTCCTCACTCTCCTCCCTTTCGCTCCCGTGCCGAATGCCGAATGCCTCCTTTTCTCTCTCCCTTCTCCTTCATCCTCATCCCCCGCCTTGGAGGGTCCCTTCTTCGCTGAGAATCTCCCCTCTTTCTTCCCATTGGTCATCCTCTTATCTCCTTAGCTGTTGAGGATAGCCGTTGCACCGCTGTCTCTCTTGATGGCTTCGGCGACTTCCTGACTCCCTGACTCGCCAGCCCGATGGTGTAAATTCTCCATGTGCAGGTGAGCTGGTTCACCGTACCTCTTGATGGCTTCGGCGACTTTTTGACTCCCTGACTCGCCAGCCCGATGGTGTAAATTCTCCATGTGTAGGTGAGCTGGTTCACCGCACCACTGCACCACTGTATCACTGAACCACTGTGTAATATAAATACTCCTGACTGCTCCATGTGCTAAGCTCACTCTCCATGTGCGCAGCTCTTGATGACCTGTGGTTGACATGTGTCGACTTGTGGTTGACCTGTGTCGACCTGTGGTTGACCTGTGTCGACCTGTGGTTGACAGCCTCGGACAGTACTCCTGGATGAACCCGTGTGATCGCGTGGCTAACTTGTGTTGACACATGGTCAACATGTGGTCAACAGATGTCGTCATCATGTGGTCAACGCCTATCGACAGGTGGTCGTGTGATAAGGTAACAACAGCTATGCCTTAAGTTGTGCTAATCCATAGATCATCACCAACTATGCACAAACCCAACGGAAGACACTTCCAGCAATAGCCCTGCTGCCTTCATTTCTCATGGAGAGACTAGCTCACATTTATAGCATCACCTGCACAGCCACGTAGCTTCCTCAATCAGAAAAAAACAGAGCCCTTCCATATGATCTCAGCCAGACCACGATTCTGTGCATCAGCTCACGTGCAAACAACGACTGTCCTACCTAGGTAGTAGATATGCTCAGCCAACAAACAACAGCTCGTAATTTCTCAAGATCCCCAGTGCCAAGGTCTTCTCAACGCACACACCCTCTTTCATCTACGAGAGCCCCCTTCATTTTTCTTCGTTCAGCCTCCTCTTCTCGGAGCCCCCCTTGCATCATAGATCCTTCCAACGTAAAACCGAATCAGCTCCCAGTCGCCATCTCCACATAGCTCCAGCTCACAGCCAAGAAGGTCCCCTTCATCCATCACGTTGTCACCTTTGCATGAGCAGGATGCCTTCCCAATCAGTCCAGCCACCTCAGCCTAAATTGCCACCTCATCAATGACATTCAGGAGCACTCTGGTGCAAACCGAAGGATAAAGCAAGCCTCCATGACTGCTAGCCCCAACGACCAACTCTCGACGGACCTCTCCAACTACGAGCCAAAGCTCTGCCTACGTTTAGCACCAACAGACCGCCACATCGGCACCACAACGTACATGCAGAAGCGCTCCTTGGCCTCACGATCTTCAATGCCAGCTCCACCGGGATGAGATGCAAGCAACCAGCGTCGCGGTCCATTTCCCAGTTAGCACAGCTCCTCCAGTAGCCACGGGCTTCATCTCAAACAGCTTCGACACCTGGCTCCTCTAATTAGCAATGCGAATCTGCTCCTCCAGCAATGGCTCATGGTAGAGAAGGTCCAAACGGCTCCATCGGCGCGACTCCATTCAATACGCCTCCATGACGAGCGAGATCACTTGGTGCCTCACTCTACATGCAGTGGTCCAGGTGGGAGAGGGGACCTGCATCATCTTTGGGGTCTTGGAAAGCTTTCCGCAGGCTTCTAGAGGAGACCAAGTCTCAGTTGACAGGACATCTCAGAGGGAATGCAGGGAGGATCTTGGAGATTGAGGCAGCCCTTCCAAAGGAGTGGGTAGACACAGATGATATGCCACTCGCTCCATTTGGGCAGGTACTTTTACGAGAGGCGGTGTTCCGCTTCAGGTTTTGGCCTTTCGAGATGCACAGGAGGATGCCTTAGTTTTTATTGTGCAGGATGGTGGCAGATTGCTCAAATCCACAGAGGAAATCTTGCTTGAGTCTGCTTTTCAGCCTATTAGGGTTGTAGGTCTTTCGGTGCAGGCATCAGATTCAGAGTGGTTCCTCGACCCAGACCCCCGGCTACTCTCCACTGGGTCTTGAAGGCTTTGGCTCTACGGGGGAGTTCCCATTAGGTATTTGTAGTGGGACCCTCGAGAGTGGGAGTGGATTGACGCAGGGCATCGAGACAAGAGCATCCCCTTCTTTCGTTACACGGTCAGTAATGCTAGGAGATTTCAGCTCAGTAGTAGAGGTTGGAGACCTTCCAGAGTTCCTCATTGGGAGACATTTGATATCAGTGTGGATCTGCAGAGGTGCTTCTGGAGGAGACTCTGGAAATTCCACAGGAATAGAAAGATCACTCTATTCTTTTGGCTTTCTATCCATGGTGGGATTGCAGTGAACCTTTGGAGATCGAGGTTCAGAGCCGACCCTACTTGCCCTCGTTACCTCTCTACTTCGGAGACTACTCAGCATTGTTTATGGGATTGTAGACAGGTTAGGATGATTTTTTTTTTGGGGCAAAAAGAGACTTCTATTAAGTATTTTAAAAAAACCGTTAGAGCAAGCTCCATACGGGATACATCATGCAATGCACGAAAAGCTCAAGAGCCAAAAAGAAAGGATTGAGGCTGATAGTGCCATCTCAATCCGGTAGAAACCTCCGAGAAAAAGGGAGAACCCCTCCAAACTCGAAGAAAAGGCGAGGATGATTTGGATGGGGGTAGCCAGGATTTTCAGTCACTTTGCCTACTCCCCATTCTTTATGACATGGGGCTTAGTGGCTTGGCTTTCTCTTACAGGGCCTCAGGTATTTTATGAGAGACTTGACTCCTCTCGGGCCATTTTGGTTCGACGTCATCATATTGAGTCCTGTTCGTTGGATGTGGTACCACACCTTCCTTTTACAGATGTACATGCCTCTGTGGATACTTCTTGGGAGATTTTAGCGAGCATAGGATCCTGGCATATTTGGAGAGCCAGATGCATAGAGGCTATGGAGGGTACTCAGGTTCATCCCTCGCACACTTTGGCTAGTATCTGGACAGACACCATACATACTTTGATGGCCGTTTGGATGAGTATGCAGGGAGACTCCCGTGCAGCCTCAGCTAGGAGGGCTTCTTTCTTCAGGGAATGGAAGGATTCTCCTTTCTTCTCTGCAACTCCTACAAGGTAAAGGTGGCACTCTCAGCCTCATCCTTGGTTGTTTTCCACCTCACTTTGAGGGGGTTTTATTTTTCCTCATGATTTCATGATGTTGTATTTCCGCTCAGAGCTTGCTCTAGCGAGTTTGTTTCTTACTTTATAGAAGTCATTTTTTTGCCAAAAAAAAAACTTCACTTGACATGCCCTTACAAATCATGGCAGAGTGTTTATGAAGCCCTGGGACAGCAAAAACTGATGTATCTTCTGATACCACGCACGAGGTGCTTGCTTCAGCCCATATAGAGCCTTCTTGAGCTTGCATACCTTGTGCTCTTGTCCCTTCACCTCAAAACCTTGGGGCTGATGTACATAGACCCTCTCTTTAAGATCTCCATTGAGGAAAGCGGTCTTGACATCCATCTGGGACACTGACCAACCATAAAACGCAGCAAGAGAGATGACTGAACAAATGGTGGTCATCTTGGCGACTGGAGCAAGAGTCTCCTCATAATCTATCCCCTCCTCTTGTGCATACCCCTTGGCAATCAAACGGGCTTTGTATTTCTGAATTGTGCCATTTGAATGGTATTTCACCTTATAAATCCATTTCGTGCTAACCACATTTTTCCCAATGGGCGCATCAACCAAGTCCCATGTGGCATTCTTCTCAATGGATTTAATCTCAGCTTCCATAGCTTTCTACCATGCCAGATTATGTTGAGCATCCTTGAAGCTTTGAGGCTCATTTTCAGCTTCCATCACTGAGGTCATCAAAGCAAAATTGACCTTTTTCTGATTTTTCTGAGTGCTGGCCCTGGTTTTCCCCAAAGTAGGCAGATCCTTATCATCTTGAATGGTCAAGCTTGCCCAACGTGGCATAGATTTCTCTACTGTGCCACTCGTGGCTGCATCAACATCTTTAGTGGCCTCACGACGTTGATAATGCCTCCAAACATGAGGCTGTCTATTCTCATTAATTGGCTGCAAATCTGAAACATTTGAGGGAGAACCATCCTCAACATGTGGCAAGCCATTTGAACTATGAGAAGTAGAAGGGGAAGCATTAAGAGACTCCGTCTCGTCATCCTCAAACTAGATGATGTCCAAAGGGGTGTCATCGTATGGTGGCAAGTCTGCACTAGCAGGCTGCACGCACTCATTCTCAGCAAAGAGAACATCTCTGCTGATACCTTCTTGGTAGCGGATGAAAATGCATTTGACACTCTTGTCATCAAGCTTTGTTCGTTGTGCATCTAAAACCAAAGCATACGCCACTGAGCCAAAAACTTTGAAATGACTAACCTTTGGATTAAAGCCATACAAGGTCTCAAATGGAGTGACATTAACCAAAGCTTTGGTAGGGCATCTGTTCTGAATATAAGTGGCTATCACAATTGCTTCTCCCCAAAAAGGCTCTGAGACTCTCTTGAATTTTAGAATGCATCTCGTCATCTCCATGAGAGTACGATTCTTCCTCTTAGGGAGTGGCTCCAAATCTATATGTTCTGTAGCAAAAATCAGAATTGGTCATGTTGGTACTATATGTGGATGACATCATACTCATTGGCAGTGATTTGCAGCAAATTACAGTAGTGCAGTCCGCTTTATGTCACAACTTTGATATGACAGATTTGGGCCTATTGAATTATTGTATTGGCATTGAGTTTTGGCATACCCATGATGGGATTTCTATGTCACAGAGAAAGTATTCGAAGGGGGTGTTGCAGAAATTTAAAATGGAGAACTGTAAGCATGTGGCTACTCAATTGGAAAAGGGACTCAAGCTAAGTAAGCATGACACTACTGAAAAGGTTGATGGCACTTTGTACAGGCAGTTGGTTGGCAGTTTGATATATCTATGCTCCACACGGCCTAATATTGCCTACGCCATAGGGCTTTTGAGCCAGCTCATGCATTGTCCCACGATCACACATTGGAATGCAGCAAAGAGGGTTCTCAAATATGTCCATGGCACTCTCTCTCTTGGGTTGTATTATGCTTCAGATTGTGATCTAAAGTTGAGTGGTTTCACCGACTCAGATTGGTCAGGGGACATTGACGACCGATGGTCCACTACTGGCTATTGCTTCTCATTGGGTTCAGCCTATATCTCATGGCTCAGTAAGAAGCAAGAGCGAGTCTCTCTTTCCTCCAGTGAAGCAGAGTACAAAGCTGCAAATTCAGCCACTACGGAGTTAATGTGGTTAAGGAAGCATTGCCATAGCCATAGCCAACAATCCTGTCTTTCATGCTCGCATGAAACACATTAAAAATCATTATCATTATGTACAGGATTGGGATTCTAATGGCTTCATTGATCTCATCTATTGTCCATCTGAGGACAATATGGTGGATATCTTCACCAAAGCCCTGTCAACAAATCTTTTCTTACAACATCAACATGGCTTGGGGATTAGAGACATTCTCATGTCAAGGGGGGTTGTGAGGTGATTCAAAATGACATTGTTTTCATGTACTCCTATAGGTTGCATATCCATCTAGATGAATTTGTGCAACCATGGTACTTTAGGTACTGCAGGGTACACCTGAGACGTTTCCAGGGTACTTTCAACCATATCTTTGAGGGGGGATTTGTAAGACATTACAAAGATATGGTATTGTAGGCATAAAGTCAATCCTATGGTTGACTAGTAGCACTTGGGTAATATATATACCAAGTACTTGTATTGTTTCAATTGATGACAAGTAAAAAGATGAGTGACAAAAGATCCCAAGGCTGCCGGAGAGGCAGTAGAAAGAACTGATGTCAACTGAGCAGAGTCCTCTAGTATCTGATGGTAGTCCTCCCTGATATGTGCATATCGAGGGCACTGTAAAGCTACATGTGCCTCCGTCTCAACTGACTGCAAGTCGCAGAGAGTACAAACTCCAGCGTGTTTGGGCTGATGCGTCCAAGCTCCCTTCTCTATAGCAAGCGTATGAGATCTGGTGCGAAACCCAGCTATATTTCTGCGATAGAGAAGGGGAAGAGGTGTGCTAATGTAGGGCTGAGCAGAGGCCTCCATGGACATGTATGTAGACCAACATGAAGGGTTTATGTTGTCTTGATAATACTCCAGCTTTGTCATCTTTTCATTTGTCAACCAGTGGGTCTGCAAAGTGCTCAGTAGGGACATTTGAAATTCTTGCATGGTGACCTTTTCAGGCGGCATGGTCAAGTATGCATCTTCTTTCCATCGGTTGAACCATTTCCTTATGTCTGTTGCCCACCCTGTACAAATGATCTTACTTTTGTGATTCTTTTGAAGCTTTGTGCTGGCAGTCCATGCTCTATAAGGTAGTCTATCTAGTGGTATTTGCTGCACCTCTAGCAAATATTGCATAACTCTGATCAATGCAGGAAATTTGATTGGCCTCCTACCTGAACCATTTCCCTATGTCTGTTGCCCACCCTGTACAAATGATCTTACTTTTGTGATTCTTTTGAAGCTTTGTGCTGGCAGTCCATGCTCTATAAGGTAGTCTATCTGGTGGCATTTTCTGCACCTCTAGCAAATATTGCATAACTTTGATCAATGCATGAAATTCGATTGGCCTCCTACTTGTTTCCAATAGAAGCACTGAGTATGGGGTAGTGGGTTTGACACCAAGGTGCCTGTGTAGAAATGCTTTCTGCATTTTTTCAATCTCCATGTAGATGGTGAAATACTGCCTCCCCATACCTCCACTCCATATAACACTGTCTGCACGAGAGAGAGAGAGAGAAAGAAAGAAAGAAAGAAATTTTATTAAAGGTCCACGGAAGGCCATACATGGCCTATGGGACACAAAATCATCCGAAAGGAAAATACATCATCAACGATGCGCCAACTAGGTGGCCTCATCGTAATACCGCTAAGATGCCAAAAATGGCTACAAAAATCCTAGATACAAAATGAAATGAAATAGAGTACCAAAAATGCCTAGATACAAAATGTAAAATATGAAATATGAGGAACATCGTCTTCCCTAAGGGGTCTGTGATCCAAAGAAATGATGGAAGTCATGGCCATCGACCATGCCTCCTGCCATGAGTGTGAAGATCTGGGCAAGTGTCAAATGGGCTGCTGGCGGTGCCAAGTCTCCATGGAGCAGTCTCCTCCGAAAATCTGCCATCATCCTCCGTCGTCTAGAAATAAAGCGACGGGTACGGCCTCTATGTAAGATCATCCTGCGGTGCTGCCGGATCATGTCATATGTACATCCTCGGGGTGGAACCATCGGTGCTCTCTGGCAAGATGGGCTATCTCTGTGCTCATGGTCCTGCGCCTCGTCCTGCTCCTCATGAATAACCAGGTCTCTGGCAGGGATGCGACGGTGCTCTCTGAGGAATCTCTCTCTGTATCTGGTGATCTCCCTGATGAACAACGCTAAGCAATACTGATCCTCATACTCCATAATCCGAGAGAGAGGTCCAAATCCGTGCCCAAATAAACAGTGAAATCTGCCACGGATCTCATAATATAAAGGGCATCTGCAAACAAAGTGCTCCTCAGTCTCCACCTCCCCCATAGTGCAACAAGGGCATATCCTAGTCTCTCGCCTAGGTCTATGTCCGGTAGCTGTACGACGCATCCTGCCGGCCTCAACGTCTAATCTGTGGGAAGATACCCTGAGCTGGCCCAAGGCAATCTTGAGTGAGTGCGACATATGAACGCCGATATATCCTGGGGATATGATGAAGCCATCCTCTGAAATCCTGAGAAAATGGTCACGATATGTGGCCATCTTCGTAGGAAGCTCCGTGGGATGAACCCAAGTGCGAAACGTGTGTAGCTGCAACAAATCTGCCCTGATAACCTGGCTGAGCTCATGTCGAGTGAGAGGGAGGCGAGGGGCATCTATGCTGTATCGAAATGGTGGCAGCCTATCCATATCCAAGCCCAGCGAGGTGAGCCATGTGGAGAGTGTGTGGTACCAACAAAAAGTATGACCTCTCTCCGCTAACATCTGCGAGGATGTCAATGCTAGCCACGGTAATCGTGCTCTGCCTGCTGCTGAGTCTCCGAGCGCCCTGATCCTATGCAAGTATGTAACTGACTGAAATGCTGCATCTAGCGCTAGGGGTGTAGCTCCGAACTCTGCGAACGTAATCTGATGCGGTACCGTGGGCTTCGCTCTGATCAATCTGGAGAACATGATGATCTGTAACCTCTCTACTCATCTCCAATCTGCAACACTGAGATCTCCTGCCCAAAAGGGGCTAGCATACATGACTGCAGGTCTCACGAGCGTATCGAAAAGTAAGGACTTCGTGTCGGGATGCTGAAAATGTGACTGTGCACACTGCCTCTCGAGAAGAGCCAAGGCGGCATACCCTCTACTGATCCTATCTCGTGCTGCATGCGTCATGGTGAAGACTGGACCTCTAAATGTGGCACCCAAATATGTATACTCCCTGACTAGCTCCACCTGCCCATCAAATGTGAAAGAGAACTCGCCTCTCCTATAAACCTGGTATGATGTGTTGAAGACCATGACTTTGGTCTTCCCAAGGTTTACAGACAACCCTCTGTCCTGACAAAAGCTGTGGAGTGCATGGAGATGTGCCTGTAAACCCTGCTGGGAGGAAGAAATAAGAACCACGTCATCTGCATAGAGGAGAATCGGTATCGTGGATCCTGCCAGTAAAGAACCTGTACCACCCATCGTCTGTATGTACATCTCTAACTCATCGATATAGAGACCAAAGAGTGTCGGAGACAAAGGACACCCCTGCTTCACCCCTATCGTACTGCGTACTTCCGCCGACAGCCCCGCCCGTGTCCTGACTCTACCTGTGACTCTCTCATACAAGGCCATGATCGCCCATTGAATCTCCCCATTGAATCCCAAGTCACGAAGTCGCTGGAAGAGTCTGAAACGCGGCACAGTGTCAAATGCCTTTCTGAAGTCCACGAAGCAACAATAGAGCCGTTGCTTACGTGACTTCGCCTCCTCAATCAAAGCGAGAGAGAGAGAGAGAGAGAGAGAGAGAGAGAGAGAGAGAGAGAGAGAGAGAGATGTATTAACGTCTATGGGAGGCCTCGCGTGATGTATTAATGAGAGGGAGAGAGGGACATAGAGAGAAAGGGAGGGGCTGAGAGGGGAGAAGCAAAGAAGGGAGAGGGGCAGAGAGTGAGTGAGGGGTTGGAATTACACTTGCTCCAATGTTGAAGACTAGTTGCAAGATTTGGAGTTGGTGGAACATGATTTTGAAGCTAATGTTGGTGCATTCTTGGAGTTCAACCTTGCTGCAAGATTTGAAGCTGTAAAAGCATGATTTTGAAGCTGTTGATGGTGCAAGTTTTGGAGCAGATAGCATGATATTGGAATTAAAGCTTGCATCTTCCTCGACCTTTAAACCTAAGCAGGTAGCATGTGAAGCTGACGTAGAATGGCGCCACTTGGACAGAAGCTTGATGGCACGGTCTCTGGCCCTGACTAATAGCATAATTTTTGCAATTTGGAGCTAGATGGAGGCGCTAGTTGAAATGCAGGTGAGGGAAGGAGATGAGGGAGCTAAGGGTCTGGGGGAGGGCTGAGAAGAAGGAGCTTAGGGAGAAGGGGGAGAGGGAACACGATGGGGTAGGCTGCAGTTATGATTCCTATTGTGATTTAAAAAAAATACATGATTTTGACAAATTAGCCTCTAGCTTTGCCTTAGAAGACATGCTTGGGATCCATGGCAGTGCAAAATTTGATCATGCTTAGTAAGCATCTTTCCCATGAAATCATAGATATGAAATCCTTTCTAGAATTCCTTTTGAAAGTTCAAAACTCTGTTCTTTCCCAGATCTAAACATGTCCCTTGATTCTTGTGTGGTCACTCCCACTAGACATTGCATTCATTAAGATTGAAGCTTTGCTACATGGATCTGTGAGCCTCTTGCAACCATTATGTGAGAATTTGAACTTTCTACTCAACACTTTATCGATTCCTCCTTTCCACCATCCATTTTCTTCCAAAACATATAATTTCATCCCTTAATCTCATAGCCTGCATATGTTAAAACCGTAGAAGCATGTCTATCTCTTTCGAGCATCTGGTTTCATTGGCATACAGGTTAAATAAGATGCACTCCATTCTTGTTCTTGTAATCTAAGGTCTCCCAATTTGAGTGAAATTTGTTTGCCTTTCTAACAAAAGTATCAGAATTATGTAGGCTAATACATGTACCATACTTCATCCATAGAATTTATCTTCAAATCATGATTAATGTTCCAAAATACAAAAAAAAGCCATACATGGGAACACATTTATACTAACAGTTTGATCAAGCTAAAATATTTACTGTGTTCCAAACATTTCGAGATGGGATATATTTGTCTTGAAGACAATAAAATGACAAACTGAGGGCACATACAAATTTGCACTTACTTTTGGAGAAGTGATACCAAAATCCCAAGATCCAAACACAAGTGTACAAAAGGGATGTGTTGGGCTACGGTTTGTTATCAAGACTTTACTTCCCAAATTGATTCTTCGTGTTATCCTGCAATAGCAAGTGTAGCTAGGTAACAGTTGTTTTTTTTTTTTTTGCAAAAAAAGACTTCTATTAAGTAAGAAAGAAACTCGCTAGAGCAAGCTCTGAGCGGAAATACGACATCATGAAATCATGAGGAAAAATAAAACCCCCTCAAAGTGAGGTGGAAAACAACCAAGGCTAAGGTTGAAAGTGCCACCTCAACCCTGTAGGAGTCTCAGAGAAGAAAGGAGAATCCTTCCATTCCCTGAATAAAGAAGCCCTCCTAGCTAAGGCTGCACGGGAGTCTCCCTGCATACTCATTTAGGTAACAGTTGTGAAGACCATCTTATGAAAAATATTCAAATAGAAAACAAATGGTTAAAAGAGATCTTGTGATTTTGCGTGTGTATGTGTATGTAGGCAAGCTCTTCTAAATATTTGGCATCTATCCACTGAGGCCAAACTTTCATCTTTTCTTCGCATGGTTTCAATATTGGGGCTTCTGGACTCTATGGAAGGATAGAAATCATAGTGTCTTTGGAGACTCCACTTTTTCCAAGTTTTCCTATTTACGGATGTCACTCATGAAATATTTTTATGATTGCCTAAGTGATGGTCAGATATATTCCTCTATCTACTTGTCTATTGAAATTTTTTGATGTTTTGTAATGCCAAGTTCTCTCTTTTAGAACTGCATCTTGTTGTAGAGATATACAATGATATGGTGGTGTAGGATAGACTAGGACTTAGTCTATTTGGTGTGTTGGTACTTGGACTATATATACCAAGTACTTGTACTTCATTTGGTTGAACATTTCAGTTGGAGTTCACTTGTGTTCACTTCTTGCTCTCTTGTGTTCACAATCCATCTCCATTCTTGTTCCTACATGTGGTATCAAAGCTAGTCGATCCAGCCTACTTGCTTCCCGCTCTCCCGTGTGCTCGTCGCACTTCTATCAAGGAGAACCAAGTTCCATTGCCGGCTGACTACTCTTGAGCTCACCCACATCTTGTGAGAGCTCCATCGAGCTCATCTTGTCACCTTAGTGTGTGTGCCAGCTCTGGTACCTACTACCTTGACCACTTGCCCGTTTTCGCAGTACATCAGCGCTCCATCCCACCCAGAATCAGCTGTATAGCATCCATACAGCTTCCGTCATTTGTAAGTACAATCTGTACAGCCCGCCTGGCCATCAGCTCGATATTTGTCTCGCCATTGACATAATTCTCGCCTGCAAAAGTGAAGCTCGTGCCTTGGTCCTTGCCTCTGTTCATTTTGAGCCTCTTCCAAATGGTACTTGCATCTCCAGTTCGTACTTGCAGCCCTGCATTAAGTTGCCTTGCACATAAGTCTTCAGAGTACTTTGAGTATAGGTGTATTTGGAGAGTTTGAGTGCGTGCACTTGGGACAGTTTTGGGACTGCATATTCAGCTCAATCTATTGCTCAGATGGTGTGCATTTTGAGGCCCAGTGTTGGCTGAAGGTGTATGCACTTTTGGATGCCTATTGAGCAAGAAACTACTGTTGCATTGTGAGCCAATGTTTGGCTGAGATTCAAATAGATTTTGGGGCAGAAGTACAATGCAATTTGAGCCAGTGTTTGACATTGCATTTTGATCCAGTGTTTGGCTGTGATTTCATGATATTTTTGGGGCAGAAATATATTGCTTGATTGCATTTTGTATCCTGGAAGGGATTGTGTTTTGGGCAGATAATTTTGGGGCAGATTCTTTGCTATTTCAGAGCAGCCCCGGTCAGTGTATGCCATTGCAGTGATTGCATAGCAGTCACTTGCATTTGATTTGCAGGTACATTTGCCCTCATTCTTGAGCTTGCAATCATGTCTCTTAATGAGAATTTTGGTACCATGACTGAGGCAGATAAGTTGGATGGACCCAACTATGCTTTGTGGTCATTTACGCTCAAGAATCTTTTGGTTGGCAAGGCTTATGGGATATCGTGAATGGTGACGAGACTAGACCTGCTGGATCTAGCACGAGTGCATCTTCCACTATCACTCAGGCTTCTACTGCCATTACCCAGGTGGCTCCCACAGAGGATCAGAAGAGGTTTGATCACAGGGATGCCCAAGATTTGTCTTTGATTGCATTATCAGTGATGAAGACATGCATTAAGTCAACCATTAAGTCGTGCAAGCATGCAAAGAATGCTTGGGACAAGCTGAAAAGTACGTGGGATGTCAAAAATGACGCAAGAAGCATTTCTTTGAACAATAAGCTCAATGACCTATCCATGCTGGAAGGTCAAACTAATTCAGAGCACATTGCTAAGATTACTTATATTTGAGATGACCTCGCAGCCATTGATGAGGACATGGAAGACAAGAAATTGGTCTCTATTACCCTCAACAGTTTGGCTCCCTCATATAGCACATTTGTTACCTCCTTGACCATCATGCTCAAGGGAGGATTACCAAAAAGCGAGCGACAAAAAGCGAGCAAGCCAAAAAAAGCGAGCGATAAAAAACAATAAAAGATTTATAAATCCCCCATTTTAGTAGCAAAAAATAATAACTTATTCAAAAGTGCATATGTTCCCTCAATGCCAGAAGGTTAAACCTGCATATAACTTTAAAGCCATTAACACTAATTTCACATCATCCATGAGACAGTTTGTATGTTTAACTTCCAAGTCATTGTTTGTATCAAAGACAAATCCTACTGCAATCAAGTTCTCTCTTTCCACTAGAGTAATTGAGATCATCTTTCCAAGGACTCCTTGCATGGATTAGTCTAGATTCCATGCATATGTAAATGCTTAGGTTTTTTAACTCTGTTCACTCTTGGAACAAATCCCATGTTTCTTTGTTACTGCAAAAATATCCTTCCCTAATGATTTATTCTTACCTCCCACTAATCTTACCAATGTAGCAAATTAGCCACAAATTCATTTTTTGATGCATTAAATTTTACTAGATGGTGCACAAAGACATGATAATCGTCTAAAGTACGCCTTGCCATTTGATTTGATATGTAACATGACCCTCTTTGGACTTGTGAATCAAAAGATATAGGGATGTGAAAATGTCCTCTTTTGGGCCAAAACAGGGAGCGCGTTAACGCGCTCCCTGTTTTGGCCCAAAAGAGGACATTTTCACATCCCTATATTTTGGCAAGATGTCAACATTTGATTGTTTTGGCCCAAAATATGAGTTTTTAACATCCCTGCATCTTTTGATTATCAAATATAAATGGCATAATGTTACATATCAAATCAAATGACAAGGCATGATTTAGATGAATATCATGCCTTTTTGCACCATCCAAAAAAACTTGTGTACATCAGGATATATAAATTTTGTGACACATAACCACCTTTTTGAATACTTTGTACTTCAAGCAATTATTTTATAAAAAACTTAGATTCTTTCTTTGCTTGCTTGATTTTCCAACCACTTCAACTAATTGTCGCTCGCTTTTTTGGGCTCGCTCGCTTTTTCTCGCTCGCTCTATTGACTGCCTCTGCTCAAGGCTGCTCCTCTCTCGGTTGATGAGTTAGTTGGCTTGCTCTTACACGAAGAAACGAGGACTTCCAATGCTTCCCGTTCCTCAAGTCAAGGTGAGCAAGCACTTGCCACTCATGGAAAGGGTAGATTTCACGCTACAGGAGGTCATTTTCAAAAAAATACCAACCATGCCCATCAGCCCATGTTGCACATAGAGACACTCTCAAGCAACCACTATGTCATCATGTGTTGACCATGTGTCAACTATATGTTGTCAGATGTTGATCATATGTCGTCCACATGTCGACCATGTGTCGACACATGTCAACCACATGTTCACTTAGGAGTACCATACCCAAGACGATCTCATCTTGAGCGGAACACATGAAGCAGTCAGAGACATTAACAACAGAGCAGCTACACATGGCAAAGTCGTCGTTCAATGGTTCAGTGGAGTGGTTTGGTGGTTCAAAGGTCCAGCTCACTACACAAGGCCACTGTGACAGATGCACATGGAGTATTTAAACCACGCCGACTAGAAGAGGCTGGCGAGTCCAAACCGTTAAGAGAGCCAGTGGCGCAATGACTAAGGAGATAGAAGGATCGCCAATCAGGAGATTGTAGGAACAAAGTGGAGACAGGTTGTGAATACAAGTGAGCAAGAGTGCACACACAAGAAAGCTCCAATAGAAATGTTCAAATGAAACAATACAAGTACTTGGGTACAATACAAGTACTTGGTATATATAGTACCCAAGTACTACTGGTCAACCATATGGTTGACTTTATGCCTACAACACCATATCTTTGTAATCTCTTACAAATCCCCCCTCAAAGATATGGCTGAAAGTACCTTGGAAACATCTCAAGTGTACCCTACAGTACCCCTTGACATTGTGAGAATGTCTCTGATCCCCAAGCCATGTCGATGTTGTAAGAAAAGATCTGTTTAGACAGGGCTTTGGTGAAGATATCCGCCACATTGTCCTCAGATGGACAATAGATGAGATCAATGAAGCCATCAGAAATACAATCCCGTACATAATAATAATGATTTTCAATGTATTTCATGCGAGCATGAAAGACAGGATTGCTGGCTATGGCAATGCAACTCTGGCTGTCACAGAAGATAGAGTTTGCTTCGCCTTCCTGTGCATGATGC